>NC_139764.1:105225096-105794271 GCF_965231275.1 Zosterops lateralis | reverse complement strand
ATAGTTCTAGCTCCTCTTCTTATCAATATCTTATCAATTCTTTCTTTCTTTCTTTCTCTTTCTTTCTTTCTTTCTTTCTTTCTTTCTTCTTTCTTTCTTTCTTTCTTTCTTTCTTTCTTTCATTTTCTTTCTTTCTTTTTTTGTCTTTCTTTCTTTCTTTCATTTTCTTTCATTTTCTTTCTTTCTTTCACTGTCTTTCTTTCTTTCTTTCTTTTATTGTCTTTCTTTCTTTTATTGTCTTTCTTTCTTTCGTTCTTTTTTCTTTTATTTTCTTTCTTTCTTTCTTTCTTTCTTTCTTTCTTTCTTTCTTTCTTTCATTTTCTTTCTTTCTTTCTTTCTTTCTTTCTTTCTTTCTTTTATTTTCTTTCTTTCTTTCTTTCTTTCTTTCTTTCTTTCTTTCTTTCATTTTCTTTCTTTCTTTCTTTCTTTCTTTCTTTCTTTCTTTCTTTCTTTCTTTCTTTCTTTTATTTTCTTTTATTTTCTTTCTTTCATTTTCTTTCTTTCTTTCTTTCTTTCTTTCTTTCTTTCTTTCTTTCTTTTCTTTCATTTTCTTTCTTTCTTTCTTTCTTTCTTTCTTTCTTTCTTTCTTTCTTTCACTTTCTTCTTTTTCTTTCTTTCTTTCTTTCTTTCTTTCTTTCTTTCTTTCTTTCTTTCACTTTCTTTCTTTCTTTCTCTTTCTTTCTTTCTTTTCTTTTTTTTTTCTTTCTTTCGTTCTTTTTTCTTTCTTTCTTTCTTTCGTTCTTTTTCTTTTTCTTTCTTTCGTTCTTTTTCTTTTTCTTTCTTTCTTCCTTTCTTTCTTTCTTTTTCTCATTCTTTCATTCTTTCTTTCTTTCTTTTATTTTCTTTCTTTCCTTTCTTTCTTTCTTTCTTTCTTTCTTTCTTTCTTTCTTTCTTTCTTTCTTTCTTTCTTTCTTTCTTTCTTCTTTTTATTGTCTTTCTTTCTTCTTTCTTTCTTTCTTCTTTCTTTCTTTCTTTCTTTCTTTCTTTCTTTCTTTCTTTCTTTCTTTCTTTCTTTCTTTCTTTTTCTTCCTTTCTTTCTTTCTTTTATTTTCTTTCTTTCTTTCTTTCTTTCATTTTCTTTCTTTCATTTTCTTTCTTTCTTTCTTTCTTTCTTTCTTTCTTTCTTTCTTTCTTTCTTTCTTTCTTTCTTTTTCTTTCTTTCTTTCTTTCTTTCTTTCTTTCTTTCTCTTTCTTTCTTTCTTTCTTTCTTTCTTTCTTTCTTTCTTTTTCTCTTTCTTTCTTTCTTTATTGTTGCCTCTGGTGTCAGGCTGGCGACCTGGTAAATCGGGGGCCACGGCGAACGTACAAAGTGGCCGGACAAACCCCGCGTGACACCAATCTGATGAACGGTGGAATGCGATTTATTTCCCACGGGCACCTGCTTAAGTGACCTCGGTGCGCCCACGGGACTCTCGGAAGGGGACGGACAGCAGGTTACGGGGCAGCAGCATGGAAAGGAGGAGGAGCCTCTTCTCCTCCTACATCGCCTGATCTTCCCTGCGATTTTGCTAACTACACTTTATTGCTTTTTATTTCCTTTCTTTCTTTCTTTCTTTCTTTCTTTCTTTCTTTCTTTCTTTCTTTCTTTCTTTCTTTCTTTCACTTTCTTTCTTTCTTTCTTTCTTTCTTTCTTTCTTTCTTTCTTTCTTTCTTTCTTTCTTTCTTTCTTTCTTTCTTTCTCTTTCTTTCTTTCTTTCTTTCTTTCTTTCTTTCTTTCTTTCTTTCTTTCTTTCTTTTGTTCTTTCTTTCTTTCTTTCTTTCTTTCTTTCAATTTCTTTCTTTCTTTGATTTTTCTCCTTGTCAAATGATTTTTCTTTTTGTCAAATAATTTTATCATTGTCAGTCTACAGAAATCAAAGCTTTATGTTGTTGGAAAAAAAGAATTTGCTGGTCTCTTCAGAATCAGAAAATTTATGAGCAAGTGTGACAGAGCTCACTTCTTTGGATTTAAAACCTTTGGCACATGTAATATGAACTTCATTTATTTTCTCTTTTAGAATGCATGCTTTTGGGCAAATAAATTTTGAAGGATGAAAAAATTTAACTAATTTCTTTCATTAAAAAAAACCTTCTTCAAACAAGCGTGATAAGTGTGATGTTCTTCAAAACACACATATAAGTTCAAGATGTGCAAGGGTGGAAAATTTATCGATATGTCCATAACGTCAACACACACCGAAGGCAGTTCGCCCCTTCTCTCAGGAGCTGTATCCCTCTGGCTGTTCAGTTAGCTGAACAGTAGCTCTTCCTGGCAGTTAGTGAAGAATAAGAACATAGGAACACTTTGCCTAATCCAATGCTCTCTCTCTAGCAATGGTCAGCTGAGAAACAGGAAAATGCATTAGATCCATCCCCAGAAAGAATTCATTCTGTTAAGATTTCATTGATTTCTCAAGACTGAGGATTATAACTGCTCTCAAAGTATTTTTTAAGCATTAAATATAATAGTTCTAGCTCCTCTTCTTATCAATATCTTATCAATTCTTTCTTTCTTTCTTTCTCTTTCTTTCTTTCTTTCTTTCTTTCTTTCTTTCTTTCTTTCTTTCTTTCTTTCTTTCTTTCTTTCTTTCTTTCTTTCATTTTCTTTCTTTCTTTTATTTTCTTTCTTTCTTTCTTTCTTTGTTTCTTTCTTTCTTTCATTGTCTTTCTTTCTTTCTTTCTTTCTTTCTTTCTTTCATTTTCTTTCTTTCTTTTTTTGTCTTTCTTTCTTTCTTTCATTTTCTTTCATTTTCTTTCTTTCTTTCTTTCACTGTCTTTCTTTCTTTCTTTCTTTTATTGTCTTTCTTTCTTTTATTGTCTTTCTTTCTTTCGTTCTTTTTTCTTTTATTTTCTTTCTTTCTTTCTTTCTTTCTTTCTTTCTTTCATTTTCTTTCTTTCTTTCTTTCTTTCTTTCTTTCTTTCTTTCTTTCTTTCTTTTATTGTCTTTCTTTCATTTTCTTTCTTTCTTTCTTTCTTTCTTTCTTTCTTTCTTTCTTTCTTTCTTTCTTTCATTTTCTTCCTTTCTTTCTTTCTTTTATTTTCTTTCTTTCTTTCTTTCTTTCTTTCTTTCTTTCTTTCTTTCTTTCTTTCTTTCGTTTATTTTCTTTCTTTCTTTCTTTCTTTCTTTCTTTCTTTCTTTCTTTCATTTTCTTTCTTTCTTTCTTTCTTTCTTTCTTTCTTTCTTTCTTTCTTTTATTTTCTTTTATTTTCTTTCTTTCATTTTCTTTCTTTCTTTCTTTCTTTCTTTCTTTCTTTCTTTCTTTCTTTCTTTCTTTCTTTTCTTTCATTTTCTTTCTTTCTTTCTTTCTTTCTTTCTTTCTTTCTTTCTTTCTTTCTTTCTTTCTTTCTCTTTCTTCTTTCTCTTTCTTTCTTTCACTTTCTTTCTTTCTTTCTCTTTCTTTCTTTCTTTTTTTTTTCTTTCTTTCGTTCTTTTTTCTTTCTTTCTTTCTTTCGTTCTTTTTCTTTTTCTTTCTTTCGTTCTTTTTCTTTTTCTTTCTTTCTTCCTTTCTTTCTTTCTTTTTCTCATTCTTTCATTCTTTCTTTCTTTCTTTTATTTTCTTTCTTTTCTTTCTTTCTTTCTTTCTTTCTTTCTTTCTTTCTTTCTTTCTTTCTTTCTTCTTTTTATTGTCTTTCTTTCTTCTTTCTTTCTTTCTTTCTTTCTTTCTTTCTTTCTTTCTTTCTTTCTTTCTTTCTTTCTTTCTTTCTTTTTCTTCCTTTCTTTCTTTCTTTTATTTTCTTTCTTTCTTTCTTTCTTTCTTTCTTTCTTTCTTTCTTTCTTTCTTTCTTTCTTTCTTTCATTTTCTTTCTTTCTTTCTTTCTTTCTTTCTTTCTTTCTTTCTTTCTTTCATTTCCTTTCTTTCTTTCTTTCTTTCTTTCTTTCTTTCTTTCTTTCTTTCTTTCTTTCTTTCTTTCATTTTCTTTCTTTCATTTTCTTTCTTTCTTTCTTTCTTTCTTTCTTTCTTTCTTTCTTTCTTTCTTTCTTTCTTTCATTTTCTTTCTTTCTTTCTTTCTTTCTTTCTTTCTTTCTTTCTTTCTTTCTTTCTTTCTTTCTTTCTTTCTTTCTTTCTTTCTTTTTCTCTTTCTTTCTTTCTTTATTGTTGCCTCTGGTGTCAGGCTGGCGACCTGGTAAATCGGGGGCCACGGCGAACGTACAAAGTGGCCGGACAAACCCCGCGTGACACCAATCTGATGAACGGTGGAATGCGATTTATTTCCCACGGGCACCTGCTTAAGTGACCTCGGTGCGCCCACGGGACTCTCGGAAGGGGACGGACAGCAGGTTACGGGGCAGCAGCATGGAAAGGAGGAGGAGCCTCTTCTCCTCCTACATCGCCTGATCTTCCCTGCGATTTTGCTAACTACACTTTATTGCTTTTATTTCCTTTCTTTCTTTCTTTCACTTTCTTTCTTTCTTTCTTTCTTTCTTTCTTTCTTTCTTTCTTTCTTTCTTTCTTTCTTTCTTTCTTTCTTTCTTTCTTTCTTTCTTTCTCTTTCTTTCTTTCTCTTTCTTTCTTTCTTTCTTTCTTTCTTTCTTTCTTTCTTTCTTTCTTTCTTTCTTTCTTTCTCTCTCTCTCTTTCTTTCCTTTCTTTCTTTCTTTCTTTCTTTCTTTCTTTCACTTTCTTTCTTTCTTTCTTTCTTTCTTTCTTTCTTTCTTTCTTTCTTTCTTTCTTTCTCTTTCTTTCTTTCTTTCTTTCTTTCTTTCTTTCTTTCTTTCTTTCTTTCTTTCTTTCTTTCTTTTGTTCTTTCTTTCTTTCTTTCTTTCTTTCAATTTCTTTCTTTCTTTGATTTTTCTCCTTGTCAAATGATTTTTCTTTTTGTCAAATAATTTTATCATTGTCAGTCTACAGAAATCAAAGCTTTATGTTGTTGGAAAAAAAGAATTTGCTGGTCTCTTCAGAATCAGAAAATTTATGAGCAAGTGTGACAGAGCTCACTTCTTTGGATTTAAAACCTTTGGCACATGTAATATGAACTTCATTTATTTTCTCTTTTAGAATGCATGCTTTTGGGCAAATAAATTTTGAAGGATGAAAAAATTTAACTAATTTCTTTCATTAAAAAAAACCTTCTTCAAACAAGCGTGATAAGTGTGATGTTCTTCAAAACACACATATAAGTTCAAGATGTGCAAGGGTGGAAAATTTATCGATATGTCCATAACGTCAACACACACCGAAGGCAGTTCGCCCCTTCTCTCAGGAGCTGTATCCCTCTGGCTGTTCAGTTAGCTGAACAGTAGCTCTTCCTGGCAGTTAGTGAAGAATAAGAACATAGGAACACTTTGCCTAATCCAATGCTCTCTCTCTAGCAATGGTCAGCTGAGAAACAGGAAAATGCATTAGATCCATCCCCAGAAAGAATTCATTCTGTTAAGATTTCATTGATTTCTCAAGACTGAGGATTATAACTGCTCTCAAAGTATTTTTTAAGCATTAAATATAATAGTTCTAGCTCCTCTTCTTATCAATATCTTATCAATTCTTTCTTTCTTTCTTTCTCTTTCTTTCTTTCTTTCTTTCTTTCTTTCTTTCTTTCTTTCTTTCTTTCTTTCTTTCTTTCTTTCTTTCATTTTCTTTCTTTCTTTTATTTTCTTTCTTTCTTTCTTTCTTTGTTTCTTTCTTTCTTTCATTGTCTTTCTTTCTTTCTTTCTTTCTTTCTTTCTTTCATTTTCTTTCTTTCTTTTTTTGTCTTTCTTTCTTTCTTTCATTTTCTTTCATTTTCTTTCTTTCTTTCTTTCACTGTCTTTCTTTCTTTCTTTCTTTTATTGTCTTTCTTTCTTTTATTGTCTTTCTTTCTTTCGTTCTTTTTTCTTTTATTTTCTTTCTTTCTTTCTTTCTTTCTTTCTTTCTTTCTTTCTTTCATTTTCTTTCTTTCTTTCTTTCTTTCTTTCTTTCTTTCTTTCTTTCTTTCTTTCTTTCTTTCTTTCATTGTCTTTCTTTCTTTCTTTCATTGTCTTTCTTTCTTTCTTTCTTTCTTTCTTTCTTTCTTTTATTGTCTTTCTTTCATTTTCTTCCTTTCTTTCTTTCTTTTATTTTCTTTCTTTCTTTCTTTCTTTCTTTCTTTCTTTCTTTCTTTCTTTCTTTCGTTTATTTTCTTTCTTTCTTTCTTTCTTTCTTTCTTTCTTTCTTTCATTTTCTTTCTTTCTTTCTTTCTTTCTTTCTTTCTTTCTTTCTTTCTTTCTTTCTTTTATTTTCTTTTATTTTCTTTCTTTCATTTTCTTTCTTTCTTTCTTTCTTTCTTTCTTTCTTTCTTTCTTTCTTTCTTTCTTTCTTTCTTTTCTTTCATTTTCTTTCTTTCTTTCTTTCTTTCTTTCTTTCTTTCTTTCTTTCTTTCTTTCTTTCTTTCTTTCTCTTTCTTCTTTCTCTTTCTTTCTTTCACTTTCTTTCTTTCTTTCTCTTTCTTTCTTTCTTTTTTTTTTCTTTCTTTCGTTCTTTTTTCTTTCTTTCTTTCTTTCGTTCTTTTTCTTTTTCTTTCTTTCGTTCTTTTTCTTTTTCTTTCTTTCTTCCTTTCTTTCTTTCTTTTTCTCATTCTTTCATTCTTTCTTTCTTTCTTTTATTTTCTTTCTTTTCTTTCTTTCTTTCTTTCTTTCTTTCTTTCTTTCTTTCTTTCTTTCTTTCTTTCTTCTTTTTATTGTCTTTCTTTCTTCTTTCTTTCTTTCTTTCTTTCTTTCTTTCTTTCTTTCTTTCTTTCTTTCTTTCTTTCTTTCTTTCTTTTTCTTCCTTTCTTTCTTTCTTTTATTTTCTTTCTTTCTTTCTTTCTTTCTTTCTTTCTTTCTTTCTTTCTTTCTTTCTTTCTTTCTTTCATTTTCTTTCTTTCATTTTCTTTCTTTCTTTCTTTCTTTCTTTCTTTCTTTCTTTCTTTCTTTCTTTCTTTCATTTCCTTTCTTTCTTTCTTTCTTTCTTTCTTTCTTTCTTTCTTTCTTTCTTTCTTTCTTTCTTTCTTTCATTTTCTTTCTTTCATTTTCTTTCTTTCTTTCTTTCTTTCTTTCTTTCTTTCTTTCTTTCTTTCTTTCTTTTTCTTTCTTTCTTTCTTTCTTTCTTTCTTTCTTTCTTTCTTTCTTTCTTTCTTTCTTTCTTTCTTTCTTTCTTTCTTTTTCTCTTTCTTTCTTTCTTTATTGTTGCCTCTGGTGTCAGGCTGGCGACCTGGTAAATCGGGGGCCACGGCGAACGTACAAAGTGGCCGGACAAACCCCGCGTGACACCAATCTGATGAACGGTGGAATGCGATTTATTTCCCACGGGCACCTGCTTAAGTGACCTCGGTGCGCCCACGGGACTCTCGGAAGGGGACGGACAGCAGGTTACGGGGCAGCAGCATGGAAAGGAGGAGGAGCCTCTTCTCCTCCTACATCGCCTGATCTTCCCTGCGATTTTGCTAACTACACTTTATTGCTTTTATTTCCTTTTCTTTCTTTCTTTTCACTTTCTTTCTTTCTTTCTTTCTTTCTTTCTTTCTTTCTTTCTTTCTTTCTTTCTTTCTTTCTTTCTTTCTTTCTTTCTTTCTTTCTTTCTTTCTTTCTTTCTTTCTTTCTTTCTTTCTTTCTTTCTTTCTTTCTTTCTTTCTTTCTTTTCTTTCTTTCTTTCTTTCTTTTCTTTCTTTCTTTCTTTCTTTCTTTCTTTCTTTCTTTCTTTCTTTCTCTCTCTCTCTTTCTTTCTTTCTTTCTTTCTTTCTTTCTTTCTTTCTTTCTTTTGTTCTTTCTTTCTTTCTTTCTTTCTTTCTTTCAATTTCTTTCTTTCTTTGATTTTTCTCCTTGTCAAATGATTTTTCTTTTTGTCAAATAATTTTATCATTGTCAGTCTACAGAAATCAAAGCTTTATGTTGTTGGAAAAAAAGAATTTGCTGGTCTCTTCAGAATCAGAAAATTTATGAGCAAGTGTGACAGAGCTCACTTCTTTGGATTTAAAACCTTTGGCACATGTAATATGAACTTCATTTATTTTCTCTTTTAGAATGCATGCTTTTGGGCAAATAAATTTTGAAGGATGAAAAAATTTAACTAATTTCTTTCATTAAAAAAAACCTTCTTCAAACAAGCGTGATAAGTGTGATGTTCTTCAAAACACACATATAAGTTCAAGATGTGCAAGGGTGGAAAATTTATCGATATGTCCATAACGTCAACACACACCGAAGGCAGTTCGCCCCTTCTCTCAGGAGCTGTATCCCTCTGGCTGTTCAGTTAGCTGAACAGTAGCTCTTCCTGGCAGTTAGTGAAGAATAAGAACATAGGAACACTTTGCCTAATCCAATGCTCTCTCTCTAGCAATGGTCAGCTGAGAAACAGGAAAATGCATTAGATCCATCCCCAGAAAGAATTCATTCTGTTAAGATTTCATTGATTTCTCAAGACTGAGGATTATAACTGCTCTCAAAGCATTTTTTAAGCATTAAATATAATAGTTCTAGCTCCTCTTCTTATCAATATCTTATCAATTCTTTCTTTCTTTCTTTCTTTCTCTTTCTTTCTTTCTTTCTTTCTTTCTTTCTTTCTTTCTTTCTTTCTTTCATTTTCTTTCTTTCATTTTCTTTCTTTCTTTTTTTGTCTTTCTTTCTTTCTTTCATTTTCTTTCATTTTCTTTCTTTCTTTCACTGTCTTTCTTTCTTTCTTTTATTGTCTTTCTTTCTTTTATTGTCTTTCTTTCTTTCTTTTTTCTTTTATTTTCTTTCTTTCTTTCTTTCTTTCTTTCATTTTCTTTCTTTCTTTCTTTCTTTCTTTCTTTCTTTCTTTCTTTCTTTCTTTTATTTTCTTTCTTTCTTTCTTTCTTTCTTTCTTTCTTTCTTTCTTTCTTTCTTTCTTTCATTTTCTTTCTTTCTTTCTTTCTTTCTTTCTTTCTTTCTTTCTTTCTTTCTTTCTTTCTTTTATTTTCTTTTATTTTCTTTCTTTCATTTTCTTTCTTTCTTTCTTTCTTTCTTTCTTTTCTTTCATTTTCTTTCTTTCTTTCTTTCTTTCTTTCTTTCACTTTCTTCTTTTTCTTTCTTTCTTTCTTTCTTTCTTTCTTTCTTTCTTTCTTTCTTTCACTTTCTTTCTTTTATTCTCTTTCTTTCTTTCTTTTCTTTTTTTTTCTTTCTTTCGTTCTTTTTTCTTTCTTTCTTTCTTTCGTTCTTTTTCTTTTTCTTTCTTTCGTTCTTTTTCTTTTTCTTTCTTTCTTCCTTTCTTTCTTTCTTTTTCTCATTCTTTCATTCTTTCTTTCTTTCTTTTATTTTCTTTCTTTCCTTTCTTTCTTTCTTTCTTTCTTTCTTTCTTTCTTTCTTTCTTTCTTTCTTTCTTTCTTTCTTTCTTTCTTTCTTTCTTTCTTTCTTCTTTTTATTGTCTTTCTTTCTTCTTTCTTTCTTTCTTTCTTTCTTTCTTTCTTTCTTTCTTTCTTTCTTTCTTTCTTTCTTTCTTTCTTTCTTTTTCTTCCTTTCTTTCTTTCTTTTATTTTCTTTCTTTCTTTCTTTCTTTCTTTCTTTCATTTTCTTTCTTTCATTTTCTTTCTTTCTTTCTTTCTTTCTTTCTTTCATTTTCTTTCTTTCTTTCTTTCTTTCTTTCTTTCTTTCTTTCTTTCTTTCTTTCTTTCTTTCTTTCTTTCTTTCTTTCTTTCTTTCTTTCTTTTTCTCTTTCTTTCTTTCTTTATTGTTGCCTCTGGTGTCAGGCTGGCGACCTGGTAAATCGGGGGCCACGGCGAACGTACAAAGTGGCCGGACAAACCCCGCGTGACACCAATCTGATGAACGGTGGAATGCGATTTATTTCCCACGGGCACCTGCTTAAGTGACCTCGGTGCGCCCACGGGACTCTCGGAAGGGGACGGACAGCAGGTTACGGGGCAGCAGCATGGAAAGGAGGAGGAGCCTCTTCTCCTCCTACATCGCCTGATCTTCCCTGCGATTTTGCTAACTACACTTTATTGCTTTTATTTCCTTTCTTTCTTTCTTTCTTTCATTTTCTTTCTTTCTTTCTTTCTTTCTTTCTTTCTTTCTTTCTTTCTTTCTTTCTTTCTTTCTTTCTTTCTTTCTTTCTTTCTTTCTTTCTTTCTTTCTTTCTCTTTCTTTCTTTCTTTCTTTCTTTCTTTCTTTCTTTCTTTTGTTCTTTCTTTCTTTCTTTCTTTCTTTCTTTCTTTCTTTCTTTCTTTCTTTCAATTTCTTTCTTTCTTTGATTTTTCTCCTTGTCAAATGATTTTTCTTTTTGTCAAATAATTTTATCATTGTCAGTCTACAGAAATCAAAGCTTTATGTTGTTGGAAAAAAAGAATTTGCTGGTCTCTTCAGAATCAGAAAATTTATGAGCAAGTGTGACAGAGCTCACTTCTTTGGATTTAAAACCTTTGGCACATGTAATATGAACTTCATTTATTTTCTCTTTTAGAATGCATGCTTTTGGGCAAATAAATTTTGAAGGATGAAAAAATTTAACTAATTTCTTTCATTAAAAAAAACCTTCTTCAAACAAGCGTGATAAGTGTGATGTTCTTCAAAACACACATATAAGTTCAAGATGTGCAAGGGAGGAAAATTTATCGATATGTCCATAATGTCAACACACACCGAAGGCAGTTCGCCCCTTCTCTCAGGAGCTGTATCCCTCTGGCTGTTCAGTTAGCTGAACAGTAGCTCTTCCTGGCAGTTAGTGAAGAATAAGAACATAGGAACACTTTGCCTAATCCAATGCTCTCTCTCTAGCAATGGTCAGCTGAGAAACAGGAAAATGCATTAGATCCATCCCCAGAAAGAATTCATTCTGTTAAGATTTCATTGATTTCTCAAGACTGAGGATTATAACTGCTCTCAAAGCATTTTTTAAGCATTAAATATAATAGTTCTAGCTCCTCTTCTTATCAATAAACCCAAGCATTTATTTCTCTAAGCCTAAGTTTAGACTTAAAACTGTTTTCAGGGAGGACTGTGACCATCTTAAATCAAGGTTCTGAGGGGAGAAAAAACCCATATCCTGGAGAAAAATAAATCCCCTTTGAACGTTTTCAACTGAGTAAGGAAACACTTGGATGAAAGTGTTTTCCTGCTGGTGCACATTGCTTATCTACCACTGGGTTCAAATACTGGATTTAAATTGAAGTGCAGAATTGTAATGGAAGACTGAAACTGAACAGGTATAATGGACAACTTCTTTCAGGCCAGAGTAGTGTTCTTGAAGGGCTCCACTGCAATAAACTTTAGCCCCTCTTTTGTTGATTTCCATCCTAAAGAAAGGAGGACAGGAAGTGGAACAGCACACACATTTCTTGTTCCGATGCAGTATTTGCAAAAGGCCACATTCTGCATCCTCATGCATGAGGCACAAAGTGTTCACCCTCCCTGCCAGTACAAACATAGGGTTTGGCATTCTGTGGCAAAGCTTCCCCCAACTAAATAGGATGCACATGGAAAATATGACATTTAAATCCATTTGTTTCAATAAACAATTTTTTGTTTTTGTTTTGTGAGAAGACCAGACCTTTGTTCTGTGAGAAGACATACGCTTCAGATGGTTTCTCTAGAGTGTTTGAATTTGTCTATGGCTCATGGAAGAAATTTACAGGCGTATGAAAGGCATAAAGGTGGCTGGGAACAGTCAGCATGGCTTTTGACATAGTGTGCCATAACGATTGTATGATGACTTATGGTTAATGTAAGAAGACCATAAGTCAGGTGGAAAACTGGCGGGACAACTTTGCTCAAAGTTTTTGTGGTTAGAGGCAACCCAACGTTCTGAGCCTTGCACCTCTGTGTCACCATATCAGCTGGTCTCCTCTGCTCATTGCAGTTTATGGAGACTGCCCACTCCACCTTCTACACTACTGACCTTGCAATCTCATGTGCTAAACATTTACAGTTGACTTATTTAGAAAATTTGGACATACAGGACATGAAGTGAGAATGTAATTCCTCCTGTGGTCTGTATTTTTTTCTGTACCAGATATCTGTTTACTCTTCAAAACCTGATGAGAAATTAATTAAGAAATTAACTAAGTCTCTTCTCCACCAGAAGAGGATTACAGCCATTGCTGTATTTAGATACTGAAGTGGGCAACAAGCAACAAATGTATTCTGTAGAAAAGCCATGAAGCAACAAAGGGAGATGCGGTCCCAGAGTTGTCTCAGAAGCACAGTGTCCTCTGGGACACCCTAATCAAACCTGTGGGGAAAAAAAAACCACAAAAAAAGACCATTGTATGGCTTTATAGCTGTGAAGAAAACCACTATGTGATGTGATAGCTCATGATCTCATTGTAGGGAGATGGCTTTATTAATGAATGCATTGTATTTTAGTCACACACTGAATTTTTTTAGGCAATTAACCACTGGGAAAAAAAAAGGAAATTAAAAGCAATTGCCTTATTTTTGTTTGAATGTGATTAACTGAAAAGATGATATAGTATACAGTATATTAACAAAAATATCCTATGAATATTTACCAGGCACACTTAATCAACTGAGAATACATGCAGTCAATGAATCAGTCGTTTTCTGAGACCTTAGGTACTCCTAGAATAATGTACTGAAACAGACTGAACTATTGAGATGTTCTCTTGGGTCAATTAGCAATTTATCATAAAATGCGAGAGTCTTCATGTGCACAGTAGACAGCAAACTTGAAACCAAATTTTTCAGTCCGTTGAGTATATAAAACAAATTTAGAAATGTCCTGAACATGATAGCTTTATAGATACTATGGGCAATAAAGATTTTCTTACAACCTGGAATACAAAACACACACACACACACGTTCACACACAGAATTAGGAAACCACAGAGTATCTTGAGTTGGAAGGGACCCTCAAGGATCATCACGTCCAGCTCCTGGCCCTGCACATGACCAACCCTAAACTGAATTCTATGCTGATTCATGTGCTAGACCATTGTGTGTTCCAAACACCTTGTGTGAACTCCTGGCTGTTTACCACTACCCAATTACCTATCTATGTCTACAAGAGGAAATGCTGGTAGATGTTATGTGACCTGTAAACTCTAAAATCTTTGCCCTGCATTAAATTCATGATTCTCATCAAGTTACTTGAACTTAAGAGTGTAATAGTTGGTAAAGGCACAACTGAGTACAGCTCAGTGAAAGGAAGGTAACTATAAGATCAGAGAAATTGTCACTTCACAACGGGGTGCTGCATAAACAGATGAGGCCATACAGAAGTTAAAGCAATCCTCAGGTTTTCAAACATATTCTTTTAATAGCTTTTAATAGCAGTTATAGGTCATTATGTTATGAAAACATGATGGATATTTATATTACAATTTGCTTAATCTTTGACTTTGCACTCACCATCAGCTGGATTTAAGTGGCTAGTAAAGTAGTGAAGGTCCAGCCCTGACAACTTTGGATGAGTGATGGTTCTCTCATGCTAACAAATCTTTGACTCAATCCATCAAGACAGCTTCCAGATCTCTTCCCAGTGCTGAATCCTTTATTAACATATGAGATTTTTTTTTTGTCAGAGCTTTATCTTGTGTGCCTTAGTTTCCTCGTGCTGTCAGCAATACCCTATACCTTTATAGCACAGCTACATAATATGACCAATGGGTTAAAGACTAAATTTATTAAACTAAGCGATAAAGGACTTGCCCCAGTGAGTACTTGCCTGGAGTAACAATGAAAATTGATGCCTTTCAGTCATAATGTTGATATATCCATATGCAGGCTTTAAGCTTTTAATCATAAATTCCCTTTGGTCCTGCTTTATTACAACAAATTTCAAAATTGTATGTTTTTCTCTAGAGCTAGCATTCTAAACTGCAGTGGAAGTAAAAAGCTGAAGAAGACAGTTACAAAAAAAAAAAAAAAAATTATCCTCTTTTGATGAACTAACTAAGAAGCAAAGAGCTGCTTCTATTATCAGATTGTATCATCACAGGTGCATAATAATTTCCATTGCCTTCAGCTTCAAGCATTTAGAAGGCATTCAGTTCATACATGTGCTCAAAAGTGTACATTTTACAAGATTGCAGTAGTATCTCCCATGCTGAGGTACACAATGAAACATGCAGTCAATCAAAAACCACCAAAAAAAATTTAATAAGAACCTACTTAGAAACACATTATCATTTATACTATCTGCAGTCAGGTGCTATTTTTACAATTATGACAGATAATGAAACCAGTACAGTATCAGCACCCGAATTCTGACTTCCAGAAAGACCTTTCCTAGTTCTCATTTGCCTCAGAATATTTTGATTCTACAATATTACTGGTTACAGATATCTCATGAGAAAATTGAATGTATTGGTAGGAATCCTTTGATAAAAGGGTATTTGCAGAAAAAAAAGATTAGGAGATAGCAAAATTCCCATGAGAACTTCAGAATTTGCTTTATGAATTCAGAAAGAGAATTAAATTTAATGAGACTTAGCTGCTGAAAAGCCAGGTAGCAATAAAATTCCATTATCTTTGTGAAAGCTTTCTCAAGTTGTAGAATCACTGAAAAACAGGGCTAAAAAGGAATTCAAGGGATCATCCAGAGAAAAGAGACCCAAGGCAAGATAAATTATTGCTGTGTCTTTTGGGTAAGTGCTTATAAGCTACCTGTGAAAGATACCTAATGTTGGAAACCGAAAAAAAATTTAAGGCAATTAAGAGTATTATTAAAATATTTTCCCTCATGTCCAGTCAAGATTTTTCTCAACATTCCTTGTCTTAGACTCCATAAATTTTAAGCACCGGTTAGTTATCTTATTTCAACACCTTGCTACTGTATATCTCACTTGAATTTTTTGTAGATGCACCAAAAATAGTTCAGTTTTTTTCTGTTTTATTGTTCATGTGTTTTCTAGATCTTTCTTTTTGCTCTTCAATTAGGTCAACTTACTGAAGTGCAGTGCTCAACATCAGCTTGTGCTCAGGCTGAATGCTTTAGTGGGGTGGAAGCACTGAGTTTAAGCTTCCTGACTTGCTATATATCAGAGCTCTGCTGCAGTTTATAAATGTTAATAAAGAATTTGCTATCTGCTGTCATATGATGACTGCCTCCTTCTTACAGCCTTCAGATGTTCCTTGAAGAATTGCTGACTAATTAGCCATTCACCTTCCTCTATTTGCCCTTGTTTTCTGCCTGAAAATAGAATGTCGTATATCCTCTTGCCCTTATTTTTCCCCCAGGTTATTTCTTCAGTTTGGAAACACAATTTTTGATTTTAGTTTTACATTAAACATACTTAGAGTGTCTCTCAACTTTTTATATCTGCATAATCAGTAAAAAGGCTGACATTATGATCCAAATTGTTAAGTGTGATGCTGAACACTACAGCATTAGGATAGACCCTTGAGAAACCCAGTCAAGACTGATGTTAAGTCACATATTGCCTGATTTATTCCATTTGTCCTACATGGTCTCTGAGAGTGAGCAAGACCCTGAATCAGGCCTGCTTGTTCAGGATTATGCTCCTCCTGGAGCTGACTTTACAAATTTCTTTCACAGCACGGCGATGTGGATGGATGCACTCACCAGCTGCCTTCATTTGTTGATCAAAGTTCTCCATTCTGCCACAGACCTCTCCTGTTTAATCAGCTCCACATTCCCCAGGGGTAATGAACGCAAAGCACGTGTATCTTCTTTAAAAAATTAATAGACTATCATCATTTTTTATCACATGGATGATTTTTCCACCAAGGTGCTGGATGGTCTGTGGAGATCCCAGATGCTCCCTTTGGACTTTTTTGTTTGTTTGTTTTTGGAGATTTTTTTTGGTGTTTTGTTGGGGTTTTTTTGACATAAGATATATTTAGTTGGTAACTGCATATAATTTGTTTAAACAGAGGACACAAGTGTTTTTCATATTAATCCCCTCAACAGCATATCTTTAAAAAAAAATTCTGCCTAGACTCTACCTCCAAGCACTGTTCTGTTCCTCTAATCACTATTTCTGCCATGGTCTGGTGAAAGTAAGACAAAATCAATTAGTTATTACTGTTATCATTATAAAATGCACATATGGGATGACATTAAAAAAAAATACTAAATTTAATTCTGGTGTAAATGCTTATTTTCAGGAGATGACAACGTTCTTTGGACTGATTTTTTTTATTTTTTAATTCTACATTCAAACTACTTTGAAGGTATTTTTTAGGCAAAGATAGAAGCAAGTATATCTGGTCAGAAGTGTTCCTAAATTTTAGGTTTGATGTGTTTTATTTGGTTTTTTATTCAGTAAAAGGAGCTGTTTACCCAGCAAAAGGTCTAGGAGGTTTTATTGATTGGAATACTGGAAACATTAACGTCCGTGTGAATAGGGAAGAAGGCATTTATTAATTGTCAAATATAAAAGGTATTTTAAAATGTAATTTCTTCATAAAGGCAGATCATCCTTTCTAAGTTGAAACACTTCAGCTGAATACTGTGAATTTCTCAAGGTTAAAATGTTCAAAAACTAGATAAGCTCAATAATGTTTTAAAAATTACTTTGAAAAAAAAGTGTAAAAATAGTTTTTACTTTAGATTGAATTTGAATATTTAGGCTTTTTTTTTTTTTTTTTTTTTTTTTTTTTTTTTTTTAAATCTAGAGAAACAGTTTTCAAAATTGATTTCAGGTAACATGTACCAAATAGTAAAACAACTCTTTGAACCTATTTCAAACTTGTTTCTAGAACCTTCCTCAGGAAATGTCCTTCATACCAATTCAGTTGTTAACCCTTTGGTGAACTTACAGTGGACATGAATGTGATGAGCTTGTAATATAAATGTTCAAAGCAGTAAGTTGAATAGAGAAAACAGTATTACAGTTAATTCTTCCAGTCTACATAATACAAAATAAATATTTGGGAAAAGTGAAAAAAATGTCAGTATTGTGGTTGATATTCAGATCCAGGACGCTGATGGATGCCATATTGTCTATGTTTGTTTTCCTTAATCTACAGTTTCACGTAATGAAAACAGTCAAGTTAGAGATGGGGTTGTAATAGGTTGTTTAGGTGACTTGTTTTTAAATAATATGTTGATTCTTTGGATATCATGTAGCATAGTAATTCTGTTGAGTGGCAGTTGATTATTACCTGAAACAAATTTAAAAAAAAAAAAAAAAAAAAAAAAAAAAGGTGTTTTTTTTGTTTGAATCTGATTGTCCTTGAATGGAGCATTACTCTTAAGCACATAGCATCTTCTGTCTGTGGGGAAGGTAACCAGCTGTGAATAAGCTGAAACAAATTTTGATAATGCTGAAACTGATAATGAGGTCACTATTTAAAGGGGCCTCAAAATTATAGGGAGAGGTGATTAATTTCAGAGGCTTAGAAAGAAGACGACAGAAGGCAAGTGAGAGCCGGAGGAATGGTAGTAACTAAAGTGAAGAGCAGGAAGAGGCAGAACATATCCATGATGCATGGAAAAGGTGCTACAAGTGAGATCTTCGTCTTCTAAGAGATCTTTCACACATGTTAAAGAAACTGGAGGACCACTAGATAAATCAGGGCAGAAGAGAATAAAATTCTGTGACATCTGAAGTAATCCAAGTCCTTGTGATTTGCAATGTCTTTACATTGTATACTTCAAAGTCTGGCAGTTTCCTGGGACTTAAACTGTCCTTTGGTACCCAGCCCAAGTGATCCCTGACTAGCTAAAATTACTAACAGAGATGTAGCTAGAGAATCTCTAAGTTTTGCTTCTACGTGGGTGCAGTTCTCTCAGTTAATATGCTTTTCCTCCATCTTTACACCTTAATGTTTGGGGGATAGCTATAGGACAATTTGTTTACATTAATTATGTAAGTCTCCAGTAGCTGAGGAGATAACCTTCAATATTCTGCTGTGCTATAGATGTTCAATAAGTGACAAGTGAACAAAACATTCTTTTCAGAAACTCAGCAAGTGATTTTCTTGAGAGTTTATGAAGACTTCAGGATTTTGAAGACTGAGAGGAAAATTTGAGATTTTAAGTACTTTGAGCACCATTATATCTATTCCCTTGGAGTCAACATTTTTTAGACAAGAAACAGAGGAAAAGTGCTGAGTAAAAGTAAGATGATAGATTCTATTTGGATATCTTTGTGGAGGATACCTGCTTTTGCTCCTTTTAATCATAAAAAGGAAAAGTAAGGAGAATAAACTAAAACTCACAGCTTAAGAATTTCAAAGGCTGGGAATAGACATAATTATAAAGCTTATCCACTATACCAAAACTAAAAGCTCTTTTGCAAGCTTAATGTTGAATCAATTTCCCCCTCTGTTACTGTTAGTGGTACAGAGTGATTTTTGGCTTGCTCCATTGGCTGTATCAAGTACACTTCTTCTTCAAGTACCCAACTTCTAACCATCCGATTCCAAAGTCAGGAGCACAAGCTTTGGTCACTGCAGATGGGTTACAACCATGGAATCATAACATTGCAGAATGGTTTGGGTTGGAAGGGATCTCAAAAATCCTCTAGTTTCAAGCCCCCTGTCTTGGGCAGAAAACCTTCATAATATTGTCTTCTGGGACAGTTACAGCTACTTAGTTTTATAACCCAGATTTAGCAGTTTTGGAATAGTGATACCTGCTAGTAGTGCTGTTCAACCTCTCCAGAAGTATGTGTGGGTTTTTTCTTTTAAATGAGTATGATCTTTTGCTAGAAAAGAATGAAGAATGACACTCTCGTGCTGCACAGTGGCCCTGAGAAGTTTGGGCATTTTTTAATTGTGATCTTATTGAGCTTTTTAAACTATTATTTTATGGAAAAAAAAACCCAAACAAATCAAACCAAACCAGGAAATCAGCACAAAAACCTTAGAAATTTGCAGAATAGACAAGAATTTTACAGAATAGACAAGATCAACATATATGGTGAGGTGTCTCATTTCAAATGACTGATAAAGACAAAACTCCAGTTTAATTTTGTCTGGTCAAGGGTTCTGAGAAGTAAGAAGGAATGTTGTAACTTTTTTGTTTTGACAGACTTCCAAATGCTTACATTCGTCTGACCAAAACAATTCTGGAAGGTACATTTTTGAATGACATAGTCACATATTTATATACTTAAAATTTTCATAGAATACCATTTGTTTCAGGTTGATGGGTCAAAGGGCAAGTATGCAGTTCTTATTGCTGTAAGGCTAATGGCATGTTTTCAGGAAGGATTTCATTTACAGTTGGTAATGAAACCAATCTACCTCAAATACAAAAGGTGATTCTCCTGTCTTCCAAGGGGTCTTTAGCAAGTCAACAGAATATGTTTTGCAGAAAAATGTTTCCTTTTTTACTTCACATTTTTTTCTTCCCTAAGGTCACGAATCCTGATGATAGCAAGTGATGATGCACTCAAGAACACTCTAAATATTTTAAAATGTGATGTTTAAAAGAAAATAGAGTAGGGTCTCCTTGCTGTGCTGCTTTTGCAAGGAAGTGATTTTTCCAATAGAGTTATACCAAAACCAATCAGTGACTAGGTTTGAATATTGACATCTGGTGTAGCCACTAGAAACGTGATATACCTCTGTGAAGACACGGGGTTAAAATCACAGAAATCCCGGGAAAACTCTACTTCCAGCCTCAGAACAGGTATCAGGGGTCGGTGGAGCTGGTCCCAGTCCGCCGTGTGGCCCCCAGGCCTGGCCTGCACTGCCACTGCAGCAGTCCCAGCTGGATCGGGCCCTGGGGCTCCTGGACAGGGCAAGATGTCTTGGGTTGTAGTGTAGGATGTACACAAAGTATTTATTCCATCCCCATCTTCATGAACTGTTGGAACCAGGTGGGGCAGTGTTTTCCCAGGCCCCCCTGCCTTTGGGCTGTCTTCTGTTAATGGCCCATCAATGCCTTGCCCGTGACTCACAGGTAACTCCCTCCAGGAGTTATCTCTGTTTAATGAGCCATCAAGGACCCACTTCATGACTCATCATCCCATTGTGAGATGCTCCACCCAGGGGGAGGAGCCAAGCATTCTCACCTGGATATAATCTGGGATTTGGGACAGTACAAGCAGCCCTTACCCACTGGATTCCCAGAGGACCAGAGCTACCAGACCTTTCTACAGGATCACTGCTTCAGGGAGACCACCTCATCTGGACTGCTTCCACTATCCTGCTCAGGTTGTATTCTGACTCTGTCAGTGGTCGTTTGTATTATTGCATTTATTTTATTTTATTTTACTTTTTTTCCTTTCTTCTTATTAAATTGTATTTCTGACTTGGAGCCTCTCACTCCAAAAAACTGTCGTGCTTTCAAACCATGACAGAGGGGAGCAGAGCCAGATCTGGCCCCATTCCCAGCCAGATCAGGCCCAAGTGGCTGCTGATGTCCTGCCGTGACCCCGGGAAGCCCAGCCAGGCTGGGCGGCCCCCATAGAGGGCCAGGCCTCTTCTTTCCCACCCCATCACAGCCCACAGGACCTGACTGGCCCCGGCCCTTCCCCAGCCACACAAGAGATTGTGCAGCTGAGAGCAAAGGCGGCTCTGGAGCCTGGCAGGTGGCCCCGCATTAGCCAGAGCCCCAAAATCCTGGTGTAGCTGCAACATGGCCTGATTTTACCACCTTCAGGCACTGCCCAGGGAAGAACTGTTGTGCCTTCTGCAGACCTGAGAGAATGAGACCTCTGAGACCTCTTTCCTTGACATCTTTCCTTGACATATTTCCTTGATGAAACTTGCAAAACATTAAATCCTCTCTGAGTGAGAGAAAAGACAGAGAGAAAACCTGTAAAGAGACTATATGACACCAAAGTCAGTGAAGGAAGAGTTACATCTTAGATGGAAGAGAATGAGAAGATGCCTTAGTTTTACGCTGAAATTCTTTTGTAAGCCGTGGTAATGGACTGTAATGTATCCCTTTAAATAATAGAAAAATATGCATTGGGGAGATTAGATATAAGCAAAGGTATTTGTGATGAACTAAGTAAATATTGAAATAGCTGTGATCTTATGAGAAGCTTGAACAGAGAGAGAGAGATGAGATGAAGATCTGCCCCTAGAAAGAGAAAAGATCTCTGTTCCTAGAGATGAAGAAAAACCTTTGCTTTTGGAACCGTTCATCTTTAAAATGATACCCCATGGGTATACAGGGCCCGTATGCTGCTGTGGGAGGCTGGGTAATATGGGAGGGACTTCACAAATGCAGATTCCCTGGCAGCTGCTTTTGTGCAAGTTAAAAGGCCACAAAAGGACTTTTCTTTCTCGTGGGAAGTTTCCATGGCAGACCCAAAGAGACTTCTCTCTCTAAAAGAACTGATAAAAGACTATTTTATAAGTGGTAAACTGACCTAGAGTTGCAAGTTTTGTCTTTACACATTATCTGTGAGAAAGAAAAGAAGCTTTTGGGGGAGAGGAGAGGTGTTTTGAAGGTTTTATTCTGATTCTTATTAATTTTTTCTTTCTTTCAGTTTTGTTAATATACCTGTCTTTGTACCCTTTTAAGTTTTGAGCCTGCTTTGCTTCTCTCCTAATCCTATCTCACATCAGAAAAGGATTAAAAAAATTCTAGCAGACACTCAAACCACTACACATAATTTGGGAAACAGAAATACAAGAACTTGAAACCACTACACCTGCCTTTCTGCAAAATTATGAGCACTTTGGGGAATGATGGGGAGGGAATGTGTGTTGTTATTGTTGTTTGTCTGTTTCTTTGAATAGGAACTGCAGCATTTACCATTAAAAAAAACCACCCAACTTTGATTAAAGTGTCATAATTTTTGTTCTCTTTTAAAGAGGTATTGGTAAATCAGCTGTTTTACTGCCTATTAAGACTGCTGATCCATATGGCAACTTTGTATTAAACAATTCACAATTTTAGACCAGACAACCACTGAACATTAATCATCCACAGAGCGCTGAACTGAACAACCCTTTGAATCTCTAAAGAAGATCACCGTCCATTAGACTTATATACTGTAATTACATTATATTTAACTGTAAAATTTATAAGCTTTAAATTAGATCAACCATCTAGTAGGCTTTATAAAAATGAAAACTTATTCATCAGATTAAAAAGTAATAAAAAAGAAATCAGGCATATTTGGAATTTACCTCCCTACTAAATAGAACAATTAGGATTATAGACTTTTAAGAACAATGGATTTAGCTGGTATCATCTCTTTGGATTCTTACAGTAAGTTGGATGAGGATGTCCTATTTTCATTCTTACATATTCTGATATAATTCACTGTGATATTAAATCCTGTATACCTTTGGTTAATTTGACTTGTTCCTGTTTTACACACATAAAAGTGGAAGATGAACCAAATACAGTAACCTTTTAACACAAAATTGTAATAAGAATTCCAACATGTACCTTATGCCATCAGGTAGATAAGTCCACATATAAAAGTTGTGGATTTTTTCTGATTTCTGACTCTTAACAAGAAGAAAAAAAAAAAAAAAAAAGAAAAAAAAAATTGGTCTAGTTAAAATCCAAACCTTCTGTTTTGGTAGATTTTATCTTTGCTTTTTCAAACACAAAGTTGAGATACTAAATACTCCAATAAAAAAAGTAGCTCTAAAGTAGGCGCAAAGCAGGAACTATGCATCTCAAAAAAAATGACTAACTTTTTATGGATAATTTATTTTTAATTTTTTTGTTACTATTTTTTAAAAACCATCTCGTGGCTAGGTAGCTACTATGTCCAGGTCAGTTACAGGGTTTATATCTGGATTTGTGGAATTTCCAAGCCCCTAGTTATTGGACTGGGGAATTTTTATCTTTTACACAAGGACAACAGAACTCAATTTTCTCATGACTATGAACTTACACTCTATGAGAAGAGCTACTTTTTAAACCTCTTTCACCAAAATTGGAAAGAACAGGAGGAATTCAAGGTTTCTGAATACAATGTCTATGACAAAGCCAATAAACTTCAAGCTATGACAGCACACCTAAGAAGGGGCATTCAATCCTGGTGCCCCATTCAATCTTGAGGCTCTATCAACACTGATATCAACAAAAAATCGTGAGAAATAAACATCTAATATTTGACAACTGCTCAAAACTAAACCTTCCGAAGCCACCCCTTAAAAACAAAATCAGTGAAACCAGAGTGTAATACTGCTAATAGCCCCTTGTGATAACAACCATACTGGTGAATGTTGTTTCTGGCTTGTTTCCCCTCTTAACAGGATAACCACGCAGGCGACATTCTTGACTTAATGTAACAAGTGATTGGTGATAGGAGTATGCATGAGGACTTTTATTCCTTATAGAATTTATCTGAGAACAGTGCTGACAGGATAGTCCCTCAAATACTTAAAACAGCCCCTGGGTAAACAACTTTGCTGTCTAAAAGATCACACATGCATATATTTCATGGGTTGGAAGTTGTGCGCTTAATCTTGAGAGCTCATGTTGTTTTCACCTAAATTTGTCATGTGAATTTGAAATGCAGCAATCTGTGTCACCTTGGGATGTTTGTATTGGGATGTTTTATTGAAACCCTAGTCTGACAGGGAAGAGATGAAGTATTAGCTTAGATTTGTAGATTTTCAAGCCCGGAAGAATTCTGCAATCAGCTAAAATGTCTTCCTGTGTATAACGTAGGACCTGCATAACATGAGGAGCTATAATTTGGGCAGGCTGCCTAATCTGGCATTGGTTTAAACTTGGCAGTGATATCACCCTCATGCAGCCAGACATTTTTCTGGAAATGCTAAAAATATATATTGTTCAGAATTGAGATTGACAACATTCAATCACTTTTATGGCTGATAGTGAAATAAGGTTGCTGTCTTCTCAATGATAATGATAACTTGAATGACCTAATAATTTTAATATCTTGGAATAGGTCTGATATTTAGGTTACTTTGATAATTTTATGTGAACCACTATTATTTTGAGTTTTAGACATGCTTTATGGTTTTTCTATTAATAGAGATTAGTTAAAATAAGTGGAGGAATAAATCTATGTTTTCTATGAATTTCTATTCCAAATCAGATTTGGAACATGACAGATTCCATAAACAGAACACTGAGATAAGAGAGTACTTTGTGACTCAATTGGGTCATATAGAATTGTCCTAATAGGTATTCCAAGTAATATCTATGATGACATTTTAAGGACAAATGTTTTGTATTGATTACTTTTTCAAACAACAAATAGGAAATGCTTATTTGTTCTCAATTTCAAGTTTTCACAATGGGAAACTCAAGCATTATATTTTTATCACTCTACATTATGATTATCTGTTTAAAACTGATTTTAATTTTCCCTTTTCCCCCTTTCTGTATAATGTCTCATATCCTCAGTTAGAAGTGGTCATGATCCTTATTAAAGACTACATTCTTTATTAGTTCCTAAACAGCACACTTGTTCCTTCCCACAGAGTGTAATGAAGGAGGAGATTGGAAAAATTTTATAACTCACGGGTTGAAATCAATGCAGGCAGAATAGACCCCCTGCAATCCAGGATGAAGTGGTTAGTGGTCTGCTGAGCTCAGTATTGGGGCCAGTTGTGTTTAATGTCTTTATCATAGATATGGATGAGGAGATTGAGGGCACTTGCAGGCAGTTCACAGGTAACAGCAATTTGGGCTGGAGTGTTGATCTGCTGGAGAGTGGGAAGGCTCTGTAGAGGGATCTGGACAGGCTGGATCCATGGGCTGAGGTCAGTGGTTTGAGGTTCAACAAAGACAAGTGCTGGGTCCTGCCCTTGGGTCAGCACAGCCCCTGCAGTGCCACAGGCTGGGGGCACAGTGGCTGGAAAGCTGCTCAGTGGGAAAGGACCTGGGGGTGCTGGTGACAGCAGCTGGACATGAGCCAGGTGTGCCCAGGTGGCCAAGAAGGCCAGTGGCACCTGGGCTGTATCAAAAACAATATGACCAGGAGGACCAGAGAAGTGACCCCTGGGGTGGTGAGGAGCTGGTGAAGGGTCTTACAAGAAGCAGCTGAGGGGGCAGGGAGCCCAGAGAAAAGGAGTATCAAGAGAAGATGTTGCTCTACAACTACTTGAAAGGAGGTTTAGCAAGATGGGTGTTGGTCTCTCCTTCCAAGCAACTAGTGACAGGACAAGAGGAAGTGCTTTTACGAGGGCCAGAAGAGGTTTAAATTTGATTTCAGAAAAAATTTCCTTGCCTGCAAGGGTGTTGTCAAACACTGCAACAGAAAGCTCTGAAAAGTTGTGTCAAAATCCCCGGAGATATTTAAAACGTGCACTTAGGATTATGGTTTAGGGGTATATTTATTAGTATTAGGTTAATGACTGGACTTGATGGTGTTAAAGATTTTTTCTTTTTCAACCTTAATGATTCTATATTTATAGAACTTACTGCAAATAGATGAATAATTATTGCACTGCGCAATGTAATAAATTATTTTACAGGTAATTCAAACCTGTTTGTTTCCTTTTTGTTGCTCTTATCTATTTTTTCTCCTCTGTAGTTGCTTTTACCAATTGTGAATCAGGTGTGGTTTATTACCATGCTTTTTCAAACCTTTTCTGTCTTCTTAGTGATTCTGTGTTATATATTATGATGGGATTATTATGATAATGTTTTAGTACTTACACTTTATCTTTGTCCTTCTATGTGTTCCCTGTTTGCATATATTTTGCCTTACTGTGTATCTTCTCTGTAGGGTCTTCAAATATTATTCCCCAACATAGTTATTTGGCATTATTAAAGATGAGTTTTTAAAGTTATATTTGTATCATGACCATGATATATCAAACATACCAAGATAACATAATTATTTTAAGTATTAGATTTGTGTATATTTAAACATCATTATTAGAACTAACACCTCAGTGAATTCAGAGATTTCCTTTTAGGGACTTTATGATACTCTTTTGTCTTAGCTTTTAATGTTCCATTCTAACTTGTTTTATATTTGCTTTTGATAGGTCCATCCACATAGACCAAAAACTCTCATTAACATACTTTATGGCTTTCCCACACAGTTTGAGATCCTGCTCTTTTATCTCTGTTAGCAAGATTTTGGTAGTCTGCATATTACTTGCAGATTCTGAATCCACTTACCACACACTTTCTATTCACCGCTCATTATCCCAATAGGTCTATAAAGATAACAATAGCGAATGTGGCAAGAAAAATAAAAGCTCATTATCTTCACAGATTGCTAATATTGAGGAAACTGTAGTAAAGCTATGTTAGACCCTGCTTTTTCACTTTCTTCTTTCATTAAGAACTCAGTCATTGAAGAGAACACCCATGACTGCAGTGTAGACATCTATGTTTCAGCCAGCCGGGCCACACTCATTTTATAATCAACACAGAGAAATGGGCCTTTCTAGGTATTAATTTGTCTTGACCTAGTTTAGATATATGAAGGAGGAGGATACAAATTACGATCCAGCAATGCCCGTTTCTCTCAGACTATAAGGACAGTGTGCAGAGCTAATTGAGTGTATGGAGGTTTGTACTAGAGATATAACATTAAGGCGAGATGAATCTCACTTCCAGTAGTAAATGGCAAAACCCCAACTTAGAAATCTATGCATATGCAGGATGTTTGAGAAAAATATCTTGGTTATACAGAACTTCATACTTTGACAGATTATGTTTTTGAAGAATAAAGAAGCGCTTCTCTTGTTTTTTGTAATCTTCATGAGCTTTTGTTTTAGTTAGGTGCATGCTTTTATCTCACAAGTTTTGCCTGTAAAATGTAGTAATCAGGGAGAGGATGAATTGAAATGTAAGAAACAAATGTATGTGCTTTAACATTGTTTTTCACAGATATTGTACTGGTGTATGTGCTATACATTTAAACTGCAACATGGGAGACTTAGTCTTATACATCACATATTTGCATTTGCTTCTTGTAAGCTATAATATTTGGCTCATTTTGTACATGGAATAAATATTCACATACATCAGGATTTATTAATTTTCATGCCAGAAGTGATAATTCTGATCATTTACTCTGACCTACTGCTTAATCCATGCAGAGAATTTCTGAGTTTCGATTTTTTTTTAAATAAACAGCACAAATGATGGTATCCAGAAATAAATTTGATGTGGAGTTGAATTGTAGATACATCATTTTTGTAGGTCTTTATATTAATGCAGGTATCTCAAAACAGAACATAACAACCACATACTGCTGGATCACTCATTTGTGTTAACTCCTTAAACAGCCTTTCCCTCACCCTAGGGAGAAAAATCTCACCCTGCTTACATCTCACTCTGCTACAAAAGCATTTTCCAATCACATGGGTGAGATGGTGCCGCAACTTTCCCCTAAGCCTTCACCAGTTCCCCCTTCTCAGATACATTAAAAATGAGCTAGTGGTGTTTTCTTCCAAGACTCTTGTGTTTTCAATCTATCTATCACTTCTGTCAAACTATCCCTAGACTTCAAGTCCTTAGACTGGTTCCAGCCTGTTTGAAAGACCTCCAGAGTGCAAGAACTAAGAGCCTGCCTGAAAATTTTCTTCATCCTTTAATATCTTCATATCAGAAAACTGATATTTATTTCCTGTAATTTTAGCCAACTGTTTGTCTTTTCTACCATGGTTATGAAGTGGGAAGGAAAGATTGCTCTGGATTTCTGGATATTTAGGGATTATTATTGTGTAACTTCAACAGTTGCTTCTTTAATGACAATATCTGGGCCACATATTATACACCAAACTCCAGACTTTCTTCAAACACTTAAATGCTTTCCTTCTTATTGCCTTTTAAGGCTGGAAGAACTCCACAAACTTGTCTCATTAAGACCTTCTTTTAGCCAGGCTACTAAAATAGCTACAAAACAAACAAACAAACAAAAAAAAAAAAAAACAAAACAAAACAAAAAAACAACAAACAAACAACAACAACAACAAAAAAAAAAAAAAAGAAAAGAAAAGAAAATTTGGCTGCTACAAACCTTTCAGCTGCTATACATCAGAGTAAACATTTCTTTCCACTCATCTTGTTACCTATAAATATAATTATCTGCCCTTCATTTTTTCCATGTAGAAAAGGAGTTCTCTATGGCAAGGATGATCTGTTTAGTTTGGGTTTAGCAAACTGTACAAAGGAAATACTTCATTCTGACTGAAGGCCTGAAGCAGGATCATAGGGCAATTCTTACAATTTTTACAACATTCTTCTTTATGACTTATGTTTCTCTATAAGGCAAATAATCCAAAATATGATTAGTAATATCTATGTCTGTGAGCAAGTTTGATGAAGTTATTAAGATACTCCTAATGGAATGACATTAATGCCACAAGCAAATTTACTGGTAGAATTATAAATGGGAATTTATAAAATCTATATATTTTTGAATAAGAGTCTGAATTTTTTCAGTGTGTGTTAAGTTTTGGTCCATTAACAGCTCTGCTAGTATAAGTAAATGATAATGATAATCAATTACTTTTTGATGTCTGTCTTGAACTATTGCACATTAAGAATATGAAAAAATAGTTTGCTGTGAATTTGGACTAAGGCACTAATAAATGTATTAAAAAGGAGGATTTCTGATATTCTTAAAGATGTAATAAAGATTATCCCTGTCACCTGAAAACAACTCATACTATAACCTGACTCATTTAGTTATACGAATAGGAAAATAATCATGACTACTGGTTTATCATGCAAAAATAAATGAATTTAAGCTGCTTCTAAAAAAATATTAGAAGGAGGTGTCAGCATTTTGTGAAATTTGAATGCTTCCTTGGAATATTAGGCATGTCAAACTGCTGTTTCCAGTAAAAGAAGTAATAGATAAAAAGCCATCCTGCGATATGTCACTGATAGTTTAGGCACACTGTGCTGGAGCTTAGATTAATTTATGTGTAAGAGTGTGTGTGTGTGTCTGTATATATATGTATATATGTATACATATGTGTGTATATATACATGTAAATATATGTATGTAACAAATATATAGAGAAATTATTTTAAAAACGAAGGGCTTGATTCTTACTTTAATTAGCTGCTTTCTGTGCAATCATCTTGAATTTTCACTGTCTGGAAGGGAAACTGATTGACCCCTATGCTATTGCTAAGACTGTTTGGAGTAGTTTCATGAATGAATCATATGATGGGAAGACTTTGCCAAAGATTTTGCCTACACACACTAGTAGTGCATGTTAGTTTCCTATCCTAGGTAGTCTGTCCAGGTTTTCCAGATTTTGATTTTCTCAACTATATGCATTATTTAGAACTATTTGATAAATTCTGCAAAGCATTTTGATCTGAAAAAAAATTGCTACAGGTGTTTTTTAATAGACATCCTGTCTATGAAGTATGATTGTAATTACATTTGTTTGGGATTTATTGACAAATCATATGAGTTTTATTGTTATTTTCTGATGTCTTACTGTATGACACATAATTTAGTTTCTGATTAGGAACCTCTTGTATGCCAGGAAACAGTTTTAACCCAATATTCTTCCTTGCAAGTTCTTTCCATCAACATTACTTCTGGTAGGTACCTTTACCAAATTCTTTTACCTCTTCCAACTTTGGAAAGCTCTTTTTTGCTCCACCAGCTTTATTCACCACTGTGTGAACAGATATGGAATGAGAAGTTACCAGGACATGTGAGTGTATTCCAGCTCTTAACAGATGAAACTTGTAATCCTGACAGTTTCTGGTCTGAATAGAAAACCTGGGAACTCAGTGCTCTAATAAGAGAGCTGGAAAGAGGAGGTGTGTGATGAGGTGATCAGTACCCAAGTGATGCTGATTGTGGATTCTGTGGTAGGATGGTGAGGATGCCTCCCCTGAAAAATCTGGTATTCAAGCAACATGCAAATTCCCTAAGCATTTTTTTTTTTAAATACTTGTCTGTTGGATGCATATATGCATAATCACACCCACATTTGAACTTGGAAGGATTGTTATAATAATAAATTTTTGGCCTACTCATTCTGCTTATTAAGTGTCCTTAGTCATTGAAATGAGATTTAGGGTTCAAATCAGGTTCATAATAGCTTTATTTTATCTTTACTGATCTATAATAGAAAGGCAGACGGGACAAATGTCATAACATGTAAAGATGTTTCTGGACTCAGTAGTCACCCTGTTGATCTAATTAATCTCATTGAGGTACTACTATAATGGCACAGAAAGTGGTGGAAAGTTCAGAGACATTAATCTTCTTATCTGTGCACTGGAACTCAGTCTGAAAAAAACATATGAAGGAGGACTGCTGAATGCTGCTTCATTAGAAGAATTTTAAAATGCAATTTGTCTTCATGAAAACGAGGGATTACACATTTCCAGCTTTCCCCTGTGCCTCTTAGAAATATTTTTTAAGCAATAACCTTTGGTGCAGAATAGTCTTTATGGTAGGACAGTAATTATTATAGAAGAGAGGTATGTCCTGGTCAATCTGTTTGTGAACCACAGCAGTGGAAAATCTTAGACCTGCAGATTCAAATTTCTTAAATATTATTATGTGATATCAGAAATAAAATTCCTTTTAACTAACTTGGCTCTATGTTCAGTAGATTACACAGAAGATTTTCATAGTGCTTAAGGCAAATGGTGCAGGTGATGAGCTAAAACTTGATTAATCCTTGAAATTTATTTTAATCCAGGAATTAAAGAGGTTTTTTCCTAATGGAATATTGGCTGTTAGAATAACTTTGTAATAGAAAAATGGATACTCTTGCTGTTACTCATACCTTCATTCCAGACTTCCTAAGAGCTTTAACACAGGACTGTGCAAAATCTGGAAGAAAAAATGAACTGAAAAGGTGCAGGTAGGACATTTGGAAATAGAGATCAAAACCTGTCTGGGCAAATGCATCTTGCTGGGATAAGGAGATTTCAAAAAATTGCATTGGCTGATTGCTCATTTCCTGCCCTAGCATGTATAACCCTTGGACATACAGGGATCTGAAACCAAAGCCACTGAAGCCAATGGACAGGTTCTCATTAATGAAAATATATAATAGACTAGAACTTATATCAGAGTTTAAGAGGATGAGTCCTGGACTTGGCAGTGCTGGGTTAATGGTTGGATTCAGCGATCTTAGAGATATTTCCTAACCAAAGTGGTATTATGATTCTAAGAGCATGCCCTTGTCTGGCATGATAAAAGTTCCCTGTTTTCCACCTTACCTGCACTTGCTTGGATTGTCAGCCTTCTGCTCAGAGGTACCTTTTCCACATTAATCTGCCTAATTCCACTTATGGTGCTCTCTAATAGAGATGCAGTGAAAGAAAGGCTAAGAGAGGGGACACTAATCCAACTGCTCTACTGGAGTGGGCTTTTATGTCCTTCTTCTGCTGTGTAGTCTTTCTTTTCTTGGGATTTCTCCATCTTTTGTTTTCTCCCTTTCAGTGTACCTTTCAGTTCACAGAAACAAATAACAGAACAAACCGACCACACTGGCTCTGCTTGGTATCTTCCCTACTCATTGTGCCTTTCCAGCACATTCTGCTTAACAATTCCCTACACAGGCTGAAGCCTTCTCTTCTAAAGGCCAGAGTCCCAATGCTGCTTCCCAGCCTCCCACCTTCCTCTTGATTTCATCTCAGTTTGAAGCTCCTGTCCATGACCACTGTCACCATGGTTGTCCCCATGCATGCGAGCAGTGGGTCAGGTTCAGCATTATCCCTGACTGGCCCCTCTAGCATTCATGTAAGAAAACTGTCACTGTGTGATCTAGGAGCCTCCTGAGCCATCTACCCAGTTCTAGTTTGTCTTCCCACAGATGTCCAAGTGGTACAAATTCCTTTGTAATCTGAAGGCCTGAGAGTGTGAGACTGCTGTTAGTTGCTAAAGTCCCCTCTCTCCTCCTTGTGAGGCCATTTATGATACATCACCATCTTAATATTCACTTTATGACATTTCATTGTTCTTCAGTTATAGAAATCTGGTCTCAAAGGGTCCAAAATTTCAAAAAAGGTAAGTTTCATTCTTCAGATTATTTCAGTGGGCTTTGAGTCAGGATGCTCCAGACATTGTTAACTGTACTGCAGAAATGAACCTGCCATACACTATATTTTTAATATGACTGCCTCACTTATCTTACCTTCACTAAACTCTACCTCTCCATCTCACTCCTAATACTGTTCCCCCAATGTTTAAACCTTGGCAGTATTGGAAAGTAGGTGGAAAGGTACTGCAAAAATGAATTCAGACTTTTAAATATGGGAAATAGAGTGTAGTATTGAATAGACAAAAATTATTCCAGGCCTAGGCAGAAAGAATCTGAAAACAAGATGTAAGCAGCCATGCATAAAATGTCTGAAACCACAGAGGAAACAGCCGACAAGATGAGTGGTAACAAGGTGAGTAACGTATCAAAGTGATAAAAAAAAATCCCTCTAGAGAAGACAAGATGGATGAAGGAAGAAAGTTACTGTATTTGTGAGAGTGTGTTAAATATACTCAGCTGTGTAAGACCTTCAGGGAAAAGATCACTGACACTATCAGAAATTTCACTGTTATTATGGACTAATGCTCCTATCAGACAAAGGACACAGTGAAATTACAGGTGGATCATCTCCCTTTCTACACATTCCATAAAGTCTCTCCATGATAAAGTTCTACTGCATCGCTCAGGTCTAGAATCATCCAGGGAGTTCAAGAAAATGTAACGTGTACAGAAACTGTCAGTCCACCTATGGAAGTGCTATAAAAACACACTGGAGATGGAGGAGGCCTTCTCTGTGTCTTCAAGGAGGAAGGCAGCAAACAGTTGAGGATACTAAGACTTAGTAAGAACAGGAAGCTAGGTGAAGCACATATCTCTTTTCCTCTTTGCCCCATATCCTGCATTTTCATCTAAAATCATCTAATGTGGATTGTCTAAAGCTTAGGATGTTTTTTGTACAGTTATGCTCAACATTTCACTACATAATATGTCTTCCATTAGTGCAGTCATCTTGCTGTGTGGATGTGAGCTTCAGAAACTGTGAGGATTATGGCTGGAGCCCAAAGGCTGTGTCAGCACTATGGTTACATCACACCCTGCATATATAATTTGCTTTGATTAGGGGCTGTTTCAAAGCTCCCAAGGTTTGACTCTTTGTAATGCCACATCTCTGAAACGAGTCAACATTTTTGAGAATTGTGACTCCTTGGTAATTATAAAATTAAGTTCAGAGCCACATTCATTACAGACTTCTTTTTCTCATAATTTAAAATGACTGATTTAGAAGCAAAGCAGGGTAGGAAACAGCTCACCTTAATCTTAGCTACTTTGAAGACTTCCGTTTCTAAGATGTTCAAGAAATATTCAGTGGAGATATTCCACTCTTAAAATAGGCTGCTAAATGTATTGTGTCTGGCTGTGATGGGGTTAATTTTCCCCATGGCAGCCCAGTCTTCCTGGTGCTGTGGTTTGTATTGGTAGATAAAAGAAGTGTTGATAACACGAATGTTCTGACTACTGTTGAGGAGTCCTGGCATTAGCATCAAGGCTGTCCCCCCTCACCAATGGGTTAGGGGTGGGCAAGACCTTGAAAGGGGACACAGGCAGGACAGCTGACCCAAACTGACCAAAGGGATATTTCATACCATAGGATGTCTGCTCACAGTCAGATCTAAGAGAAAAGGAGGAGGATAAGGGAGGACATTGGTATGATGTTTTTTTTCTGGAGCAACCACTACATGCACTGAAGCCTGGCTTCCTAAGGAGTGGTTGGACATTTCCTGCTGATAGGGATAGAGAATAAATCTTTTCTTTTCCTTTGCTTTCACATTGTGCTTTTGTTTATGCTTTATTAAGCTGCTTTTATCTTGTCCTACAAATTTTTTCCTTCTTATTTTCTCCCCCACCTTTTTAGGATGAGAAGAGAGTGATAGAGCAGCTTAGTGGGTACCTGGCATCCAACCAAGGCAAATCCACTTCACTAAGTTAGTGAGTTACCCTCTAGAAATGATGATTCTTCTCTGCTTTAAATATGGACCTAGATCGTTAGGTCCCAACACAATGATCTCATATCAAAGACACTCATATTGAAACAGGATTTTGTCTGACATTGAAATATCTACATTTGAGTGCTCACCACAATTCAGCACTGAAAAATACTAGAAGTTTGAACTCTAGTAAATCACAGAATTATAGAGTATCCTGAGTTTGGAAGGGCCCCACAAGGGTCATTGAGGCCAGCTCATGGCCCTACACAAGCCACCCTCAAGAATCACATCACATCCTCACATTTCACACCATGAAATCAGTAAAGCCAGAAGAGAGATTTGTCTTAGACCAAGGAGATAAGTAAGAGGTAATTTATTGGTTGAGATGCCCCAAGGTCACTGAGCTGGCAGCTCTGACACATGAGTTACAAAACTGTCCCAACATTCTGTTTTGACAGCTAGAGGCCATATAATATATTCCATGATGATGTATAAAAATGGACACTTAGGTTCAAGAAGCTGAATCCTGCCCCCAGCATCCCCCTAGAAATATATATACACACATTTTAAAGTAAGCATTTTAATCTCAGAGTAAATCCTCCCTCCCTTAAACTAAGGAGATAAATCTTGCTTTAAACCACCAAAATTAAATTTAAGAACACAACTTTGAGTCTAAACTCTGGTGTATATTTTGCTTATATAGTAGCATATTCCCCATAATTTTACCTTATGATATAAACTGAAAGCCAAAATACCCCCTCTATACTTCAAATTAAATTTATATGTAAATTGAGTAGCTAAATCTAAAGGGATGATGTCAAAAATCTCCTCAAACTGCTTAGATTTCTGAAATCTGAGTTCACATACCTCCCTAAATTATACTGCTAATGACCATCAGACTCTGAAACAGAACTGTCCTGATATCACAAGACAAAGGAGCAGATCAAGCTTCATTTGAAATTAAAATGACAGTGGTGTGCTCCCAATCTTCAGTGTGGCAACCTACCTCTACAAAGCACATTGTCATCAGAACATTCTCCTAAGGAAACATTGCCAGAAGGACAGTGAACAAGCTGGAAATCCATCTGCCAAAAAAGGCTTTGGGATTTTGTCAATGGATTTTTCTTACTCTGCTGCAGATTGGCTGCAGGCACTCCATGATCTACATATTGTTTGCCTTCTGCCCATATGTCTGCCCTGTGGACAGCCTGAAGATTGACTGCAGAGAACTTTTCCAAGTAGTTCTGCTGACGTGTTGGTGAGCAATGGGCTCTACAGCATGTGTGGCCCTGTGCTCTGGATGTGGCTTCAGGCTTGCTTCAGGCTTGCTCCACAGAGACATAAATCTACTCGTGAAAGGGAGCCCCCAGGATATTGGTAAGTGGCAGTACAGGCAAATTGGTTATCTAGTGTCATTTAGGAAGTGCCCTGGAAGATCCCAGGCACCCACACATGTCTAGAATTTACAGTACAAGATTGTGTCCTTCTTGGCCAACCTCTGGGGGACAACTGGAAAACTTCATCACTCATGAATAAGAACATTAGACATGTTTCCTCAGGCAACTATATCTCAAATGACCACAGTTCTTAGAAGAGGTGTATAAATGTATAAAATTAATGCACATATTTGAAGCCATTACAGGAAGATGTCAACAACATGCTGTGACCCAAATCCTCTATCTCTCTTGCCTCATATTTAAAGGTGGATCTTAGTTTATTTGCTGCTGTCACCCCTGAGAGAAGATAACAAGGTCTACTAAGTTTTTTGGGGATAGAGCAATAAAATAAAATGGAAACTTTAAAGCTTGTGTCACCACTGGCCTTAAATATGTCACGAAACTCCTACACTTGGGTACTGATAAGGCAAAATGAGAAAGGTGGGCAGGTCCCAGTATATTTGAAATGTGTAGATATAACTACAATTTAATATAGAAAATATAAGAACATTGGAATAATTTAATTGAAAAGTAATGTAGCTATCATAAACTAAGAAATAGCGCAGCTGGAGGATTTTAAAAGTGATTTGGAAGCAAAATCCTCTCATTGAATTAGAGAATAAAAAATTCAGTTAGGGACCTTGTAGAATAGCAAAGCTGGTAGAGCTCCTATAGCTAAGGGCCTGTCAGCATTTCTATTACAAACCAGTACTTTCTGGGGATTAGACTTCATCCAGAAGAGTTTGATGTGGAATGAACTTGGGATAAAATGTCTCAGCATTTGAGTAATGTAATGGTAACTCTATTATAAAAAAAATCTGTATTCACTTTGTAACTGTTGAATCTACCGCATTGCTACACTACACATTTTGATTTAAAGACACCTGAGCTAATGCTGACCTAAGGAAATATGTCCACATAATAAAATTCAGACAAAGATTTTAAGACAAAATAGCTCTGCTGGTATGATGTTATGCACAAGTTACTCAGCCAAAATTCTCAGCCTGGTTCATTTTTTCAGGTGAGGTGTTGTTTTTTTTTTCCACCAGGGATATTTCTATTCTGTTCAATTTGCTCCTAACTCACCTCTGCAGCACATCTGTGTTGCTCCTCTATGTGATCAGCTAAGTGGGATAAAAAGAAGGTTACCAGTAAAATAGTTAAAGGTTAACAGTCAAAAAGCAAGTCCTGTCTGTTACAGATCTGTCTAGGGAATTAAAATGGAAAAATTAAGAGAAAGTTACCACAGTGGGTAATTCCAGTCCCATATTAATATTCTTTAGTTTTAGAAGGAATTAAGAGGTGTAAAAAACCTAGTGTGCTCTTCTCTTTAGATTTATAAAATCATAGAATCATAGAATGAATGGTCTGGATTGGCAGGGGACCTTTAGAATCATGTCACTGTTTCAAGTAAATTTTTCTTATCTCAACTGGTGACCTTTGCAATTTGTGCCTTCAATTCTCTTCTCCAGCCTGCTGCAGGGTGAGGGGAAAAAAGGAGGGTGAAGTGTGTGGTTCTAGTGGAAGTTTAGTGTGGTTTTAGTAGGAGCACTACATTGGAGAATACCATTCCTAAATCACAGCAGGTCTGAACTTATTTTCTAATTGTCAGTGGTTCATCATTTCATATGACCAAGTAAATAGCTTGGTTGGCTTGGGGGCAAACATCCAGTCTTGCTGGATTTGGGGCAGCTCTGTCATGGAGATTCAGCACTGGGGGAGGCAGGGTTGCAGAAATCATGATTAATGACAAGACTATACAAGGCTTTTAGAAGTATTTGAGTACTGGAGTATTTGTCTTGAAAAATAGAGATAGGATGCAGCAGCTAAAGACTCTAAGAGCTTGAGGTCTATTCTTTCACCTCTTTCATAGTCCCTTTGTATTATAAAGGTAAAAACTTTAAAATTTTGGAAGTTATTTCAAAATTTACTAATGATGAGAGGTGAAAGGAGGAAAAGATGGATGGACTAAAAAGAGAAAGAAGACTTAGGAGAAAGCAAATAATTTCTACTGATGAGGAAAGTAGTTGCGTGGAAAGAGGAATGGGATAATTTTAGTACATTCCCCTTTGGGGAACAAAGTAATTTGCTGTGGATTCATGACACAATGGTCAGAGAGGAAAAAGTTTATTTTTTTTTAAACTTTTTCCTACTAGTATTCTATAGACTAACTCAGAAGTCGACTGCTTTAACTATGAATTCAGTTTATTTACCAGAGATGGAATACCAAATATGTTCTTATAGTAACTTATTCATTCTCTTTTGCTTTGTCTATATGAATTTTTCATACTTTTTCTTTTCCAGCAGCTCTTTTCACCTCCTGAGCATATATTAAATATTCCAGGCTAATAGTTACCAGTTTTCCCAGGTAGGAAAAGAATTTCCAATCAAGGTCATCAGAATTGTTAGAGTAAGCAACATTTATAAATAATAAACATAATCTGACTGCAGACAAAATATCCAGGAATTAAAATCTCTGTGGACCTTAAAATCTCTCTGAGGCTGACAAAATAGCAGTAAACTGGTCTACATTACCCATGAAGTTGTCTCGTCTCTGACTTTCATTCTTACGAGCCTCACATTTCTGAATCCCTACACTTTCTTCACCCATAACTAATCTTAACAAGTTCTTGTCTTGTTAAATATGTAACATGTATAGTCTTCCCTGGAAACAAATGTACTTTTTTGCCAGACTGATAAAACAACACTGCAAGTAAGGTGGGGTTTTTGGATTTTTTTTTTTTTTTTTTTTTGATGGGGGGAGACTATCTTGGTGGCGAGGTTTTCTTTGGAATTTTTGTTTTGGTGTGGGGTTTTGGGTGTTTTTTTGGTGCTTTTTTTATTGGTGTGTTTTTCTCTCTTTAAGGAGGGCTCACAAAAGCTTTTGTCCATCAGAGTGCTCATTAAAGGCCTATGTGTGGTTTCAGAGAATGGAATGAAAAAAATGAAAAAAGAAAAATCTATGTTTTGTTCCCACAGTAAGGAAGAACTAACCTTTTCTTGCTAACCTTTCTCTATTTTGAAGGTTAGTGACTTGCTGAAGTAGCTTGCGAGGGAGTGAAGTTAGATGCCTCAATGACCCCTTGGTAAGAACATGCACTATGAATATAGAATAATTACTTAGGTTTAAAGGTAGATTTCAGAGCAACCAAGATTTTAAGTCATGAATTCGTGTTGGAATCTGGCACTTTCTAGCCTTCTCATTTAATTTTTAATATGTAAAATAAGAGTAAAGTTTATTATTAGATTCAGCAAAACAATTATATTCCTCTGTGTACTGGCAGTTCAGCTAAGATGGGACACATGCTCTGCCTGGCTCCACTATGAAATAAGAAATGACACTATAAAATGGCTCTCCTTCAACTGTTGTATTTATACCCAAAAAATGGAGCAATTTCCACAGAAGGAAATGTACCATTTATGTACATGTATTCTCATTCCTGTGCAGTTTTACCAGCCAGAAAAAAATGTAAAATGAGAATACTCAAACACCTTTAAGAATAAAAGAATTTAAAAATTTTACTTAGCATATTCTGAATGAGCATTGTAAATCTGGAAGTATTTTGAAAATAGATGATTGGAAACTCCTCATGATTTGATTCACTTCAGTTAGCCCTAGGAAGTCACTTGCTAAGGACTCTCCCTTCAGAAACACAGAATTCCTTCTATTTACTCTGGAGAGAGTGGAAACACTTAATGTGCTGCCCAGAGTGTGCCTCTGAGATAAGGTGTCCTGGCTCAGTACACAATGAACACACAGACCAAGTTACAGTGCCTAGAAGACCAAACACAAATTCAGATTAGAAATAAAGCTTATGTATCTAACAAACAGAACAATTGAACATGAGAAGAACTTACCAAGGACTACTGTAGATATTCCATCACTAGAAATTTTTAAATCAATAGCGACTGTGTTCCTAAGACATATGCTCTGCTTCAAAACAACACTAATTCACAGTGTTTATAATGGCCTGCATCATGCAGAAGCATACACTGTTAAACCTCTTTTGGTTTTATACACTGAATCTTTGAAGGCAGATGTTTCCATTAACTGGAAAAGTAGAAAAGAAGCTTTTGACAATAAAAGCAGTGGTACATGAAAGCAGAGGTTTAGATAAACATAAATGGAACTGTTCATCTGCTGTTTCTTCTGTACTAAACATAGCGGAGAAGATGTTCATGTCCACTCTGTGGACCATCTGTCCTTTACTCATTATGTTATATTCCTGATAAAGTGAAGAACATTCATCACCTCTGCCTGGGGGCAGAAGACAGCTTGTAACTTGTGTCCAAAACCTAGAAAGCAAGTCCTTTTCCTTCTATTTCTCCCCTAAGTAAATTTATTTGAAACATATAATGAATGACAGAAAAGAAAAATATTAAAATGTGGAAGTCAAAAGTGATAAAAAATTATTTCAAGATAGTATATTGAATATTCAAAAATATACATATTCATAGGAAAAATAATACTGCAAAGTTGCCTTGGAAGAGGGAAGGGAGAGAAAAAATAAGAAGAAAAAAAGAGGGACAAAATGAAGGAAAACAACCTTGAATTCACAGTAAACTAAGATGAGTTTTTGCTAATTTGCAGAGGCCCTCAAAAGGCTGCCCATTGATGAAATAAATAAGTAATTTACATACAACCATCAACAACTCTATGAACACAGTGATGGGATCACCAGACTTTTAGCCTCCAAATTATAGAAGTGACAGGAATCCAGAAAACTATTTAGATTAAAACACCCCTTGACACAACAGATACTTGATCTTGCAGGTTTTGAAGAGGGGTTTGCTTTCTTTTATCAATGTCTATATGGTGATTTATCAGATTACAATTACCTGGAGAGATATTAAAAATTTTATAGATGATACAGCCAATATATTTTTATTCATTGCATAGCAGAAACAAACGCGTAAAGGATCTATTTCCAGGGGAAAAAGCAGAAGATATGATTATAACTCCTAAAAAGTAATAAAGTGCCAAGCCTGGTTCAGCATTGCATGTACATGAGGGCATTAGTGAAGAATTATTAGTCCCTGTGGAAAATGGGTTTGGGTATATATTAAGCTCAAGATTCTGTCTAAAGAAAAATTCTTTTGCTCCAATTTAAAATCTATCTGTATATTGTATTCCTAAACAGGTCTGGGAAGAAATTTTCTTATGGAATTATTTTTGATGGAAAATTAAGCTTATGAAGAAACAAAATAGTAGAAAATTTGAACTGTGTTCAGTTTAAATAGTAGTGAATTCAAAAAATTCAGTTGTATATGACATGAACGAGGCCAATGACAAGATAGTAGCCAATTGTAGATAATGTCTATATTGATAATCTGTGCCTCCACTAAAGGGGGTTGTTCATTTTATGCTCAGCAAATCACTCCTTTAGACCTGTAGTATTTTAGGCAAAATTAAAATTAATTTTATATTAAAACAAAGTACTTTGGTTTCTTGACAAATTTCTTAAAAGGCATCCCCAAATAATCTTTTTTCTCCCCCTGCCCACTACCCTTCAAAAGTAGACTGCTTCATACTTAATTTGAGAGGAAATTGCTTTCTTGCATGCTTTCCCTTGCATATCCCTAAAATAAAAGAAAATACCTATTTCTAGTATATGGTTTAAATATTGCTGTAGTCCAGACTTTGAAAACTTGTTTCCTCTATTTCCATTTTATCTTGCTGGGTGCATATACAAAGCAGAAGCTGTACTAGTGTTTGATTTAGGTTAAGAAAAAAAAATCCAGGTTAGCTGAAATAGGGGAAAAAGAATGTTACTTGTTGGATTGTCTGAACAGCACAATAGGTGCACTCTTCCTCTTTGTGTCTGTGTGTGTGGCGCTTCAGCTCCTCAAAGAACATATTTCTTCTTCATAGAGAAAACAACTATTTTCTTCTCTGCAAGAGGAAAAGGTGGGACAGAGGGAAGGTAATGCTTCAGGGAAGAAAAATCTCCTCTCACACTTGGAATACTTTTGCAAAACCAGGTGAGAGTAGCTCATAATGCTTCAGTGTTAAACAAGTCAGAGAACTGCTGAAACGCTTGGATGTTCACAAATCTATGGGACCAGATGGGATCCATCCCAGGGTGATGAGGGAGCTGGCAGATGAGCTTGTGAAGCCACTGTCCATCACTTGCCAACAGTCCTGGCTCACTGATGAGGTTCCAGATGACTGGAAGCTGGCCAATATGATATCCATTCACAAAAAGGGTGGGAAGGAGGATTCTGGTAATTATAGGCCAGTTAGCCTGACCTCAGTAGCCAGTAAGATAATGGAAGTGTTGACATTGAGTGTCATCACACAGCACCTACAGGATGGCCAGGGTGTCAGAGCCAGCCAGCACGGGTTTAGGAGCGGTAGGTCATGTTTGACCAACCTGGTCTCCTTTTATGACCAAGTGACACCCCTGGTGGATGCAGGAAAGGCTGTGGATGTTGTCTATCTGGACTTCAGCATGGCTTTTGACAGTGTCTCCCACAGCACACTCCTGGATAAGCTGGTAGCCCATGGCTTGGACAGGAGCACTCTTTGCTGGGTTAGGAACTGGCTGCATGGCTGGGCCCAGAGAGTGGTGGGGAATGGTGCTGCATCCAGCTGGGGACAGGCACCAGTGGTGTTCCTTAGGGGTCTGTGCTGGAGCCAGCTCTGTTCAATATTTTTATTGACAACATGGATGAGGGTATTGAGTCTTTCAATAGGAAATTTGCAGATGACACTAAGCTGGGAGCATGTGTTGATGTGTTGGAAGGGAGGAGGGCTCTGCAGAGAGATGGGATGGTGGGATGGATGGGCAAAATCCAACAGGATGAAGTTTAGTAAGTCCAGGTGCCGAGTCCTGCACTTTGGCCACTATAATCCCCTGCAGCGTTATAGGCTGGGGATGGTGTGGCTGGACAGTGCCCAGGCAGAAAAGGACCTGAGGGTTCTGGTGACAGCAGCTGAACATGAGCCAGCAGTGTGCCCTGGTGGCCAAGAAGGCCAGTGCCCCCTCACCTGGATCAGGAATAGTGTGGCCAGCACGAGCAGGGAGGTCATTCTTGCCCTGTATGTGGCACTGGTGAGGCCACACCTCAAGTGCTGTGTCCAGTTCTGGCCCCTCAGTTTAGGAAGGATGTTGAGACGCCTGAGCGCGTCCAGAGGGGCCAGCAAGGCTGGTGAGGGGCTTGGAGCACAAGCCCTGTGGGGACGACTGAGGGAGCTGGGGTTGTTTAGCCTGGAGAAAAGGAGACTCAGGGGTGACCTTATCACTCTCTACTACTTCCTGAGAAGTGGCTGTGGTCAGGTGGGGGTTGGTCTCTTTCTCCAGGCAGCAACTGATGGAACAAGAGGACACAGTCTTAAACTGCACCAAGGGAAATATTGTTTGGATATTAGGAAAAAGTTTTTTACTGAAAGAGTAATAAAGTATTGGAAGGGTCTGCCTGGGGAGGTGGTAGAGTCACCGTCCCTGGATGTGTTTAAAAAAAGACGGGATGTGGCATTTGGTGCCATGGTTTATTTGAGGTGTTAGGGCATGGGTTGGACTCGATGATCTTGAAGGTCTCTTCTAACGTAGTGATTCTTTGATTTCATTTCGGAATGCAGCTACTGGAGATGGAGGAGAGCAGCCTGTTGTTATTACATAAAAGCAGACATAACCCACTTTCTGTGGGGCATACCAAGCATTATCTTTAATAAATATTGATTTTAAAATCTTTAAGTCACTAAGAGCTTGGAGACACTGAATTAATTACTTGCTAATCTAGAACAAACTGGTTCTGTTGTAAACAGAATCAACTGAAATAATGTCAAGAGGTTTCTTTATGTTGTGGATAAACAAAAAAACCCTACTTTTAGGCTTAAATACTAAATTAAGTTTTGTAACTGGTGAACTTACAACATTTTGATAAATTCTTGCCTCACATGAATAGTCATCTGAACTTAACTCATAAATTTATGTCAGTCTGGCTTTACCTCTCTGTGTAAGGTAGATTAATTTGATTAAAGATTAATTTTATCACTGGGAAGTAAACACACCTGCCACTATCTTCAACAAAACACTAATCTAAAGTAAGTTCTAACTTCGTTTCTTGCTCATGGTATGTTCTGGAGCAAGCTTTGGATTATGCTGTCCACAATTTGTCTGCTGAGGCTTGCAAACTGGGATACAGGCTCAGCACTGACAGGTATCATTTTTGAGATCAACCAGAATTTTTTTCCTAGTACTTTGATTAAAAAAAAAAAATAAAATTAATGATTCAGAATTTCAGACACAGCCCTGTCAAAAATTACTTATTTCTGGGCTTCACCTGGTTAAATTGTTAGCTGGTTCACCCTTTTGTTAGCTCCTCTAATCAGCACTTCCCATCAGATGCATTTTCACAATGGCTTAATAACCTTCTTATTTCATTCTTCAGCTTTATAAGACAATAATATGCAAGTGCAGTTTCCAATCTTAATTACACACATAAAAATATTTTCAAGCAAAGATAAGTTACAGTTGGGATTCTGAATGTTTATTTAGGTTCCTCTACGGTAGAAAAAATCCTCAATATCTATAGGTCCAACTTATGTCAGAAGCTCAGGTTCCTCAAGGTTGTTGAATTTAAGAATATATATGACCTCTATGCAAGGTCAACAAAAATAGCCAAAGCCTAAACCAAACCAAACAAAAGAGTGGATAATTTAAGAGCTAAATGCATTTGTGCATGACTTAGTGTGAGAAAGCAGTAAATTTCTTTTAGAGGAAATTTTCATCTTAACCTACCTGACTGAAAATAAAGACTTTAATCTACTGATTTTATTGCAGATCCTGTACATTTATGAAAATTATTGATCAACTTTTTCTTTTTTCTTTCCTTTTTTTTTTTTTTATTTTTTTTTTATTTTAACAATAATGCTAATCAATTATTTGATCTAGTCAGGAAAGAATATGTTAATGCACATTTGGTGATATTCTAAGGAATATAATCTAGTTCAGTGAAAAGCCATAAGCCAAATACATGGATTACTTGTGAAATCCATATATTATCTAGAAGGTGAGATTTGCCTCTGTTGAAATATCTATGAAGCCATTGATTTCAAAGTTAAATACATATTCACTGCTTAGCTCTAGTGAATTCAAAGGCATTTGGATCATCCCACATAAAAACTATATATTATTGTTATTTCTTCCCATTACCTGAGATCTCAATGGGAACATAACTACTAATGTATCCTTAACTTAGGCTTGTAAGTGAATTCAGAATTTTATCGCCTTCTTCAGTACAGCAAGTGCTCCCATCAAGGTTGCTTTCTGTCGTGCCTGTATTCAGTGTGACTGCATTCAGTGTGCACAGTACTGCTGTGATAATGTGTCCTGAGATTCTGGTGCGCTGCAAATAATTGGTTTTATGCTTATATTTTTCATGCCCTACAGTTTCTTTAGTTCCTGCCAGATCCTATTTGCCATTTTTTAATTTAATTTTTAATTAAACAAATGATAAAACAGCAAAGTCTTTTCTCTTCCTTTATAAAAGCCCCATATTAGTTGTTCTTCAATCTGCTTCATGAAAATTAGTGATTTCCAGTAGTCTAGTAGCATTTTTGTATCTTTCTTATCTACAATTTTTTTGCATTTCTGACAGCATGGCGTTTCTTCTATTTTGAGTCCATAATTCCTACAAAGCTCCTAGCACTTAAGGCTGTCAGTTCTGTATTTTATATTCATCTCTAGTGAATCTGGTTCATCCTCTTACATATGATTAGTAGTTTCTAGGTTTTGGCCATATAAGATCCATTATAGATTTACATTTTTTCTGTGATGTCTTTTTCCTTTATCTTTTGTGAGTGAGCTTATGCACATCCATAATTAAACTTTCTGGGTAAAAACTAGTTCCAAATTGAGATACATCATGTGTTTATGCATTTCTGTGTATATAATAATAGGATTCTTTGGGGCTTAATTCAAGTGCATACAAAGAACCACCTATGATCCATAGGTGTGCCTTAGGTTGGGCTACACAAGGCAGTTAACTATGCTGCAGGACTATGGGACCCTGTTGGCCTTCCTGGAGTAGCAGCTGAAGGTCACACATGTTCCTCAGAACACCATAAATGATGTTAGGTGTTCACATTCAGGCAGTGGTGCCCAGGTGCAGCCGGGGCCTCTCAGAGAGCCCTTGGAATGATAAGAAGGTACATCTCTTCTTATTGGACACAGCAAAATTTGAGCTTATCTTGAAGGAGACATCCCAGGTTTTGTCTGCTGTCTGAATTATTTACTTTCCATTGAGTATAAAGGGATGTTAGACATCCTATGCACTGGTTCACACCTAAATCTGTTCTTAAATTCTTTTCTCAGGTTTGCATTCCATTTAAAACTTGACTGTTTCTTTTGTAAATCTGTACATATTTCTTCTATCTCTGTTAATCTTCTTTCCATTTATTTCTAACTATAAAACTCGTGATGGTGTCTTTACAGTGACTTACTCTCAGTGGTATTTCATTCTTTTAGAATTTTATCCAGAGTACATTCAATCAATTTTCTGTTGTTTTTAGAGTAGTGTGTTACAAGAAAAAGCTACTCCAGGACATTCTAGTTCACTTTCAGCCTGTTATGCTGTTTCTATGATCATCAAGCTTGATCGCCTTAAATTCATGGTCTGTATCTTGCAAAAATTATAAATTTAGGCTGGATCCTCTGCCCAAATCTGTTATATCAATAGTTATGCAATGCACTACTGCCACAAAAATTATGTATATTTGTGATAGAATAGTTTTTCACTGCCTTGACCATATGTTTCATGATTATTTCCCCATTTCCTAAGAACTGGCTGAACCAAAATAGCCTTGACACAACTTTATTACTTCATCAGAAGTTAAGTATTACTAAAAGTTTATATTATCACCTTGTAATGTTTCTACAGTTTTCCTAGTCAACTATTTCACATAGAGTAACTCCTTTCTCATGTAAATTTGCTATGCAAAAATAGTTCTACTTCTGTATCTTGTAGTGAAGTCAGTAGGGGAAGTTTGTCAACCTCTGTATCTAAGTGTGGATTCCACATCTTTCCCTGTGATCCCTGTTCAAATGTGGATTTTCATTATATTTTTTCATTTTTCTACATTAAATCTATGCTCTATTTTTCTAATTTTAAAATAATTTTTATGCTGATGTTGTTTTAATCCACAGCTATATGAATAATATGTACCATATCTGCATTTTCTGCTTTTATTCCTCCTTGGCCCTCACAAAACGTGATATGTTCTGGTGGGTGTCTAACAGACTTTGGGGAGCTGTGATTTACTAATACCAGCAACACTTCTACTACTCTCAACCCCATTCTTGTGGCTAGGGTTATTATTACAACTACTACCACTCTTTATGAAGAGGGAAAACATTTTTTATCTGTTTGAATGGGGCCCATGCAGCTGAACAGCAAAGCTGGTGTATCTTGCTCACAAAGTTTCAGACGCCTTAGAGATGGAGGAGTGAGGGTAACATATTTGAATACATCATCTGAGAAAACTAGTTCCCTTAGTGAAGTGAGCTGTATTGAATAAACAGTGGAAAGAATATAATGACTTGTTTGTTTTCATGAGACCCAAATTTTTGTTCCTGTTACCCATGACAGAGCTTTATTTAACTCACCTGAGAGGACAGGTGCCTCTTCTGAGTCTTCTTTAATAAGTATGACTGTGAGAAGGAGCTTGTTTTCACTGTATTTTTATCAAGGGAGGAAGAAATTTCTGGCTGCTACACTTTATCTGAAAAGTGTATTTAAAAAGCAAAAAACAACAAACTCATTAAAATTGTTGTTTTCTTAAGTGAAGAGGTAAGGCACTGGAACATGGCAATTATATTAAATGAGGTTGCATTTTAAACTGTTTTGTGCTCTCACAGGAGAGACAGGGTTTTAAACCAAGTTCTGTAAATGGGCATTTTGAAATAGAAGACTTTTAAAAACTGTCATGCTTAATGATACCTACAACAGAATGCCAAGAAGATAAAAGATCAACTCTGTTATTTCCACTTAGGCTCTCAGGAAGAGTTTTGCAAAGTGTCCTTCAATTTTTTAGAAATCTCTGAAAACTAGCAATAGCTAAAAAGTTTTCCACATTTAATAACATGAAATAGGTTTGAGTTAAACCAAAGTGTTCCTGAAAAAATGTCTACATTCATGAAGAATATCTGCTTGAGTTTTCATGAAAATACATAAAAAATGGAATCCATTGTTAGTGGAAAAATAATGCATAATATTTAGTAGAAAAGAATCCACAGAACTGATCCACAGAATGTCTCCCCCTATGCTGTGCACACAAAGAAAATTTTCTGATCAATATGTTCTAGAAATTTTTAGAAATTCTATACATAGTTAGAACTGGGTATTGCTAGTTTAGCAGTGAACTGTTCCAGAATAATGACAGACGATAATTAGAGCAATGGTAGAGATAATTCTATCCCAGATATTGATGGGTCCTAACAAAATCTCATGAAATTCCATAGAAATGTTCCTTCTGAATTCTGATAATGTTTGATGAACAGCATTTTATCTTTATAAGAGTCTATTAGCCAAAGGTTTTAACACAACTAGAGAAACAGAATATTAGCTACAATTCTTATCATCACAATTTTTTACTACAATTAGATAAATAACATTATTTAGAAGAATAATTTTATTTATTCTTAATTTTAAAACAATGTCCATGAAACTTTGTTGTTTTTGCCAGAAGTAGGAACAGAAAACCATCCAGATATGCAGACTTTACAATAGAAAGATTACATTTAGTGATTGCGTTGTTAAATGCAAATTTTCCATTCACTTCTAGCCAGAGTATAAGAGAAAAGTTGAGATTAGTAGAGGCATATTATTTTGATTTATTGGCTCATTGAGTTTATTCATTATTTGTGAATGATTATTTTTTGGTGCTACATAGTTCTAATTAATTGTTAGGGTACTAAGAAGGTTTTTGCATGAACATTTTTATCATCCTGTGTCACAAGAAATGAATTAGAAAATAAAATATTAATAAATAAATTTATTTCAGGGCTAACTTTGATGAAGGCAGCAGCCTCGTTGTTTTCTTGTCCTGTTTTTAGTATGACAACATATCTGTTGTCAGAAAAAGCTTTACTTTTGTCATTCTGTGGTATATCCTAACTGGTGAGGATTTTATGGTGTCATCAGGGATATTCCTGAGTCTTTAGCTCACTGCGAGTGGGATGTGGCCCCAACAGAGACATGTCCAACAACATGTTATAAGACAAACTTTATTAAGACAGTAAGAAAGATCAGCAACACTGTGCCCATACTGCAGCTCATCTAAATCTCTGATAACAAACACAGGATCAAAAGCAAAGCCGTGGAAGGCTGCTGCAGACACTTTGTGCCTTGATCATCTGGCAGTCAATCAAGCAAATGCCTTTTAAATGCAAGTAAGAGTCACACTCCCCCTTGGTTCCATCTACACCACTGTGGTTTGAGAGAATGTTGTCAGCAGTATGTTCACTCTGACAGTGTTGGCCAAGGGTCAGGCTGTCCAGCAGCAGGTGCCAGGTGGTCAGACACTGGAGCAGGTTGCCCAGAGATGATGTAGAGTCTCCATCCTTGGAGATATTTAATATCTGTCTGGGCACAGCCCTGGACAACCTGGTCTAGATGACCCTGCTCTGATCACAGGGGTTTTGACTGAGTGATCTCTAAAAGTCACTGCCAGCCTTAGCTGATTCTGTATTATTTTAAGTATCTCAAAATAAATTAGAAGACATGAGTCATGATTGAGTATGCAAGTAGGAAAAAAGAAAAACATGGAGAGAAACATAGCAAAAAATTACCAATGATTTGTATTCTCAGGGTTATTTAAGGTATCTAAAACCTTATCTCCAGAGATTTTCAACCTCTGTGATTGAAACTAGTGTTAATTAGATGCCTTAACACTATTAAGGCTCTGGCCAAAGTAATGACTGCAAGATTAGCTGATGTAACTTTCTTTAGTTTTACAGCATTATTTCCATTCCTTATTAAGACACCTGTCTCTTTGTTGTGAAAGCAGTTCACCTCACTTTCCATATTTCTTTCCCCAGTGTAGACATCCCAGTGCCATGATTTACTGAGCCAGAGGAAGACATACCAACATATCACAAGGCACTCTTATTCTGCAAATAGAAATTTTTATGCTCATGGGAAGAGGGTGTTGTGACATTACATTATTTTAATCCTCTCTTTTCAAACATGATTTCTTTGAGTTCCTTGTTGGACCACAGAAGGGACTTTACCACCTCTTAAGGAAAAATTTTTCCTTTCATCTAATCTTCTGGTTTTCACAGTCTTTCTTCAAGCACAGTTCAGGTCTGAGCAGTTGCCTTGCTACTCTACAGCAGCTGCCTTTGTGGCAAAATGTATGTCCACAGGCCACTCTGGCTACCTGAGCATGGATTCCTTGGTAGGAATGTGAAAGAAGATGTCCATGGCTGATTTTTTCTGACACTATCGTAGAGCACTATGGCTCCACATCGTTGCAGATGGAAAAGGAGATGCAGTCCTGCCAAGGCAAACACTGAAAGCCACAGGAAGGTTTCCATTACTTCTGAATTGTATGTGATCCAGAAGAACTGTGTGATCAAAAAAAGCCCTGGGACTGAAAAAAAGATAAAGAACTCATCTCATCTATTCTGCAGACCTAATACAAGATTAGCTGTCCTCAACTGTTCCTCACAGCTGCACTCTTTAAAACACAGCTTTCCTAAACTTAGTGACAGGACTCATAGATTTTCTTTCCTTGCAGTTGAAGCTGAATGTCTATTGAACCAACTTAAACCCATTACCCTTGCTGTAACCACAGGGGACCTGAACAGTCTAGTCTTTTACTCTCTACAGCTACTTTTTACGTTATTATGTGTGCTCTCAGTCTTCTCTTATACAAACTAAACTACTCCAATTGTTTCAAACTCTTCTCATCAGTTTTGCTTTCTAGATCACTGATAATTCCCGGTTGGTCTCCTTTAGCTTCTTTTGATACTGGTCTACACTTTTTCTGAAATGCAGTTCAGAAAATGAAGCACAGTGTGCTTGCTGGGACTGAGCACAGTATGCAGCACTGAGGAAAATGAAAGAGCTATTTCATATTGTACAAATTATATTGCTCTTTACACGCCTTAGTAAGTTGTACATCATTTTGTTCAATTTATTTTTAAGACCATTCCTCCAACTTCTCAAGAAAATTCTGGTCTGGCTCTCCAGTGTATAAAGCAGGGAAAAAAGTTACTGAACCAGGACCCACTTTGTAGTAAAGGATCTTGTCCACTCAATGGGTCACAAGCTGAACACAAGACATCAGTGTTAGGTGGTGCACATACACACAAAGTGTACATTCCACCCCAGTCACTACTGGAAACTCAGAGTAGCAACAGACCCAGAGGAAGGAAGCCCTGCTGGAATTTTTATTGTTGTCTAATCTTAGTTTAGTTCTGGCCAAAAAAAGGAAAATATTCTAGGTTTCCTCTTGAGTGTGAGACAGCTCAGACATTTTATTGAATTTTTCTTTGCATTGGTATCTGCATAATAGAAAGCTTCCGTCATTTTTATTTTATTTTATTTTTTAATTTGGCAAGCATAAAGCAAATGTAGACTTGTTTTGCTGGTATTTTGAACAGGTTTAGGCTTTTTCTGGCTGAGCTCTGAGATCAGCCCAGACCTGTGAAGATGTTTTTTGCAGAGTTTTGAGACCAAACTGATAAACCATATCCAAAGAATCAGTCTGGACTGGGCACCCCTCTAGCTCTTTTCACAGTTTTTAATTTGTTCAGTGCAAAAACCAATTCGGTTTTGCCACTACTAAGGAAAAAAAAGCCAACAAAAATCCCTGCGAGGAAAAAAAGTAATGCTGTGATGCCTGTCACAGGGAAAAACTCCTCAGTTCATGTAGTTAAAGCAAGAATAGGATTGAGGCAGTTTATTGATTTATTAACAGCATGTAATTAACTTGCAATCAGTGAACTATGTATTCAGGATCTCTATCAGCAAGGCAATCGACAAACCACAATAGCAGATACAGAATGTTAATGGACACCTGCAAATTTCTAAGCAATCTCATGAAACAAATCCCAAGAAATTCTAATCACACCTGTGTGCACACAAACACATGGACACCCACGTGTCCCCCCAGGACACACCTCACAGGCTGTGTCCAGCACTCCTCTCTCTCTCAGGCGCAGTTCCTACATCCCCTCACTTCTGAGGGAAATGCAGATCTTCCAGTACTGCATAGACTTGTGTTGCTCCTTGTAACCCCTGTGCATGTGAGAGGAAGGAACCCCTGTGGGGTTGTGCTCCTGGGGAACCCTGCCCACTCTTCTTGGGGGCACTAGGGAATCTCTCTCCTGGAAAGCCCCACTTGCATCCAGTCTCCTTTGCCAAGGAGCATTTTGTAGTGGTTAGTTGGGGTTCTGCTAGTGCTGGAAGGACATCAGCACCTATGCTCAGAGTGCTAGTGTTCACACTGGGAAGGGCTGCATTGACACCAGATTTAAATTTTATTGATTTTCTCTAGGGGTCACACTTCTGTGATCATCTGTCCTTTGTGCATCTGAACAGATTACTCACTGAGTGTATTTTTGCCAGTCACTGATGTTCAATAACATACCAAGTTGGCCCTTTTGCATTTCTTTATGGAATGTATTTGAAAGGAGCTTCTTTATGGTTTTCATACGTGTGCTTTTGGAGAGATGTTTCCTTTGTTTCTTAAAGAAGTAGCAGAAGAGACTGAGTAATGGTTTCCTTTTAACCCCGTGGAAATGGTTTAGGATCTATTCTTGTCATTAAAAGAAATGTTGCTTTAACTAACTCCTCTGATTCCTTCTAACTCCTCCCAGTTATTTTAGATCATTCACAAATGCCATGCTAACTCATACTTTTGTGTTGGATTTCCTTACTGAAAATCACAAGATTATTAATTATCCCTCTTTTTAATTTCTTTTTATTTTTATTGTGGAGGATTTGAGAAGTATGGAGCATTTTCTAGAGTGTTTTTTTTTTTTTTTTTTTTTTTTTTTTTTTTTTTTTTTCCTGGTGAAAATATATGTAGATATTTATTAACAAAAAGGAGCTTTTTCAGTGTGGATAAAAGTAATTAAGAGCATTTTCACCTTCATTAGATCCTTCTTACCCTGCACCAGCACACCTGCTTTTCTGATAGTATTTCTATTTTTTTTTTGTTTTCCAGGTTTTCTAGTTTCAGCAAATATAATTTCTGCAGGTGTGCTACCTCTGAACTGTCAGTTCCTTACTTTCGCTCTACTCATCTATTTTCTTTTCCTTCATTTTCAGTTAGAGGTCAGACAACTTTATTGGCAACTTGCTGGACATACCATTGCAATTTTTTTAAATCTTCCAAGTCTACTTTGTATCAGCATTCTCCTCGCCATCAGCATTCAGGTTAGACTTTTGTGTACCAGGCATCAAACAGGTACCTGCTGGGTTTTTTATATTTTTTTAATGTTACTATATCCATATGAAGAGCAAGCCAGGGAATGTAGACTTGGCTTAAGGCATTGGTTCACTTCATCTATTTTACAACTCTCAGCTTGTGATCATCTCACAGTATAATTAACAGGAATCATGCAGGATCACCTGGTGGATGATAACACTAGAATTTACTGTCAGTGAAAAACAAACACAGTAATCTGTAAAAGGAGGAAAGTTATTGTAAGACCTATTGAGTGGTTTGATTTCTACCAAGAGACAGAATCTCATGAGAGGGTTGGAAGTAGTCAGATGTTTGAAACTGCTCTAAAAGAGTGTGTTAGAAAGGCTAGTACCCTGCTGACCATGTGTGACTGAAAGTAATCTTCTGAGATTAGAGAAGAGAAGGGGTCTAAACCAATAAATGGCTCAATGATTTCAATCCCCACTTTCGTCATTAGAGTCAAGAGGTCAGTTAAGCTCAGTATTTCAAAAATTCAAGATCAAACTTGTGGAGAAAAATGCTGCCACTCTATAAGACAAATTAAGAGCTTGCATATTTAGGTTTGGTGATAAAGGAACATGTTGGTGAATATCCCAAAAAGTGTTATTTGGAGAGTCATGTCATCACTATATTAGTACTTCCATTCATTAACACAGAAAATTTTGGGAAACAAAATTCAAACATATTCACATAATTCTTAGAGACACAAGTGAGTGTATGCCTATGAAAACCCCTGCACAAACGGATGGAAATAATCAGTCTCAAATATAAAGACTTCACAGTCTAAATGAGTGTGCTGGTTTTGGTTGGGATAGAGTTAATTTTCTTCACAGCAGCTTCTCTGAAGTCTGTGTTTTGGATTTGTGATGGAAGCAGTGTTGATAATGCAGGGCTGTTTCAGCAATTGCTGACCAATGCTTACATGCCCTCTCCTGCTGCTCTCACTGAGACTGCACATGAATTTGGGAGAGGATACAGCCAGGCCAGCAGACCCCAGCTGACCAAAGGTATATCCCATACCATGTGACACTGTGCTCAGCAAGAAAAGCTCAAGGAAAGAAGGAAAAAGAGAGGATGTCCAGCGTTATCAGCATTTGTCTTCCCAATTAATGCTCATCACCCTGATTTCCTGGGAATGGCTGGACATCTACTTGCTGATAGGAAGCTGTGAAAGAATTCCTTGTTTTGCTTTGCTTGTGCATGTAGATTTTCCTTTCTCCATTAAACTGTCCTTATCTCAATCCATGAGTTTTCTGATTTTTGGCCACCTGATTCTCTCCAGATCTCACTGAAGCGGGGGTCAGAGGGTGGCTGCATGGGGCTGAGCTTTCTACTGGGAATAAATCACAGCAATAAGGCAAACTAAGGAAAGTTGATTTATTGCTTTTTTAAGATACAGGGAACTGAGACCTAAAAGGAGTAAGTGTTTAAATTTAAGGACCTGGATACTTCGGTATAAAGATAAAATTAACAACATTGGATTTTATCTGGTCATGTGAGAAAGGGGAGAGCCACAAAACTAAACCTTTGAAGCAAAGAACTGTTTAAGACATTAAAAAAGGCAATGATAAAGATACAAAATATGAAAAAGTAAAGAGTAGGCTGTTTCTTAAACCTTGCATAACACTTTTTCAGCAAACGAGTCACTGATTCAGTGTGAGACATAAAAACTCATTGTGGTCTGGGACAACCACAGTGGATTAGTAAATCTCAGTTATCCTACAGACAGAAAGCCAGAACAGCAAAGAGCTGCTGAATTTGGATAGAAGGTGCTCTGTAGAGCTATAAGTTTTGCCTCCCAGATTTGATGTATCTTGACTATCCTGGTACTTTCACCTTTCGTTTGCAGTATCTAATCTGGCCCAAATGGACATTTAGCAGTTTATAGCTGCCCTGGGTTGGGGCAGCTCCTCAGCTTTTGGCAGTGTAGTGCTAAGATAATAGGCTAGAGAATGGGGATTTATGTGAGTGCACCTGCATGGATTGTGCTCATCCTAATCTGACAACTCTGGTTCAGAGACACTCCTTGGGATGTGGAGCTGACTACAGATGAGCTTTGGTCCATGGTCTGTGCTACTGTGCTGGCAGAGCCCACACATGGCCCTGTGCAGGTTGACGGTGTTGGGGTGGCAGAAAGAACATCCACAGAAAGGAGGACCAATGACCCAGGAACAGCATCCACTCCCTTCCACAGAAGGGAGACAGATGTCTGGGCAAGCCAGGGATCTTCTGAGACAGTGTTGGATCTCCAGAGAAATCCTCATTTGTTATGTATACTCCTACCTTTTAGCTAGACCTGTACCTAAAAAAGTAGCTGAATACTCTTGCTACTCCTTTGGGGACTTGGAGATTTAATCATCTTCTCAGCCAGCAGAGTTGTTTATTTTGAAAGGAGGATTTACCACCCTCAAGGATTTCCTGAGCTTTCCTATTTTTTCCTTTCAAAAGCTAGAGGCAATCATTGCTTCAATCAGCATCCTTGTGGAGATACTGCCCCTCTCCTTTCATCCAATGTTTCAGGTTAATGGAGCACTGAAGATGTGGAATGCCTACATTCAATAATTACTTTTCTCTGATAGGGTACAAGTTCCATTTTCAATGAAAGTTCCAAACAATAAGTCATAGCTTAATTAGAAAGAAGCAGAAGTATTAGGAAAATTGTTCCACCATGAGAAGCTGTTCCCTTTTATCTCTGAACTCCGCATTCGTTTAAGAAAAGTGAAAGTGAGCTCTTTCCAAAGGGGAGCAGAAGTTTCTTTCATTAATAAGGGAAGGAGGAGAGTAATTTTCCAGTGCTGTTGTTTGCATATTTTACATAAAACATTAAACAAATAAATTAGTTAACTACCATTTCAGGAAATGGATTTGTATCCAGGTCTTCATGCTCAGAGCTATACATGCCCTATCTATGTTATGAAGCTTGCAAGGGCAGGAAATTTTTCTTTCTCTTCTTGGCCCCTTGCATGACTAATTCTTCAGTGTCTTTCAAGAGAGACTGAGAGATTAAATACATTCCTGCTTCCTGGCTTTAAGATACACTTCAATTTCTGGAGCACTCTCTGAGAGTTAGGGAATTTGAAACTCTTCAAATAAGGGAGGCCTCATTTTCAGTGCCTATTTTAATCCTTTAGTGCACAGATAATCTATTAGGGAAACATTACATTCCCCTTTCTCTTTCCCTTCCCCTTCCCATTCCCCTTCTCCTTCCCTGCACTTTTGGTTTGGAGAAGGAATGATTTTTCTGGGGACACGAAAAGGTTTCAGTTTCAGTCAATGTTTGAACATCCTCTTATGACCAGGATTTGGATCTGTGGATCTGTAAATCCACAGGGCTAAAAGAATTTTGATAACTACAGCATCAGCAAAGACTTTAGGAGATTTTTAGAAACCCAACTTCATAAATGAGACTTGGTAGGATTTTTTTTCCCCTGTTAGTCAGTAATTTACAGAAAAGTCATAAAGGAAAGCTAAGATATCAACAATTATAGTAAAATTTTCTTCATACCACTGCCCAGATTTTCCCACCAGGAAATCTTTTTCATTTCAATTATTTAATTATTGTTGACCCTAGACAAAGCTAAACTAAATATGAATGCAATATGCTGAAGCTCCAGTCGCAAACTTAGGTATTACTCTGTTAATCATTCTATCAATTGATGTTTCTTTTGCAAAATAATTTGATACAATTTGCCTGAGAATAAAACCCCAGAAAAAAAAGAAGCAGCAAGAGAAGAGAGAAAATTTTGCCCAGACTAGTTTAGCATGGGCTATTTTCCCTTGGGATTTAGAATAAAATAATTGTAAAATTGTGTTTATAATTATCACACTGGATAAAGGTCAAATAAAAGCCAAGCTTTATTATAATAGCTTTATTTCACAAATTAAAGAGAAATCAATACAATTCATTAATAGTGATTTAGGGCTCTGGATCTCTCTGAGGTGCTTAGAGGGTCCCGACTAACACAGTGTCTGAGCACTTACTAATCTTTAATGTATTTATCCTCCCAACACTGCTGCAAGCTACATTTCTAATCCTTATTTCATTTTGCATTGGAGCATATCCCAAAAGTTGTGGGGAATTGTAAATGAAGGAGAGAAATCAAACTATCCTGTGTCCTAGGACATTGTCATTAGTTAATGTAATTAACTGTCATTAGTTAATCATTGAATCATACAATGGTGCACTAAGGCAGCATGGAAAGAGCCTTAAGAAGTCTAATGCCCAGCTCAAAACAGAGTCATCTTTGGGGTCAGACTAGGCTTCTCAGGGATTTGCACAGCTGGAGCTTGAAAATCTTTAAGGATGGACAATGAACATCATCTGTCTATTTTATACCAAAGCCTGACTATCCTGATTCAGGAAACCTCTACCAGTAGTAGGCTCTGGACTGATGACACTGTGTATGACATCCCGTATTCTGTACAAGCTCTAAAAGTTTAATATTGTTTTCTCTCAGGGAATATGATCAAAACTTACCTATATATTTGCATGAAACTCTAGTAAGAGAGACTGAGATTGATTTTTAACCCTGAAGTTAGAATTATTCACATAGAAAGCTCGGGTTCACAGTTTGAGAAGTAAAAGGATCAGTTTCAGCCATCTAAATGTTATTGTGGCTGGAGTTCTCCTAATCTCAGGGAGAATTTTACAAGTCTCACAGCATGCTGACCTACATCTATTTATGTCATTCCACTCTTCATTAGTTTAAGGTGGAGATGCAGCTCTCTGACTTTTCAAGATCCTTTTGCAGAAACTTTTATTACCCCAATCCTGGCCTCTTTTCTCAGGGAGGAAAATTACACAGGGCAATTACAATTGCTGAGATTTAACACTGAGCAGACCAATTCTCAAGTGCTCTGAGCTTTGTGCCAAAATGATTTGCCCATGGGGAGGAGCACTGCCCACCAAAGCTGTTTGGAGAAAGATGGTGTGCTGTGCAGTAGATCATATTTCCCTGCAATTATGAGTTGGAGGTCTGTCAGGGTCCGCAAACATATGCGAGGAACCTGATGGTTCGTTTTGGAGATCTCAAAGCGCAAAAGACACAGCAGGGGACAACTCAGTTTGCTTAAACAAAAAATGCACTTTTATTTAGTGCCCACAATGCGATAGTAGGGAAAGAAAATAGAGAATAGTGAGAAAGATAGAGAAAGAGGGTAAGGGGCTTATAGCTACCAACTTGGAGGGACGAGTCCTCAAGGCGTAGAGATGCCCATAGACGCGATCTTCTCCAGTGGGGTGTACACAAAGGTGTTCGGAATCTTCAGAGTTCTTATAGGTTGGTTACCACAGCGAGTGGCACCAAGCCAAGGAGAACCAGGCAAGTGGCACATGGCCGAGGCAGGCACCTGTGTTAAGGTTGGGTGCTCAGGAACAAGCTGCAAGCTGTACCCTTTTAGCACGGTCAGTATAGTCAGCTCAGTCCACTGTAACAAGCTACTATTGTTCTTGCATTCCATTCTCGTGGAGATGCATATCAGTCCTCGGCAAGCGCCCCACCTCAGCCAGGCCAGGGGCTCTCTCCAGTCTCTTTGGGGGTCTTGGTCTTCAACCATCGGAGACAGTTGTGGGGCATAACACATCCACAGACAGACTCTGACAAGGTCTGACAGAGCAAAACCAGTTTTTGCCATATCAGGAAGGCAAGGAATGCTCAGAATATGTGTCTGTGATAACTGTAAAATATTTAGACATTGTTTTCCTTTACATCTCTTAAAAATAGGGTGCAACGGGGAGGAGGATGCTGAGTATTTATGACAACAGCTTACCCTCATGTGTGTGTAATTTTTTAAACACCTCTATTGCAAAGAAAAATGGATGGAAAATATTTTAGAAATTGAAGGAATATTTAAATTTAAAACACATCCCTCAGCATACCTCCTTCTGTTTTGATTTTTATCAATTACAAGGATATGCAAGGAAAGGCAGAATACACACAGTGTGGACAAAAGGTGAGAGTACTACCTTAGGAATTCTTTATACAAGAATGAGGTAGACCTTAAGATGGGTAGAATAGTTGTCAAAGAACAAACAAAGAATTTATTAACTTTAAGGTACACAGGTTCATAAGCCAATATGTCACTGAATTGTAATAGCAGCCAAAGAATAAAGAAATAAAATAAATAATAATAAAAACTCCCACAGCAAATGTCAATAATAAGAGGTGAACATATAAAACATAGGATTTAAAGTGACGAGCATCTCACCAAGAAGGCAAACAACAGCTCTGTGTAAATAATAAACTTGAGAAAAATGCACCACAATTCAGAACTACACCAAGAACAAAAATACCCACTCCACTAGGAGAAATAATTCCATTCCTATTTTGTTCTCAAAAGGTACATTTTTGGGGGGATAAAAAAATTAAGAAATAGGAAAAATGTGATAAAATCTTGCTATACAAAGAAGTTTTCTGGAGCGTATATTCAGGATCCTCTGTTTTGGGACCATTAAAAAAGTTTCAGAATGAGATTGCAAGACAATGTTTGGCATTTACTTGTCCAGTATTTGGAATCAAGATGCACTCACAGAACCTGGAACTGAGCAGTTTATAGATAAGATTTTGGGTACAAATCAGAAGACAAGTCTAGCCCAGTGGTCCCAGATTTCACACACAACATTCTAAGAGACAGTCACAGTTGCTGCCTGGAGTTATTCTCCATGTCATCTATGAGATCACCACACCTGTGATCCTGTTCACTCAACCAGAAGTTCTTAGCAAGACTTAACTGTTGAGAGCTTGATTCCCAAACCATAGCCTGGGAGCTGAAAAAAAGGCTATGAGAAAAAGACTCAGAGAGAGAAGTAGATCTAGGATGCTTCTGGAACAGGAATTAAACCAGAGAAAATCTGGCAGTGCTTTATCTAGCCCTAAAATTTAAAACAGAGGTTCAGAAACTCACATTCAGAAAGGAAAGATGGATGATCCTGTATGCAATATTCTTCTTTTCCTGAATTTGCACATATTTGGTATCCCATTGGCCAGACAGTTTCTCAGAAAGTCACAGTTTGTTTTGGTTTTTTTTTTTTTTTTTTTTTTTTTTTTGCAGACAGTATGTTGCACACAAATGCAGTAATTTTTTGATGATGCAGAAGATAGTAAGATCAAGACAGATTATTTTTTTGCAGAGTAGAGGGTGAAAAGCAGTAGAACATGACCAGAGTTTGCTGTCAGCTCTGACAGGGTCAGACTTACTGGACTAGCACAAAACAGTGAAAATTTAACATGCGAAATCCACCTTGAAGAGATGTTGACACAGCAAGGTGCACATAGAGATCAAAGGTAAAGTTCAGATAATCATTAATCTTGTCGCAGTAGGCAATGGAAGGATGCAAAGGCTCCCAGAAAGTAAAAACAAAACAAAATGTTTCCTCTGCAGCAGAATGCTAGAAAAAATGTTCAGGGAGATGGGAGGATTCTGTTCAAAGTGTAGGGTCTGCAAAGCCAAAGGAGTTGATTAATAAATCCACAATCGTGAATGACCATGAAACATGTGTGGTCCAGAGACTCTACTGAGATGAAAACTGATATCACCTTTTCACATCAATACAGCCAAAACTGGAAAGTAGTGATTTATGTATCTTTACTGAAAAAGGATACCACAACTCTCAAGAAATGCAGAACTATTAAGCTTTAGTATATGGAGAAAAAATAATTAATTTACAACAAACTTGAGTCAAATGGAATTGGCCATAAAATACTAAAGGTTTAGGATAAAGGATAAAGACAATAACTTATGTTTATGACTATATTAAATTAATCAGTTGGTGGTCTATGGCATATATGGTATTATAAATATGCTGTACGTTACATAAATATATGGCATCACAGAATCATAGAATAGTTTGGGATTGGAAGGAACATCAAAGATAAAGTTCCAACCCTCCTGCCAATGGGCAGGGACACCTTCCACTAAGACCAGGTTGCTCAAAGCCCCATCCAGGGTGGTCTTGAACATCTCAGGGAGGTGTTCTGCAACCTCTCTGGGCAACCTGTGCCAGTGCATCATCACACCCACAGGAAAGAATTTCTTCCTAATATCTAATCTATTCCTGTCCTCAGTCAGTTTGGAGTGAACTATTGATTAAACCAATGGTTAACACCTCTTATTGTGAATTTTGGCCTCCCTTGTGGCTAATTTAAATTTCCCTTATTTCATCTTCTTCTCATCACCTCTTGTCCATCCACTGAGAAGAGGTTGGTGCCGTTTTCCCTACAATCCATAATTAGGTAGTAGAAGAGAGTGATTTGATTACCCATTAAATTTCTCTCTTTTAGATTAAAGATATCCAGTTTCCTCACACTTTAGGTCATGTACTAAAACCTCCTAAACACATGGCCCACCACATATACACAATTTTTCTTATTCAAATCTCAAGTTACAATCTGGATCTGGATCTGGATCTGACTGAAACTTGGTGGTTACTTGTTGCAGTGTGCATTTTGGGTTTTCTAAAATGTTTGTAATTTTTGGTATTAAGTTTCTGTAAGTGTTCATCCACCCCCACCCTGTTTCCCTTAATGGCTGTCATCAAGTCACATAATAGGTCCGAGCCATCCCCATTGTATGTCTCTGATAGCTTGGCCTAGGCCATTGTATGTTATCTGTGGACACTCCCTGGTACTTGATGGCTGTCCAAGCCAGGTGGCTCCGCCAGGCCTCAGGTATCATTCACACCCCCTTTTTCCCTTACATGTTGAAGTCCAGCCCCCCGGTACCTAAACCCCTCCTCTTCATTTCCATCTGTAACGCCCATGTTGATAAGGGCAAGCCAGAACTCTTGCAACCACTCATGCTTTGGCCACCCGGGCCTTTGCCCTGAATAAACCCCTTCCGAAGTAACACCAAGTGTGAGTCCGCTCCATTCTTCCAAGCAAGGTCACGTCTCTGTCTGAAATCTGGACCCAAAGGATTAACTCGTTTGTATGGTATCTGAAGAGCAGAGCTAGCCGGACAGCCAAGCTCAGAAGGACCATAGTTACTAACATAGACTTCAGCATTTGACTGAAGTGCTGATGAGCAGCATACATTATGCAGATACAAAAATATCTTAATCCATTCATATAAAACAAAAACTAACATCCAGTTTAATCTGGTTTCACTGCAAAGCATAATATAAAAAGTCTCAACCTCTACTAGCTACCAAGAAAAAGAATAGGATATTGTTTAATTGCATTCCTATGTAATTCTAGGGTGCTACAAGGAAAATATATTTGAGGGATGTACTAAGACTTTTATAAATGGAAATACCTTAAAAATTTTTCATTCATTTACAGTAATACAATATTGGTAGAGCTTCTAAAATTGTTAGCAATGCTCTTAACTCTCTTAAGGCTCATCAAATAGCTGAAGAAATTTTAAAACTCAAAAACTGATCCAGTGAGAGAAATTAACATTTTTGATGTTTGGAAAATCTTTTTCTATTTCTCCTTGATCTTTATTCTCACTTTCTTGATAAAATCTAAGTAGAAGATAATGATTTCCAAATTAATGATCACTATGTCACATCTACAGTGGGTTAACAAAAATAAAATCTCACAGTGGCCCAATGGAGTGACAAAACAACCATCTTCCTAGTCTGATCTAGTGGGCTTGTGGAGAGTAGTGTTAATAAAGGGTCTCCAAAAGAGTCTTAAAAATAATTTTTTTCTCTTTAGCTTTTAGTGCAGGTAAAAGACAGAATGAAAATAGTGATGGACAAGTTGTTAATTAGGAAATTGATGACAAGAACATTAAAAATGTTAAGAAAACCTTAAAAACTGGCATTGAGTCTTGCAGACTTGGACATAACGTGAATAAAATACTAAAAAGTTTCATCTTTTGTGTTCAAGGAATTGTGACCAATTCTTCAGAACCAAATTATATTGTTGACAAAGTAAAATTCCAGTATCACAGGATATGCCTCTGACATGGTGTTCTTTGTCTAGAGACACACTGCGGAAGGATGGATATCATTGTCTCAGAGCCATGGAAAAGGCATCAGAAACTTTACACCTTCTTTCACAGGACACTTTCTGGCAGCAGGGCCTAAGCCAGTACCCAGGGCCTAAGTTAGTACCAGGACTAAATTTGTGGAGAATAAATGTCCTGGTGCTGCTTGTGGAAGCCATTCCCCACACACTGAGAGAGCAGCAATTATGTTGTCTGAGCTCCAGCTTGTAGCAGAGAACTTCTGAATATTAGTTAGTGGGTGGTGTGTGATTTTGAAATGTTTTCTTTCCCCAGCGTTTATTGTTGCCTGGTGGCAGCCTTTGTCCTGCTGGGGACAGAAGAAGTGGGTGAGGGCACTTTCAGGTGCTGGTTCTGACTCCTGCCTGGAGCCACTCTCCATTGCAAAGGGTCTTGTGTTACGTGGAACATGAAGAACATCCATCAGGTTCATTGGCAATCTCTAAACATTGCTAGAATTACTGAGAAAGAGAACAAAATATAATTAAATCCAAGTCTTTGACCAATGCTTAAACTGGTGCATAAACCTTCCTGCCTTTGGGCTTTCAAAGTGGTGCCTAGCTAGAGCTTGATAGGACAGCACTTCTGTGGATACTTGATTTTGTATTAACCTGATTTGTCAAATGAAGAGATGACATAAAATCCCTATTTTTCCACTCATACAGAGGAAAAGGTTTTCCATCAAACTATGCTTGTGAAAATGTGGGAATAAGGATTCTACTTGCCCCCTTTTCCCACGGATAAGGGAATAGAATAAAGACCTTGTCTAGACAAACACAGTAGTAATGAATACAACAAACAAGGAGAAAAACAAGCACAGAACTGGCAGTTAATTAATTTCTGTATTTCCAGCTGAAGTGTCTAATGGGAGAAAATAACTAATCATTATTGTTTTGTTGCTTAGGATTAGAGATATGTGCAAATACTTGATTTAGTGGTGAATTTTTTTGATTTATGTTTTAGTGAAGATAAATGCTATAACTTCAAAATTAGGCAGTATTATGGAAACAGATGGTTTTGAAATTAACAACAATAAAGTTAAGTTCCAGCATAGAAAGACTGCATGTCAGCTCTCTAGCTGAACTTTTCAGGATCATTATTAAGAATTACAACATTCTTAAATATGCAATCTTATTGCATCAAAATTTCCTATGGGCATCCTCTTCAATCCATCTTTATGGATCAAGCACTGGTTTGTGTAAGAACCCTGCTGTTATTGAACAAAAAGTACAAGTGAAAAATGCAAAATTCTGCCTCTAATGGCCTAACCAAAAGTATGACTCTGTCTCTCCATTGATATCACGGCTTGTCTTTCCACTTGACTATGTTTATTGAATTAAACTAAACCAGAGAATGAAAGGATCTGTGCATGACACACTGATTTTGTTTACATGGCTGGAAGAAAATCAGTCCCACTGGGTTCTCCTCAGATATTTTCTAACCTCCATACTACACACCAGAAAATGCTGTTTAGCTTCAGTCACACAAGCACTCCCATTATTTAAGGGTATTGTGCAGGACTCCAGAGAAGAAAAAAAAAAAAGGAATGTGTCTCTGTGGAGAAAGGTTTTCTAGGTTCTCAGTGCACGTTAAGAACTGAATGCCGTATTTATCATTTTTCTAAGCACAAAATTTGCAAAAGCATCAAATCTATGTTTTAGTATCTATCAGACTTGATGCAAATCAGTTCTATCACATGCACTCACCCTTGAACTTTCCCAAAAGTAAGAAATTGGAAGAAAGTGTTATTTCCTAAGATTATATCTTTGGACTGCTGGAAAATATTACAATTATGTTCTTTGGCCCTTTTCTGACAGTAATAGCAGCAAAAGCCTTTCATGAATCTGGTATCATAGATACAAACACAACTATCACCCACATTGCAAAATACTGAAGTAAAATTACATCTTATGGACAAAAATAAAAAACCCTGAACCAGTAAATTACTGGAATTATGAAAGATTAACAACAATAACAAAGGATTTAAAAAAAGAAAAAGAAGGAAAAACCTAGCTCTTTAACCTAGTCATATAGGAGCTATTTCTGAAAGGATAGAATACATGTAAGAAACAGATCAAAACATATCTCTAAAAGGAGATCTCATTCTAAAGGAAATAATTCTACTGGCAAATCAAAGTAAAAATATTCTGAGTCACTGAAGGATAATTTCAAGCTTTAATTTTCTAGTCATCTTGTAGTTGTTTGAAATATATCTCAGCTAGATCCACAATTTGAAAACTACCACAAGGCAAAATACCTACAGATGCTTGAAAAACAACAGAGTATTTCATGTCTCTCTCTATATATTTATGTGTATTTATAAGGCAGGTTTCAACTGATAGAAAATTTCAATGTACTTTTCATGGCAGAAGTGAGCCAAGATATCTTAGTTTCCAAAAGCCTTAGCTTTCCTTACTACATTTTAAAATATATTTTCCCCATCACCAATATCATAGAGCTTTTTCTGATTTCCAAAAAATTGTTTTGGAAGCTTTTTGTGAATCAATTTTTATTTCCTGTTCTTCTGTTGTTGTGATAAGTGATATTAAGGTCTTCTTTTGTTTCTATTTACTATTTGTATTGCAGTTATATCTAGAAGTCCCAATTATAAACATATAAAACCCAATAACATCCTTCATGTTGAACAAACACATATTTTAAAATTATGTCTGACCCAGAGGATTTGCAGTCCAGGTACTTCCATTGTGTTTAAGACATTTTATATACATTAGCTGGAGGATGATATTTGTCTGGGTTATACTATTGATTGAAGTAGTGCTTAGAACAAGTAATTTTGTGCTCCTATTTTTTCTCAAGACCTGGAATGAGAATAGCATAATATTAGCCCCCCTTTCCCCAGGAGAGTGAAAGAAATCACTACTGAATTGCTGTCTAGAGATTTAAACTTGCTAAAAAGGGTATAAATTTTAGGGTTTCTGACTATTAAGAGTTAATAATCATCTGTCAAAACAATTCATATGAGGTGTGGATGAAAAAATAATAATTATATTTTGTTGCATGTTGAAGTTTTCAAATTTCTTTTCATTCTCTGTGTTTGTAATGTCTTTTTTTTTTTTTTTTTTTTCAAATAATAGAGCTATTCAAAACCCATGGGGTTTGAATCTCAGTAAGCTGTGCTTCAGGTAGGGCTTGCTGCTGTTCTTTTCCACCATTTTCTTTACCTCAAAACCTGTCATAAGAACTAGTATTACCTCTTGAAATTACATTTCTTTGAAGTATTTGTACTATTTGATTTATATATTTCTATTCTTTTTTTAGTTTATCTCCTTCTTGACTGGACAAAATTTTCCTGTGATTTAATTACGAACTCTGTTGTCATCAGCAGACTCCAGAAGCACCACATCTTTGTTTATCTCCCTGTGTATTTTTGTTCTACTGCATTTATGAAAAGAATCACATTTTTATTAAGGACAGGATACAGTGTGTTTTGTTTTGAATAGGTTATTTGTAGCATAATAATCCTGTGAATTACCAATATGCTGCAAAGCAAGGGGAAAATGTGATTGTAAAGGGCATGATGGTGATTCAATTGGGTTTGTGGTCATAATGCATCCTTTCCAAACGGTATTTCAGCCTTTGTTCTGTCTTTGTATGTATTATCTACTTGTTCTGTATATCCAGACAATCTCTTCTGTAGCAGCTGTGCACTTTTTCTTTCATAAGAATGGTAATCACCCAAGTTTGGAGTTTGTTAGGGAGGGACAATGTGGGGTTTTGTGTGATCTGTCTCTTGCCAGAAGCCTTGTGAAGAAATACTGAATTCACATCCATCACACTACCCCAGCATGAAGGACTTGTGTGGTCCCATCTCCCCCTATACCTACTGTCTTGTTGATTGCTGTCTTGTGTTTATGGACAGCTCAGTTCAGCTCACCTCAATGCATATTTTCTTCCTCCTCCAACAAAACATTTATATTTCTGCAGCTTGTTTCTTTCTGTCATATCATGTGAATTAAATCAAAATGCTTAAATACTGACATGCTCTATAGGTCTGAGGGATAAAAAGGGATATCTCCAAGAAGGGATGTTAAAGTAGAAATCATCTTTCCTTTCACTGACTGTAGATGGAGTCCATATAAGCTCCATACTCTAGAACAAAAATGTAAATGAGAATGGCTGATTCACATATCCTCTTCCCCTATTTTATTTCAAAAATGCATTTTAAAAGTTGCATTTGGAGTTCTTCTCTGCACCTCAGTGCTTGAGACACTCTTTATACCTGTAGGTAAATTCTTACCTGAACATCAGAATTAAAGATGCTGAGTTCTTGTGGGCTTTATTCTTACTCACCTTTGTCTTGGTTTAGGGTAAATTTGGCAGGAAACCTCTGAATGTGATCCCTCTGGAAAGTAAACAGCCCCTCCCCTAATTGGTTCAGGAAAAAAAATTCTTTAGAGAAAAAAGTGGACAAACTATTTGTTTAACAAGCAAAGTACCTACAACATACTAACAGAGAGAAATGCAGAGGAGTGAACGCTGTTTCTGAAAACAAACCACACGCTTCTTTCTCCCTTTTCTCTCTCAGAACCAGTCTTAAAGGTGCAGAATTCAATATACGGCATAAACAGAACAGACAACTGGGGATACAAGCATCAAAAAGTCACTCCAGGACTCCTCTTTCCATTGCATGGCACCATTTCATTTTCTGTACAACCCGGGCAGTGGTGACAAAGCCACTCTGAATAGACAAAAGTCACTTTTGTGTTAATGTGGCTGAGGGTGTTGACAAAGAACTGGAATAGGGACAGTCTCTCACAGCAGTTACTTCAGAAGCTGGGAGGAAATTCACTGGTCAATGGTAAAATCTCAATTTTTTTGTTGAGAGGATTTTGCTTTAGCTTATTTTATTTTTGTTTAAATGAGTATAAATATTCAACATATCCTGAAGTTTCTGCATCAGGTTCTGTGTGGTCTGATAACTGGATAGAAACTGCTGTGTTGCAGTGTTCCTGTCATATGGTATCAGATATTTTTCTTTTCTTGGTCCACTTGTAGGGCCTATGGATGCTTTTAATTCGCTTCTCTCATTGTAAGAAAGTGCCTAATTTCAACTCAATATTCAACAGTACAATACTTGAAAAGGTATTTTAATAAATAGCATATGCTGGCTTTCATCATTTCTAGTTCAGCCTTTCAATTAGCACAGCTGTGTGGACAAGCCAAGGTGAAAAAAGACACAGAATGAATGCAGGAACTGGGTTAGTCCTGCAGCTTCCACTACCTATTTTTAATCAAATAAGAATGATTACATGGAGGAACAAGACTCATTGATTAGGTCTATTTAGTAGTTAAAAACCTTTACGACTTTTTCACCATGGCACATAAATGTGAGAGGAGCAAATTGGCTTCCTGTTCTTGCAATAGGTGAAAATATGAATGTTGAGTTTGAGCACAGTGTTATTTATGCACTAATATCAAAATTACAGCTATGTGCTGCGTGTGACACTTCACAGTTGGAAATCAAATTATACTCCTGCTGGAATATTGGCACATTGGTATCAGCTATAGCAGCTGCTTTGCCTTCTCTGACTTTTCTTACTGTTGCTGCTAATGAAAAAGGAGGCTGCTGTCGCTGCTCTTAACAGCACTGTTTTTCTCTTCACTTGAAAAGCAAGCAGACAGTCTGGGTCTTCTCAAGGCAGAAAAGGAAAGGTACATTTAATTGCTGCTGAAATGCTTGTACAAAAGGTCACCAAACAATACAAGTTCTTATTTAGTACTGAACTTTGAAGTGAAGAATTATGGATTGTTTGAAGTGATCCAGCAGTTAGATTATGTACCAGATCTTCAGTACATGGAAAGGAAGGAGAGAAAGAGAGCTAAATTTGATGGGAGTTTCCCAGCAGGCCAGGAACAAGCTTAGCATCCATCTGTAATGGAGGTGCTTGTGAGGGAATTAGGGAAATCATTGCAATTCCTCATCTGTGGCCTCATACAGGTACAGAAGGAGGAGCACTGAGTGACTGACTATGCAGCAGCTGTTGGTATTAAACCCAAAAGAGTTACGTATTGACAAATGCACAGCTTCTCAAAGGTGGCATGAGGCATTAACTTAGAAGTACCTAAATACTTATAAAGCTTCTAAACACATTCTTGCCCAAGGGAGCAGTGAATATGAAGAAAGTCACTGTCCCATTAAGTAAATTCCAAACCTTCTGGTGTTAAATGAATCGTTAATTAAAAACATGGACTGACTTAATCATGAAAACAGTGACAAAAGATAAATTGAATTTCTTTACAAATACGTAATTTAAAATTCATGTTGAACATAAAAAGAAACCTTACCTGAGGGATTTTGTCTCCTTCACATTAATTAAAAAAAATCTGTATAATCAATATCATGACAACACAAATTTTGTCTTTTGGCATTGAAATTTTATCTTGAATTAAGGAAGGATTTATTATTACTGTTTTACTATTCTTAATATATTTCTTTGTCTCTCAGATGCCTTTATTGTATTGCCATTGCTTTTATTTTCCTTAGGAGTTGAGAGACAAGTGACATATGATTAGCATTGCATGTTTGCTATAGTGAAAGTATATTTTCAGAAATAAAAAGCTTATTTTATTTCCAGAGTAAATCAATCCCACAACCTCTCCAACTCACTGAGTTTTTTCTTTCTTCTTTATGTATTTTCCCTACTTGAGGGTTTTGTGATATGTATTGTATCTTGGCAACATACAGAGAAAGAAAGGTAAGGTCTTAACTTGGTAGGAAAAAAAGCTGTAATCATTGGCAATGTTCTGATTTGCACCAAGTACTTAATATAGGAAATTGTGATGGCTCTTACTATTTATTCACCATTCCATCTGCTGTCAGCAGATAGGTTGATATTCCTGCTTGTAGAGATGGCAAACATGTTTAGCAGTAATACAGTGATTTGTATTATTAAACAAACCAGGTTATGCCTATAATTTTGTAGATCCACATATTTTGCACATGATATGTATTGAACATGACTTTGTCTCATCTTCTTTTTAACCCAACTAATACAGATTTTAGAAGATGGAATCAAGAATACATTGTATTTAATTAAAGGTCTTAATCTTTTCTGATGACTGACCTGGACTTTAGTTTTACCAATTATTTTAGTAGAACATTTAAATCCTTATGATTTTTGCATTTGTAGCTCTCTGCTCTTACATCCACTTGATGAGTGGGCAATTAATCTTGATCTATGCTTGATAAAGTCATACAGTTTATAAGTGCATAAAATTAGCCCCCTATATGCAGACTACCCTCAATAAAACATTTTCAGGCATGAGCAGACTCATGAGACAACCACATGAAGAATGACTTCCCTTTCATTCTGATAAGGTGAGTATGAAAGGAATCTTCTGGAAAATGTATAGAAAATAGGAGGATGGATTTTAACTTTGGTGAAGAAAAAAGGTTTCAAATGAAATTCACATTTGCTCAACATTTTATGATAGATCTAAACCAAACTCAGTGCCTACAACTAATAAAAGTGTCTATATTTCTAGAACTCAATGAGTTAACTCTGTAGAAAACTTCTTTATTCCTCTCTTATTTTTCCCTATTATTCCTGTCTTCCCCAACTTGAATAAACAGTTTCCAAGCCGAGAGTAATATTAAAGCACCAGTCAACTAAATAGCTTTATCAGCATCTCCTTCCCCTTACACCCAGGAGGATGACTCTAGGTGTATATTCTAGAGAGCTTGTTGATCTTTTTAATGCTAATTAGCCTTTGATTAGAATCCAAGAATCAAGGTAACAGGACCAGATTTTCCCATCATTGATTGATGAATTAATTAAAGGCATCTATATGGAATTTAATGCTGGAAGTGTGCCATGTTGATTGTCCTTTAGCGTTTTGAAGGAACATTTTCAGCGTTATCAATCTAAAATTGTTGTATAAGATTAAGTCTTTAGGACATGGTTTGAGTGGTGGGCAGGTATCTGAAAAGGCAAGTTCCTCTGGGGGAATCAGACTCCAGCACACGAAAGAAATAAACCTGCAGAAACTCTTGCAGTGACCTGGTTTTCAGAATGGATGAAAACCATTGTTCTAAGTGATTTTAGTACTCCATTTTGGATACTCATCTAGAGAAAACAGCGCTGAGGATATGTTAAAGCACCAGGAGAGCAAAGCGTGTACAATCTTACATGAAGGAAACACCTCTATTGCTGCGTCCTGTACTGGTCTAAGGTCACATAGTTCCATCAAAGTTATGGATGCTTTGTCAATTTATGCAGGACAATAAACTTGTTTTATCAATTTTCCTGCTTGAAATTAATCTACAGGTATTCCATCATTCAGCAGTAGTTGTTTTTTTCATTATACCTTTTCTGACACAATTACTAATTGCCTCTAGATAATAGAAAAATTTTAAGAAAAGGTTATAAGTTGAAAAGAGTGCAGAAATTACTTTTTCTTCCAAAGGTGATAAAGACAGAATAATTTACACTGAGAGGCAAAACAAAAGCTACATGACTGTTTTTAAAATTGCACATGTGGTTTTTCCATTTTAGAATAAAAAGATGTATCAGCAGGTGCTAATCTTGTACAAATAACATGCATCTTGCCACAATAGGATTGCTTTGACTAGCATGGATAAACAGTCAGACCTAAATCTAATCCTATAAAATAAATGAAACCATCATTAAATGATAGGTGGATATATCATGGGTTAAAAACTTGGTGAAAAAGGCTCTTCTGCTGCTGCTTAAAAAACCCCAAACCATAATGTTCTATAAAGTTGCCAGAAGAATGGCACTTTTTTCTTACTTGATTTTGTCTGGCTGTGACAGACTCATTCTTGATATGATTACAAATATTTTTAGTATCCTCAAAGGATATTTTAAGAAACTGCAGTGTATTTGCTATAGCCATAAAACCTACATATTTTTTATACATGACAAGTGAATACATCCCACTTACCTTTATCAGTGGGATTAATCTCCACTATCTCTAAACATCTTCAGTATATCTGTACCTGAAAAATTTAAAGGGGATTCCATGTGTAGCCAAAGAAGAAAAATCAACACTGTTGGAGTGTTTAGTCTGTCTTGTCTGTCCTATTTTAGAGAACCAGTGGTGGATGGGATGAATTGTCCCTTGAAACTGAAGGGAGAGCTCCCAGGTCAACTGCAAACAAACAGTGAGGGGTACAAAATGGAAAGGTAATGCTCTCAGTTCAGCTTTTATACTATCAAATATGATCAATTTTACGAAAATCAATCCTGTCATTGCAGGTGAGGGATGACCAGTGTAGAGGTTATTTGGCATAAATATGAAAAAATCATTGATTTTAGGAAATTGGAAAGAAGTAGCACAGAAATTTGTACTGTTTTCTTTACGTTTCTGAAGAATTTTTTACACAGTTTAAACTATTGAGCGAAACTTGACTCTAAAAATATTTGTAACTTTTTATTTTAGTAATAATTAAATAAAGCTGGTCAAATGTACTTCATACTTTTGTGGTCAAATAAATAAAAATGGGGGGCTGTTTGGTTTTTCTTGAACAGAAACTAAAACATGTTGGGTTTGATACTTTCAGAAATCTGAAAATAAATTGGATAATGAAAGGTGCTCTTTCTACTAAACCAACAGGTTTCGTTTCACATGGAGTTTATGCAGAATATTTTGTCAGGTCTCTTTTTTGTTTGGTTTTTGTTGTTTGTTTGTTGGTTTGTTTTCTGTTGGAACTCTTTCTAAGCAATGTATGCCCTTTTGAAAGGGGGAAATGGGAAAAGTACTGAATTGACACTGTTACTTTTTGGTGCTTGGTGCAAACTGCAGAGCAGAACCTAAGCAGCTTCACTTTGTTAGGGGAATAGCCACTCTTTGTATCAGCATTAAGGAGATTTTCTCGATACTGCCTCTACTTCCACGAGCTTTGCAGTTACTGTGTAAGACTTTCATATACTCCAAGGCAAAATTATTTTATTTTTATGCCTAACTGGTAGCCAGTGTGTAATTATTTTTTTAATTGAAGAGAACAAGAGAACAGTTTCAGACAGAGGTCACAGTATGACAGAGTGTTTGAGTTTGGAAGGACCTTGTGGAGTTCCTGGGTCCATCCCTCCTGCCCAAGCAGGGCCACCCAGAGCCCTTGGCCCAGGACTCCACAGCCTTTTTGGGAAACCTGTGCCGTTGGTGGTTGCTGAGGGGCAATATGACCCTCTGGAATTTGAGCCGCTCCTCTCACTTTTGCATAATCAGTAAATTTGTCCACTTTACTCCACTATTACCATTTAGTGTTTAAAGGATCACAGTGTTAAATTGTTTCTATAAGTATTTTCCATATTGCTATTCCTGAAAATTTTAAAAAAATTGATTTTTTTCATCCCATTGAATAAGGGTTCTTTTATGGAATGATATATAATGTAAAAAACCTGACAAAACAAAATAAGGGAACAAACAAAAATACGGGAATGGAACATTGGAAAAAAATCCTGAAGTTGAGCTTTGGACTGGTTTACTTAGTTCACTCAGTCAGTTACTCCTCTTTCAGTCATTTTTTGCATGGCTGCTGGAAATGTCTTGTTACCTTATTGAACATTGCCCTGGAACAGTTGCTAAAACCTGAAGATTTTATATTACTATTTTTGCAATAAAACTCCTTCTTCATAAAATGTTCATATTGCATTAGCTCGAAATGAATACTGGTAGCACAGTAAAGATGACATATTATAATGTTTCCTATATTAGATATCCTAAGTGTGCTACAGATTATACTGTAGCAGCAGTAGCAATTGGCAATATAAAATGAAAGATAGGTAAAATAAAAAAAAAAATCTTACCCACATGAAATGATATATATCTCCATTCTGTAAGGATAGAAATGAGGAAGTTCACAATTTTGTGGCTGAAGTGGAGAAAACTTTAAGTTTTTGGTTTACCATACTATTATGTTACCTAAATTCTATTTACATTACTACATTACTAGTAATCCAAATATACATGCACATATATACTGTGTGAAACTCTAAGCTGCACAAAGGGTTAACTGCAAACATTAAACATATTTCAGATTTGCTTTGTCATGTTCCTTGTTCCAGCTATACATTCCCACCATTGGTTAGGTGCAGTTTGTCATTTTTTTTTCATTAACTCAGCAATTAATGTTTGCTATGATGCCTTAGAACATTAATAACTATTTCCCCAAAAATATCCCAGGATCACTGAATCTGGGTATGTTTTCAGAGTAATAACCTTTTTAAATTCTCAGTTATGTGATGTTATACTTGAAATTAAAGGTACAATTTTTCATGCTTCAGGAAGAACCTCTTTTTCAGATCATTCTGAGTATTAGAAAGCACGCTATTTACTTTTAGTGATCAGCTATAACGGTGATTACAACAGAGAAAAATAAATTTTTTATAATTATTCACAAAAATATATGATGAGACCAAATACACAGACTTTAAGTTTCAAAATAATAACTGGCTGATAGTTTAAATCACCCTAGTAAACCAAATAGTGCAGACACTAAAATCTGTCATCTTCACAGAGATTATCACAGTACTAGTATAAAAGTGGCTCTATGTGTGGAGAATATTTTTATCATACTGCGATGTATGTTCTGACTCAATGATGCTCTTCTCCACAGTGTAATAAAGCAGAAAGTAATGTAAATCATTTAGTCCAATAAAAGTGTAAAGAGAGAAAGGACAAACCAATATGCAGGATGAATAAGAATGACAGCAATACATTTTATTATGACAGATTAAACATAATAAAATATTTATAGTGGAATATATCTGAAGTGTGATATGATCTCAGAAAAAAATGATTTTCTGAGTCCTCAGGAAAACCTTATTAGCAGATGTGAAATAACCATTGAAAATGCAAAAAAGATAACATTTTATCAAATACTATTGCATTAAACATATTTTGTTCCCTTTTAATTTATTCAGATCTTTGTTCAACAAGTAAAGGTCAAGAAACTCTACTGTACTTCAATAATCCATATGAAAGAGTTTAAACTTATCAACTTTTCTGAGTTTAATTTAAACACAGATTGAAAATCTGAGTTTCAACAACTCATAGTCTATTTAAGAACCTATTTGTTATCCAGCTATGACATAGAAAATATGACCTGGAAGTTTTCCAGTAAGTTTATTTGTGACAATTCTAAATCTGAAACTTTTGAAAATATTGTATTTTACACTTGAAGAATAGACCTAATACCAGGGAAGGCAAGGACAATTGAGGAGATTACAGGAGAGAACATTATGCCTTGGAGAAGTGAGGATTCATGATCAACCCACTTTTAAAGCATGTGAGAGATAATTAGGTCCTTCAGAAGATGAAAAATTGTGTTTGGAGAAATGCAATATAACCTGAAATAGTTGTAATGTTTAATAAACTAACGAGATATCACCTTTATCTTTATGATTCACCAAGAGTTTGGATTTAAAGTGCTATCATAAGGTCTTGAATCCCAAACCATATTTTTTTCAGAAGTGATTAATACCTTCTCTAGAGATAGTAATACTTTAGACTGATGAATACCAAAACCTCTCTAATTATTCAACAGTTATCTAAGAAAAGATGTTATACAATTATAAAAAAATTTCAAAACTTACAACTTTATCGTCAATAACTTGTTTTAGGCCACAATCATCAGCAAAACAGAAAAAATCAACTATATATCAGATTATTATTTGAGAAACTTCTCTGTAGAAACTTCTATCGTTCCCAGGAATATAATGCATAGAGAAATATGCTGTATAAGCTCTTTAAAATACACTTGTGTTTGGAGAGTAGAAACAAGATTGGTAGGAAGAAAGGATGAAATAAAAGGTAAAATACACAGAACACAAAATGTGACTGCATGAAAGTGAAGGGTTAAAGTTGAAAACAAATCTGGTCTTGTGGCTTTTTGCTAAGAAAAGGAGAAATCATGATATATTGTGTCACGGTCTGGTCTGGTGGTGAAGGTGCCGCGACCTTCCTCACTAGAAGCGTCTTTAAAGACACCCAGATTGACAGAGGCACAGGCACTTTCAGTTGCAGAGTGATTTAGCTCTTTGTACACCCTTAGGTGCAGAGTGCTCAGCCTTTTAGGTGCAGTATCAAGTGCAGTGATTTCCTCTTTGTGAGGCTGCCTGAGCGGCAGAGGGAGATGCAGGAGTAAAAGCAGCAAGATGGGGTTTTTCTAATCTCCAGGAGATCTTCTTCATTCCATGAGGTCTGGAGAGAAAATGAGCCAAATGGTCCCAGGGGAGAGGGAGTATATAGGGTAGCCAGGGGTTTCACAACATGGCCAATGGGGAAAGGAATTGGGAAAGGCACCAATCAGTGGAAGGATCCAAAAAGAAACAATCAGGAGCATAGAACGGCAAAGGGTCATGAGTTGAAATATTTTTTTCTCACCTTGAGCCACAAGGAAAACTCTCAAAGGGACTTCTCAAAGAAGACTCCTTGCCAACTGAGGCAGCCTAGGGGCTGCATATGGGTGGAAGAACTTTTGCTCACCCTGAGCTAAGAATGTCTCCCGAGGGGACTTCCTAAAGGGCAATCACTACAAACTGAGGCAGTCTAGGGGCTAATTAGTCTCCTGTGGATGGTCCAGGGACCACTACTTATTTGTTGTACATGAAAAGTATTAAATCTGATGGCAAGAATACGACTAAACAAGCATATTGAAGGAAAAAAAAAACCAAAGAAAAATAGCAAGAGATGTTAGATCATTCTCCCAAAGGTTTTCTACTCCTATCAAAGTGGAAGATCAGAGAATAAGATAGATAAAATATTATGGGAAGAATAGGGAATTAAAGTATAAAAGTTGGAAATAGCCAACATACTATATGAAAGCTTCTAAAATATGTATAAAGAACACTGAAATATGCTGACTGTCTGTGCTTTGTCTACCATGTATCCATTTTCCTGCAAGACACTAAACTCAGAAAATGGAGTTTTGAATATGAATGAGAAGCCAATGGGTCGTCAGATCTGAGGGGTTTTGCTGCAGAAAAGCTGAGTGGGGTACAGAGGTTTGTTCTTTAAGTAGAGTTGTACTTGGAGAAGTGACTATCTGAAGTACTTACAATTTCCCATTTCTGCAGTTAAATAGTACTTCACAATTGTTAATACTTTTAGTATTAGAACATCTTGGAGAACTTGTGCGGAAATCTTGTTATAAATATATTAAGACAGAAGTGAAAAGGAAAATATTTAACCATACTAAGAAAATTTTATTTTGGGACTCAGGATGCTATTTATAGATCTATGAATTTTTATCAAATTCCTATGACGAGTTGACCTAAAACCTTTTCCTACTTTTAGCAGTACAAATGTTGATTGCCTAAAGCTAGTTACTCTAAAATTGTCCTACAGTGCATAGAGCGAAGTCATTTACAAAGGGCACTACCTGTCTGTCTTACCCAGGTAAGTAACACAGGTGGGATGAATCAGCCTGTGACAATTTAAAAAAAAAAAACCTAAAATATCCATGTGTGATTTTAATGGCTCAGTTTTACATATGTAGAAAATTATTCCGTTTCTTGAGCAGAGGTATCAGGTTCCATTTTTACATACCTGAGGGAATGCAAGGCCTCTTGCAGACACAGCACAGGATCACATGATGCCATTTGGAACCAACAGCCAAAGCTGACAAATGCTGCACTAACAAGGGCACCATCTTTGGATGGAAAAGGGTTGAACTCACCTGAGGCAGCAGTAGGGCTGGACCAGGACCATCCTCTCCCTGCTCAGACTGGACTACCAGAAGACTGTGAAATCTCATTATTTATAGGTCTAATGAAAGAGAAGCAAGAGAGGGAGGCACCCCAAATGAATCAATGAATAAAACCATGCGCTAGATTTGGTATTGGGACCTGGAACCTGAGATCCCTCCAGGCCATTTGTTCAGGCATCCCAGCCCCAGCTCTGGGAAGGACTGCCTGAACTATCCACACTCTCAGGTATAAGTCCAAATTCTCCTGCAGTACATCACTGCTGGCCTCTCACTCTTCAATGTGGGTCAATATAAGTGCTGAACAGGATTTGATATTGAGGCTCTATAGGTGTGTGTTCCACTTTTCCAGGAACATGCAAAAATCTGGAAAGCATGGCTCACACACCACATGCCTCCTTTGAGTCTGAATTCTAATAAGAGTTCATGAATTATGTAGGCAACACAATGAGAACATTTGAAATGGTGTTTGCATCTGCTATGAGACTTTCAAATTTAATGGATTTTTAAGTAATTAGCATGAACTATTTACCACACTGAGTTATACTGTAGGAGTAGCAGAATATAAAAATAAATATGATAATAATATGCATAAAATGCTCATTTCTTGCAGCCTTATATTTTATTTTAAAAAGGCAGCACTTAAGCAGACTATCCAAATTGACAGGAAGAATATGAAATAATGTCTTTTCTCTGTTCTCTTTTTTTTTCTTGAAAAAGAAATGTTTTGTTATTTAAGAGATGACAGAGTAGTTTTACAGTATTTTTGATGTGGCATAAGGCAGCACATCCATAATCTAGCTTGTCACAGCCATTTTTAATACACATGGTATATGCTCAGTTAGTATAGGATGCCCAATGAATGATCCATTTTTTGTATTTTCTTGTGGGGAGCCCACAGCCCTGCAGTTAAGGAACAAGGGTGGAAGTCAAAATTGTCTGATCTTTGTGCCTCTCTCTGCCATTAACTGGTTTAAAAGGACTATTTTCTGTATGGAGACAGGCCTAGCAAAAAACACTAACTAGAATTTAAAGAGCATTTCAAATAAGAAAGAATATGTAAATATTTTTTAACTATAAAGATGATAAATTATTAGGCAGAACTGGAACACTGGTAAGTTCTCCTCTTCTTGTAATAAGTGATTCTTTTAAAATGTCTCCTTCTTATGATGGGCAGTGAAGTCTATATAATAAATGACCAAATATATGATGAATCTACTCAAGCCAAGTGGAGATTCCATCACTGTCTAATGATGGGCACTTGTCAGAACAATGTCTTTCAAAGCAAAGGCAGGGAAAGACATCTGGAAAGTGAAAGGTCTTGATTCCAGTTTGACTCTCTACCCATCAGGTTAAGATAAGTAATTGAGTTACTTATAGAGACATATATAACAAAAGGTAACATATTTGACAGGAATCCAACATATGGGGATCTAGACGCTTATTTTTACAGTTTAGACTAGGGAGTTTCTATATGAACAATAAAAGCAAAAATCAGGTCCATCTGAGTCCACTGTGTTGCTCTTTTCCTCTAAAGATTGACACTTACAATTTCAATAGGAAAAGTGATGACCCACGATGTGGTGTCTGATTACCTGCTCTTAGGGCACCTGGTTGCTGAAGCTGCCCCTCTCCCAGGAATGCCATTTCCAAAGCAAATATGCTAACCTACCCTCCACAGCAGCAGAACCAGCAAGTTGTAAAATGGAAACCATGTTCCCTAATTAGAATTAGTCAAAATATGATGATGATGATGATGATGATGATGATGATAATGATGATGATGACCACAGAGTCTGGGCTTGTATAACAATTTAATCAGTTAGGGATGTTGTTAAACTTTCAGTTTCTTAAAATCTCTTAGAAGAATAAGGAAATTTGTTAATTACTGAAATAGCCATGAAAGATTTCTGTAAAATTGTCCAGTTCTTAGATATATCTTGAATAAATTAATGGAGAAAAAATATGCATTTATTCTAACAGTTTTGATTCAAAAATTATCAATATAAAAAAATATAAATCACATCTTCAAAATGTGCAAGTCTTCTATATGAATTCCAGTCTTCATGCTGTAAAAGATTCTATAGTAAAAAGACGACCTTATGGCAGTTGAAGGAGAGTAGTAGAAATTCTAGAAGACTTAGAAGAATTGTTCCCATCATATCTGAAGATAAATCCTGTTCCCATTGGTATCCAGTGCTCTACAGGTTCCAATAAAATTTGGTCAAACATACATTTCAAGGCAGTTTGGCACACAGGTTTCCAATTTTGTGATGTTTATGACTTAAAATGTTTCTTTTTTTTCCTTGGGCCATCAGGAACAAATCATATAATGGAAACGTGCTGGCCCCAGAGGACTAAATGTTTTACACTCTTTCACAAGGATATCTTCTGAGGGACAGTGGCAGTGACACTGGTAGGATCCAGGAGGAACTATTTTCAGCTGTCTTTCTTGGGTTTGTGAAGCTGGAGCTGCTCTGTTACAGCACCTTTTGTGTAGAGAATACAAAATGCCAGTGATGTATTTGCAAGGATGTCACAGAATTCTTAAAACGAAGGTATATTTCAGTGTTCTCTCAAGCACTAAGGACATCCTTAATAACTTTAACTTCCATGGAAAAATAAATAATATGCCTGGAAATGATACTTGTCAAGGTCAAATACCTTGTTTTAAGAAGTAAATATAAAATAAGGCATAGTAGTATGGATATCTATTCCAGATATTGTTTTCTTTAGTATTGTATTCTTAATTTATTGTGCTTTAGATGTTCATGATTCTTTAAAGAGGCAAGAATATCCCCAATTGCCTACCTAGCAAACTTGACTTTGGGTATTCAAGTTAGGCCAACTGAGAGGCCTGAAACGACTTTTAGAATGATTTTCTTATTTTAATATATTTTAATTTGTCAGCAAAAGAGTTTGTGTCTTACACTGAAATGTGAGTGCTGGAGAAAAAAAAAAGGTATTAAATTACTTCAACATCTGAAATATATATCATCATAACCAAGCCAAAGGAAATCAGTGAGTAAGGGAACAGCTCCAGCCATTATATCCTCTCTACCACAGCAGGTTTTTGCCCCAGGCAAGCAGCAAACACCCCAAGCAGACTGTTTTGCAGGATGCAGCAACTGCAGCAAGGTCAGGTGCAGGTGCAGGTTGTATGTCACTGCCTTGGCACTTCAAGATATTTCCAGCCAGTGACAATTAATTCAGACTCTTTCAGACTATATTTACAGCTGCAAATGAAACAAGCCAGGGACAACACTGGCATGTTACATTTTAAACAAGATCATGTAAATTGTTCTGGTTGTCTGCATCTGAAGGTTGTTGTATATGACATGGGAGGATAGGGAGTGTGGAATCAGGGAGAGGGATCTTTCCTCTGCTCTGCAACATGTCCTCCCTTCCTGCAATCTGTTCCTTCTATAAAGGGATTTAATCAACAGGCACACATTGTTTTTCTTCTTTATGAAACTATCTTTTCAGAGATCGGCTGACTCACAGCCACAGAATATATTAATTAGCTAAAACCAACCTTTCCTCACCACAAGAGGCTACAGAGCAGAGTTTGACACTTTTGTTTGTAAACAAAATTTCAGCATCTGTCTTGTCACTTTGACTGGAGTTTTTGACTAATTTTTTTTCTTGATTACTACCATAGTTGCAGGCTGGTGACTTTTTGACCTGTGAGAAAAAGACAAAGTGTCACAGTAGTATTTAAATAGATCCCAAGCTGAGGACTTGATGGATCTAGTCTGAGTAATTATTCCATTTATTAATGTTTTCTGTTGAGCTGAAACTCTGAAAGCTGAGGATCCTAAATTAATTCAGACTGAACACAAGACATGATTAAAATTGTGACAAGAGGTCCAGCAGAAAGAAGGTAGCAGCTGAACCTCCCCTTGACAAGTCTGTGCATATCAGATGCTGAATGTGGGAATTTTTCTCAGGGAACATTCTGAGCTGCTTATTGTTTTGGGGTTTTTTCCCACCTTCACATGGTCATTAGAGAAATGGCACTGTGAAGAAGAACATGATCCAATACATAATTTTCTTCAAAAGCCTGGGACTGTGTGGCAGTGCCATCAGTTCTGGCCTGGCAAAAAAAAAAAAAAAAAAAAAAAAAAAAAAAAAAAAAAAAAACACGATTAATCTAAGAAAATTGCTCTCTACTACAGTGAAAAAGGTTGGAATATTACTAGAAGTCAGAATGCTACTCCCAGTACAGATCTCCTAATTTCTTATTTTGAATCTGTCCTACCAGTGTTTTTGCATTGCTTCTCTAATAGACTCAGAAATAGTTGCAAGTGATCAGAGAAGTAATAAACCAATACTGTAGGGAGCCTTCTTGGCTCTTCTCTCTTCTCTTGCTATTGTTTGGTACCAAGGGGTCAGCTCTCCTGATAGCTGCTCACATCTACTTGCCAGATTTCAAACAAACACTCCCTGGCTACCTCTTCACCTTGGGAAAAGACCTTAATGAACAAAGACACTTTGTTGTTCCCCTTTATATCCCATCTCAAAACTTACCTTTGTCATGTTGGCAGAGATGATGCCGAGTGCAGTCTCTGGGGCACAGGAGATGATTTGCCTCAGAGATTAACACAGCCTGCATTCACTTGATTTTTGATGAAAAGCTTTGAAACCACCCATTTTCTCGAAAGCTTATTTAAGTGTAACTGATGATCCTTTAGATTTCCTTCATACACAAGCTGTTCTTGTTTCTTTCAGAGTCAGTCACTGTTTTAGGACTTTGGCTTTGGCACTCATATGGATGCTGCATAAGTCACCAAGTTTCTAAGCCTTTGGTATGTGTTCACAATGTTTGGAAGAAGCAGTCAGCTTGAATGGAGACCCCTAGATTTACCAGCCTAAAGGTCTGGTCCCAAATTTAAGCAAATGTTACAAAAAAAGCATAAATTATACGTTTAAATCAAGCACTGCTGCTGGGCTTGGTCTCCATTCCTCTGGAGATATCTTCTAATTCTGCTTATGAATGAGTGTTAACATCTCTGTGTCTGGTTCCTAGACCCTCTCATGGTTCTAGGAAACCATGGTTCAACCTTGTATGCAGTAATTAATGTTTATGAGGTAAGGAGCAAGATGGTGGTTATTGCCTTCCTTCCCCCCTTGCAAATTTGCTGTGCTAACCTCATTATCAAATAACCAAAAAATTCTTGACCCCTCTGATATGCCTGATTATCAGCATGGTAACCATGATAGTCACTCAGTAGTTGTAACACTGGAATTTTAAATCCCATTTAACCCATTTGAAAGTATCTCAATAAACTCAATGGGTTTAATTACGGGAATCCATAATTAGTTAACATGTTAAAGAAAAAGACATTTCCTTCAACTTCCTGCAATGCACACATTTTTTGAGACATCTTTTCTGAGGTATCAGAGTGCAGAGTCGCTAAAGTGGGTGCCTTTTTCTGAAATCCTGGATTTTCATTATACCGTTTACTCTAAGAGCATACCTTGAAAAGAGAAAAAATGATGTGAAGATTCAATATCAGCTGCTGTAAGATTAAATAAAACAGCTGCTATGAAAGAAAACCCCTAAACCTACATTGCCAGAGCAGAAGGGGTCAAACAATAAAATACCCATCGTCTCCTGTCAAAGTAAATCACACTAACAGGTTGCTATGGCACAGGCGTTATGAGATACTTGATAGCAATATTTTTAAGATGTGAAATCTATATTATCTAACAATAAAGGAAGCATGGAGAGAAGTGTTTATCTCAGGTTATGAACATGCATCTAGGAGAAGGCAGATGACACGTATTGCCTAACATGCGACTTTAATTTCCTGTGATCAAAGTTAGGTCTGTATTTTTCTCCTCAAATTCTCTGATAAAAAACTCTGCTTGATAATGTTGTCTGCTTTGATCCATAAATTTAGCAAATACTTTTTACTAGTTCCTACAGGTCTCATGGTAGCCCAGGGATGGTCTGCATGGCTCCTGCTGGAGCTGAGCTACCAACTGGGCACCATCAATGAGACGACAGCAGCCCAGTCAGCGCACTTGTGGCTTCCCCAAATTCAGTGATGGGTCATGAAAAATTCCTTCTCTGTTCTCCCAATTCCGTTCCATGTAATAGATACTCTCTGAAGATGTGAACTAGTCAGGCTCCATACCCTAAGTCACAGAGGGACCAACTTCACCTCTGATCCATGACAGATGTTTGAGTCAAGAGAGGAAAACTGTTGTCTCCTTTCCTCTTCATTCACTAGAAATTTGGCCTTCTGAAGCCAGGCTCAGGAGAAAAAATACCTTTTTTTCTGTGTGTAGTGGTGAAGGTACTAGAATAAGGATAGAAAAAAAAAATTATTACTTTCTGGATTAGATTCAGTACCTTTGTGTTTTGCTTCTGGGTAATGTTTATTACTGACTTTAATTTGCCAGGGGCTCAGGGTGGTGTTTCCTTGCTGGGGAAAGCACAATTTTGCCATATACTTCTTGCTCTATACAAACCTCACCAGCCCTTACACCAAGAAGTTTGTTTAGTCATTGGTTTCCTCTCTGTTTTGTTTCTACATACTGAGCGCAGTCAGAATATGTTCTGGTCTTTAGGCAATGATCTATCACAAATAATTATTAAAATCTTTTATTACTCTGCTGCCAATTATCCAACTAAGAACATCTTGCAAGGAAGACATTGGGAGGGAGAAATGACACACAGGGAATAGAATTGATTAAATATACTGAAACACAATGTCAGCTTTAGACTGGGACCATTTCATTAATGTGACAGCTTTTTTTTTTTTTTTTTTTTTTTTTTAATTTAAGAGTATACTGATAGTAAGCAGGGAATTTGCATGTTCAGTCAGATTTTCTAATTGTAAAATTATTCTTTTTAAATTTTGCCTTTTTATTTTTTTTTTAATCCCACACTTTTCCATTTTCACATTATTTTTTTCACTGCTCTTCTAGAACTTCACAAAAACTTCTGAGAATCTCCATTCTCCCATTCCATGGCTCTTGGAATCTGCACGTCTGAGCAGAACCAGAGTTTGCATTGCCAAAAGAGCAGACATAGAAATGAAACACTTCTGATTTCTCTCACCCAGAATTTTTTAGCTAGAGTCCATCTGCTCACCAGTGCCTATTTAGGAATGCACAACACCTTTTCCTTCTTCAATAGCAGCCAAACTGAACAAGAGTGGGTGGAAATATTAAAATGACACATTTGAACCAAACTGTAACTTTTTATTAAATGAGAGGGGGGAAAAAAGGGACATGTCTCATTTATAGATTCTGAGCTGTAGCTGAAAAGGCAAAATCTATCTGCCAAAATAGTCATGACTATATTTTCAGTAGTAATTAGAATTTTTCATAGAAATTTGCAAAAAATACTCTCTTGAGTAAATAGCTCATTTTGACTGTAGTCTATTGCTTGAAAAAAGGATCTTAATGACAAAAATAATTTTTACAGGAATTGCAAATTCCTGCTTAAAGATGGAAGGCATTATTTGGTTCTGCTGAAGGCTAGACTAGTGATAGTTTTAAAACTTAATTTTCAAATTTTTGACTTAAAATTATTTCATGTGATGTTTCACCCAAATAATAATAAAAAAAATGTGACTGCAAAATTTGGCACTGATTATGAAATGGCAGTTAGAAGAAGCAGTCAATGAACTTGAATTTCAAATGTACACATCTTGAAGAAAGGAAATATTACTTAATATCATTTCTTCCACCAATCCATTAAATCACAGAATTCAAGCAGTTCCCCACCTTCTGTAGTGAAAATTTTGCTCCTCTTACCTGGAATAATATAATGGGCATTACACAAAGCAGCTGCTAGACATCTTAATTTACTGTTGTTTTCACTTCAGATTGCAATAGCTGCTGTCACATTACTCTGCTTTTAAAGATGTAGATATGTTCTACTGCTGCCAGGCCTGTGCTTCTCATAAGGGTTACAAACCATAAGCCTTGTACACATGTGGTCATAAAGAATCTCATTCAATCAACTACTTGCATCCTTCAGCTGTTACTGTGAATGTCACAATAAAACTCCTACTGCTCTGAATATTTTCTGAGGTCCAAGGAAGAAAAATAATTTTTTTACCCATCACCTGAAATGTGGTGTCTTCAAGTTGTCATTAGCTACACACCTGAAGATCAACACCCCCCAAATCATTAATTATTTTGATGATGTCTGTTGAAGATCAGCAGTGATAGAAAAGTGAGCTAAATAAACATATATACCACCTGTAACAATGATTAATACCAATAGTAACTTTGAATACTTACAACCACTTCAGATGAGACTGTTAATTTATTTGAGTATTTTTGCAATTTCATCTTGAAAATCGCATCTGAAAGATCCATGTAGCTTGTCTGTAGGTGTCATAACATGATGCAGGAGGTTGAAAATAAATAAAATTGCTTCCTCCAGTGATTCTTTCCATGAGAAATGTTGTGTACATCCTCATATAATGAAACATTAAGTAAGGAATCTGTGTCTGGAATTTGAATTGAAAGCACCTAGAAAAAATCTCAGATTTTAAAGAAGAATGCAGGGTTTTATTAGCAACGATAATCAATCTTTATATGTACATATTTGTTTTGGATGCAGAAATTTGTGGTATTAGGCACTTGTGCATAGCTAGAAAGTTCCATTTGTATAATTGATTTCCACACCTGAAACAGTCACTCTTATCTGTTCTTACAGAGTAAGCATTCAGCCATGGGAGGGAGACAGGTCACCCTGTCATGATTCTGGTTGTGCTTATTTCCTTCCACTGGCTGGAGAAGACCAGCTTGACTGGTCATCAGATGGTGGAGTCTGCCGGCTCTCAGTAGCAAACCTGTGGAGGTCAATTCCACCTACAGTGCTCCAAGTTTCCTTAGACATAAAATGGTCCTTTTTAGCCCATTTTTTCTGTCTAGAAACGTACCTTTTTTTGACTTGTGAACAGCAAGCTGGTCCACCTAATATATGCCAAAATTTGACCTCACTCCTTAATAATTGTAGTTCTTCAAGTATCATATATTCACTGACTCACCAGACGTGTATGCAATATATCCCTATGACTCTGTAACGTATCCTTTTCCCTCCACTCAAAGCTCGATCTTTATAGCAAAAAAAACCCAAAAAACCCACAAAAAACACCAAACCAAACCAAACCAACAAACAAACAAAACACACACAAAAAATAAAAACCCACCCGAAACCCCCCCCCAACAAATCAAAAAAGGAAAGGATTGCATTTTATTCAATGGGCCTCAGACACCTTAAAAGACCTTGAAAAAGACACTTTTCTTATTAAATACACAATCCCTCCAGTTCCAGCATTATGCAAATAGACAGTAGATTTGTTTGTTTTGAACTGCCCTTTGTTCCACTGTAACCACTGGGGTTTTTTTGCTCTTCTGCATCAAATGCCAGGTGACAACATCCTGACATACTTCACATTAGTAACTAAATGATAAACAGTGGAAGCTAAATGATCTCCAGTCTTTCATTGTCTACAGTAACCCTTCAAATAGGATGTTTTGCATAAGTTGCTCTTTCTGAATGTGTCGGGCTGCCATTCTTCTGGCAGGCAGGAGATAGTCCAGATAATTCATTTACCTTTTGAGCATATAATTCAGTGAGTGGATGGGGATTTTTTTCTATATATAAAATGACACGTTATCGTAGCACCATTATAGAAAGGCTCGGATAGAAGCTCTTAACTCTAACTATGGGTGTCATACTTGGCTGCTGTTGTGCCTAGCACTGAGTCCCAAACCCAGCACAGTGTGTTGGGTCAAGGGTGCAGATGTGCATCTCTGCAATCCATTGCTAAAGATTTCTGTATCAAGGATTTCTGGCACCTTGCCTTGCAGATGTGGCACCTCAATCATTCTCCTTGAATCATGAGCTGACTACTAGACTAGACTTGCTGGAAAATCCGTCTAAACACTGTATGAGGTTTTTCAAATCCTAATATCTCAGAGCCATGGAGTGACAGACCTTGGAAAGCCTACAATTTTGAGCAGGAGTTCCTGTTGCCTTGGAAATGTAGGGAAACTGTTGAAGCTGAAAATAAGTCTGATGGTATCAGAGACAGGGTTGGTCTCTGTTAAGAACTTGGAGTAATAAGGAAATTTAACATTTATACCACATGTTCATTTACAGGTGAGATATGTCAAGATTACTACTGTTGCTAACTCCATTTTCCAGAAGAGAATATAAAGCCTGCAGAGTTGAGAGACTTAAAGTGAGTCTTTGGAGTACATACAAATCCCTGCATAGGCAAATTAAGACCATACTTGAAAAAGTTATCCTCTGAAACATTCAACAAACTGTAACATTATATATCAGCAAATTTAAAAAAAAGAAAAGTGCAACATAAGTAGATTTAAATATCAGTACTTACTAGACGAAGCAAGGATTTCTGAACTTGGGGAAAACCTTGTGTTTGACCTCCCAGAGAAAAAAAAAAAGAGTAGTATGGGTGAGAAAAAACCCAAATTACCTAAATGTGCATTTAGGGCTTAATGCTCTCTCTGTATTTAACAAAGAATGTAAGAACATTGTGCAGGGTGGCTGGCTTCATGTGCCAAGGCCAGACACATGAAGAAGTATATCTAAGTACATTTGAAACATTCAGAGACAAGAATGGGACAAGACACAGACAAGCTCAAACATCTCCTGTCTTCTATCTGGTAGTTTGATGTCTGTGTACTGTCTCTGAGGACCCTCATATTGATAACAGAAGAATGAAGCAAAATTACCTGTACTGTGGCACACCTTCACAGATGTGTTTAGAAGCAGGCTATGAGATATCAGCACTTCTACCACTGCTTGATTTCTTGCTTGTCACTTTTGGTATGATTAACCTCCATTTAGACACCTAAAACTTAGAGGCCTAAATCTGAGCTAGGCATGCCATGCTGCCCCTGCAATCACTGGGGGAAAATTAACTCCAATGTGCAAGTCAGCTGAAGCTAGAAGTGTCTGCAACGGGTAAAATTAACTATCCTATGGAGGATCCTATTTCTCTTCACTGACTTGTTGAAATTCACTTCCCATATGTATGTCTGAAATTAATTGTGATGAATCCCACTGCTTAAGCTTTTTTAATCCAGCCCTGACACCTCAGTTGGATAAATTCTGGGATCAGTGTTTACCAAAGGTACAGAGGGTATAGCAACTGTGGTCCCAGAAAGTATACCTCAAATTTTAAGGACCAGCAGGCTCTTCAGAGCCCTACCTCACCTCTGATTTCCTTTCTGTCATTCTGCTGTAGCTTCTTGGTGCAAATTCCATGACCTCAAGATCAGGAGGCCACAAACTACTAATGAAGATAGGAGGGTTCTGGAACAGCTTTGGTCTACTAGACCAAATTACCTCTCAGCTATTCAGAGATAGGATAGGGAACTTATTTCTGTTTCCTCATTTGGAAGAAATGGTTGGATCAGAACCTACTGTCATCCTCTGTCAGATGACAGTATCTTCTTAAAAACTTTTCTATTTAGTAAAAAATCTACATGAAACAAGCCTTTCTGCTTCCTAGTTTAGTATTTAACCTATAACTAACTGATTTCAGGTGAATAAGTGACTGCCATGCCTCACTGTCTACTCACAACCAATGTGTTTTCAAATTGCTTCAGCAGTAAAATATCCACAGACAGCCAGTTAAGTTTTAAACTGCATAAATAAAAATGTAGAGTTCAAAATTTCAATCACATCAAAATAATACAAATATATTTTGGCAAATAAATTAAAAAAAAAAAAAACCCTCACTAATACAAACAAACAAACAAAAAAACCCCCAAAACCCCCAAAAAACCCAACCCCAAAAATCTCAATTAGTTTCACATTGCCTTGTCCAATTTTCCTCTTACCTTTTCTAATGGTGATTTTTCTTCAAGAAAAAATTGCATTTTAAGAACAAAAATTTAACAAAGTTTCATTAAAAATGTCAAAATGAAATGTTATGACATTATGAAAATGAAACATTTAATTTAGAACACATGTAAGTATAATATTTTTACTTTTAAAATTGCCTCATTTTTGGTGCAAAATTGTTCACTTGAGTTGATAATCCTTTATACAGAGAAATTATTATTCATAAAAAAAGTTGTCACTCAATTCTATAAGAACTCTTCCTAGAGAATAGGTGTAGGCCCTATCTTTCTTTTCCACTAGTTTATCCTTCCTAGTTCTGATGTTTCCCCACTTATCTCAGTGCTTTCTGCAAATCCCAGTCTTATCTGCCTGAGTTATCCATCTGTCTGGAGTGTTGATGTTAACTCAGATGATACAATACTTGGCAATATTGTGCTTAAAAATGGGTGTAGCACTCCCCCTCGTTTCATTTATAGCTGGCTTTTTTTGAAATATGGAAAAACATTGCCAGCTCATTGAGACAGTGCAGTTAAAAAATATTCAGCCAATGCAGAAGTTCAAGTTATATGAAATTACAGCACTGAGTATTTTGCCCACAATTTCTGCTGAGAAGTCAGTCTCTGAAATAAATATGGTCCTTCCCACAGTTGTCTATATAATGAAAATGTTGGTATTCTACTGGCAGTCATTTGCAAATATTCTTCTTTTCCAACAGTCAGCATTTGGAAGGCTGGGGACAAAATTTTGTGTAGAGCATTTCTTGGAATAATGCGCTCTTCCTTCAATTCCCTGGGTGTTGAAGAATTCTGTGTGGAGGATGACATTTTGTTTTTCTCAATAGCTAACAGATTTTTATTCACATATTATTCCTGTGAACTTTCAGTTCCTTTTCCTTATGGAATGAGCTGCCACTCACAATTTTAAATGACTCATTCTCTCCTTGGGTGAAATTGTCTATTTCTTACACTGCCTGTTGCAAGATACATTCCCCTTTCTTTTAGCTGCATGCCATCTAATCTTAGCAAAACTCTCAGATACCTGGTTTTCTCTTAGCAGGAATATTCATTACATTTTTCCCAATAAAATATTTTCTCTCTATCCAAGGGATATTGTAAGTGCCTTTAAACTTAGCTCTGGCTACGTATCCAGTTGCAAGAAAATCATCAGATAATTTTGATTCTCCAATAAAATAGGCCCCGTTTGTAGTCAGTAGAGGTTTTGAATTGCTACTTTCCTTTTGTGAATGTTATACATTATTCATGCAGTAAATATCTGCAAAATGAAATAAAGTAGCTGCCCAGACTGTTTACACAATCCACCTCCTCTTCCTGGACTACTCTGGTACATTTGCAAGAAGACAGCACTTGTGACTGATATTTCCAACTTTTGTTCTCTGCGCAGCAAATTTTGGTACAGACACTATACCAATACCATTATATTTGTAATAACAAATGTGTTCACTTTGAAGTCATGTAGAGGAGTTTCAGTGGTTTTTAAACAGTCAGAAGTTATTCAGGTATAAAGTGGCTGATGGTACCTTAACAGTATAAAATCTTAACAAAACATATAAGTTTGTCTTAATCATTACATTTATATGATGATAACATCAATAGAAGGAAAACTTAATGGGAATCAGGATAAAATGATATAAGGCACATGACAAAATGGAAGGTGATTCGATACAACCAGCTCAGCTTTACCAAGGGCAAGTCCTGCCTGACTTAGTGGCCTCATGGAATCTGGGTGGAGCCAGAATGTTGTTAGCTCCACAAAGGTGCATCACCTCCTGAGAGTTGCCCACAGCCTCAGAAAATGGCTTATAAAAATAGTGAGATGGACTGATTAGAGGTGTTTGAAAAGCAAAAGGTTTTAATAAAGATGAAAATAACAAACTATATAAAACAAAAGTGAAATAAGCTGTGCAAAGTGCAGGGAGGATCTTTACACCTGCTATCACACCACTAAAATGCCCTGAGAGTCTCCCTGCTCTCCTTTAAGTATGTTACGATCTATGTGGGGTTTTTGTCATCCTGCCCAATTGAAATAGCTACAGGTCTTGAAGTACAGCTCAAGGATCCAACAGGTGCCTTTGTCCTGGCACAAGGTCAATAATGATGAGATGAGCATTGAAGTTTCTGATTCTTTGCCTTATAAGTGAAGCAAAGAATGAAACTCAAATCCTTTCCTAATATGGGAACACTTGCTAGGGTGGGGGTGCATTGCTACCGTGGCCTTCCAGGATGGAGTGACTCCATCAATGCACAAGGCAAGGCTTACGGGTGTCATTTTATCTGGAATTCTGTAAAGACTTTTGGCACAATCACCCACAGCATCCTTCTCTCTCAAATGAAAAGACATGTATTTGATGGGTGGACTGTTCAGTGGATAAGGCAGTGCATGGACAGTCACATCCAGAACGTGGTGGTGAAGTGCTCAGAGTCCCAGTGGACATCAGTGACAAGTGGTGTTTCTCAGGGGTCTGTATTGGGACCAATGATATTAAATTAATATCCTAGTTAATGACACAGGTGAAGGGACCAAGTGCAAACTCAGTAAATTTGCAGATGACACAAAGCTGAGGGGTGCTGTTGCCACACCTGAAGGACAGGATGCCCTTCAGAGAGACCTGGACAAGTTCAAGTGGTGGGACCGTGGGAATCTCATGAGTTTCCAACAAGAAAAAAGACCTGGGTTGGGGCAGCCCCTGGTATCAGCACAGGCTGGGGATAACAGACCAAGAGCAGCCCTGCCCAGAAGGACTTGGGGGTGCTGCTGGGGGAGAGGCTGGACATGACCCAGCCATGAGCTCTCCCAGCCCAGAGAGCCAAATGTGTCCTGGGCTGCATCCAAAGCCCTGTAGGCAGCAGGGAAGGAAGAGGATTCTGCCCTTCTGCTCTGCTCTGGTGAGAGCCCACCTGCAGGGCTGCATCCAGCCCTGGGCTGCCTGGCTCAGGAAGGACATGGACCTGTTGGAGCAAGTACAGAGGAGGGTCATCAAGATGATCAAAGGGATGGAGCACATCTACTATGAGAAAAAGTGGAGAGAATTGGGATTGTTCACCCTGGAGAAGAGCAGGCTTCAGGGTCACCTAATTTTGGCCTTTCAGTACCTGAAGGAGCCTACAGGAAGGATGGAGAGAGATTATTTACAAGGGTCTGGAGTGACAGGACAAGTGGGAATGGATTCAAATTGAAGGAGGCCAACTTTATATTAGATATTAGGAAGAAATTCTCTATTGTGAGACTGGTTAGGCACCCAAAGAGCTGCCCAGAGAAGTTGTGGATGCCTTATCCCTCGAAATGTTAAAGGCCAGGTTGGAGACTGGAATGATCATTTAGGTCCCTTCCAACCCAAGGCAATCTGTGATTCTATGAAATGCTAAAAAACTTAGTCTGTCCAAGGTAGAATTTTACCTTCTTCATTCACAGAATAGGGTCAATATTATTGTCCTTCCTTCAAAAATCCACCCTTTAGAGAACATACAGACATTTCTCTCAAGCACTGTTCTTTCAGAAAAACAATTATTTCCTCTGGGCATCACACTTATTAGTTGTGTTTATAGGTAGTGAGGCGCCAGGACAAAGGAAAGGCTGCCTTTCTCATCATCAGTCCTAGTTATAACTCAAATTAGTTTTTAAGAAGTACTTTCTAGTCCAGTCAAGACCAAACATTCAGGTAGAGGGGCTCCCTGGGGTGTGGGTGCTGCCAGTGTGTAGGCTAAACAAAAAATTTAAAAATTGCTGTATTATAAAAGGAATGTTATAGCATGTCCTGGTTTGGGGAAGAGAAGACCTTGTATATCTTGCTAGACCAATAAAACAATAATTGTTATATCTCAGCTATAGAATTTCATGGCAGGTTAGCTGCATAGATGTAAATTGTGCTATGAATCATATTGATTTCCAGTTATTTACCAGCAGAATACATTATTCTCAAGACAGAAGACTTGGGGACATTTGGAACCCCTATAGTTAGCCAACACCTCAAGTGTTTCTGGTATCTGAAATTTAGACTCAGGTGCTTATATCCATTTGTATGGTCTAATCCTTTATCTATGGGAATTCTGTCACTATGACCCTAGATCTTGGCAGAACATAATGACCTGATTTCAGCTGGGTAAAATATTGGGAATCAACCAATACAAGGGGTTTGCCAGGAGTGTGGAGAAGAGCAGCAGCACTAGCAAAATAAATATAGCAGAAATAGCTGAAATAAACAATAGAGGCAGGGTATTAGGTATGTTAAATCTAAAGGGCTTCAGATTTTGATTCTCCAGTTGTCAGCATCAGGTGTATTTTTTTGCAGCCTTACTCAAAAGACACTGGGGAGATGGAGACTATAGATGACTTGTTAGGACTGGGTCGATGGAAATAAATCACCTGTAGTCAACAAGAAGCTCAGGCTTAAAATCTTCACTGAATTAATATTTCTTTTGGAAGTAATACCAGTCCCTGGTGTGCCTATCATTAATTTGAGAGGTGTAACTAATCCCACTCATACCAAAAAGTGTATGTTTGAAGTTTTTGTAATTCTACTACCTTCTGTGGGACTACACACCTGCTTAAGATGAAACACATGCTTCTGTGCTTTGCTGAATATGAGCTTTGGATTTAGTAAAAGCTTAAAGACTGACAATAATAATAACAATAAAACTGCTATAATTAAGACAGTGACACTAAGATGGTTACCGCTGTGGCTACACTGAGCCATATATACGGTAACATACAGCACAGTAACAGTAATTACACACTTCGCTAGTTTTTATTGTAATGTATGCTATAGTGCAACCTAATTTCCATCCTGTGCATATTAACCCAAGATACATTTAGAGTGTTTACTACCTGGGTCGTTTGAACAGGAATGGGGATTATGTGTTTAATGTGCATGTAGAATAAAAATAACATTTGCATTACTTATATGGAACCAGGAGTTATAACGAAACCTTCCACTTCCTAACCACAGGACTTTTGAATATTTACTTATTAAAACAGCCTGCTTTGAGACTGTATTCAAGCAAAGTTTTCACTTTACAACCTTACAGCCTTGAGTTCCTAAAATATTGCTTCTGTTGTCAGACCCCCTTCAGGCAAGAGCTCATTATGTTCAAAGTCTAATCAATGTATACAATTGGAAGGCAAACAATGCTGAGCTACAGCATTGTCAAATTAAACCCAATTTTGAATACTGTAACTAGTTAAGTACTTGAGTGCTTCAGCAATTTATGTTATATGGAGTATCCAAGCAACTTGGCTGCATTTAAAAGAACATCGTTGCTGCAACCCCCTTTTCCATCTGTGGGGTTTATAACTCAGCTGTTTTAATGTGCTTTGGGCTGAGCAAAGGTGGTATACAAGCTCTTGAGCCAGATGCTGCAATTCTCCCTCCCTTAAGCCCTGCAAAATTAAAAAGCTGTGGGTTGGGCTGCTTTGAGAAGTTTTTCCTTATAGAATAGGAATGGATAATTTTGGCCAATTTGGGATGTTTCGTTCATACCCATCAAATACAAAAGTGCATTCATTTTTTACACTAAGGTTGTGTAACCCATCTGTCCTACTTAGTAGCTGGTGCGAAAATTAAGATGGTGAAACATAGCTACCACTACTAGTATCGGCAAAGACCTTGGTTTATGAGTTTTCAGCTCAGTTTTCCTCCCTGTCAGCTACAAAAAAAACCACTTGGCCATCTTATTTCTTCAGTCTCCTTTGTTTCTGCTTTCCCAAACTGTTAATTTCTTTATTTTATATGAATCTGTGGGTTTGTGCCAGATATTTATGGCCTTGCCTTTATTCTCAAATCTCTTCTCATTTGTGTTTATTGATTAGAAACCATAAATCAGACACTCTCAATTAGGATCAGGGTATTTTTTGCATGTGCAAATCTGATGACTAAAAAAAAGCTTTTCTGGGATCAATGGTCAATTAAGTTCTCTCCTCTCAGTCATCTGCTAATCCCAAGAAACTCAACAAAGAAATGATCATGTGATCTTCTGGTATTATTTCTAACTCCAAAAATTCTAACCATATGTATTTTGATTTTCAAGAACATCACTGGAAAGGGCAGATCTCTTTTTCTCTCTCTTCACTTATTTTCAGACTATTTCTTTTCTGGGCACTGTTAAGAGTCACATTCTCATGGACTTTTATTTATTTACTTACTTTTGAACACCTTCTGATTGGTTCATTATAGTTAATGGAGTAGTTCCTACACACACATTTACATGCAGTTAATGTGTATCATGCCATCTGGAACTAATGATCTTGTAGAGACAACTTACTTGCTAATAAATCACTTTCAGCTATACTTTTGCAGGCTTAGAAGGGTTGGCTTTGGGGTTTTTTTGCTTATCAACAACAACAATTTTTTTAACCATTTTCCAATTTCCCTATATCTTTCAAATCTATATTAGTGTTCAATTTTGCCACTCTGACCCATGCAAAGATGCAATTATAGCAGTAACCACTGACATCACTGGACTTGTGGGATAGCAAGAAAATTCTTCACTTGATTTGTGATTCCATGTTTGAATCCACAAAATTATTTAGGTTTATATAAGAAACAGGTTGTCCTCACTTTGGCATAAAGCAATGCATACCCATTTAAATATGTTTAATTTTAAACATGAGAAGAACTAATGCTGTTATGAATATACATATTCTTAAAGTGTCTTAGTAGATAATGTACTCAGGTATGTCTGTTAAAATTTTCAAGCAAAATTTTGATTTGGGGCTTATGCTGCTAAATTCAGTGGCAATTTCCCCTCTTTTTTCTCTTCCTTTTTTTTTTTTCTTCACCCCATAAAGCTGGTAACAATCTGGATGCATTTTTTTCAAGATTTTAAAATAAATATCTGGTTTCATTCTGGTTTGCCCTTCATGACAACATCTTCATCTTTTTTGTATAGAAACACATCTTTCTGTGCTTGCAGTATATGGTCCCAGAGATGACTGATCTAGGTAGGGGGCTAAGAACTATGTGGTCTCTGTGAAGCAGAACTAATTAGCACAAATATAGAATTGTACTGAGGCTTTCAGGACCCAAAAGGACAGCTTAGTAGGCTGCTGCCTGGTGCCATAAAGTCATTTATGTTCAAGGAGTTTTTAACAAGGTGCAGCACCACACTAGGTAAACACATGTGATCTGCTGAATTTGTGGTAGTAACACCAACAGTTTTCAAAGTAATTTTTTAATGTTTTTGTGTTAGCATGGTAAAGAAAAATAGTGTTCAGGCTGCAGGTAGATGACTGTGTTTCTGACTTTGTCCCAGCCTAATGTTAAACTCGCTGAACAGAAGTGAAATTATTTGGGAGTGACATGAGGGACAAGGAGATGTGGGAAGTGAAAAAGTTGGCCATGGAATGGAAAAAGAAAAAATCAGGTTTGAGATGAATTTGTTCAATGCTTCCTGAGGGGCGGCCCTGCCCCTAATCACTGAGGGACAATAAAACAAACCTGTACCACACAAGTCAAATATGCTTCAGTGACCACATCTGAGGAAAGGGGAGACCTTTCTTGCATGGCTGAAAAATGCTGGATGGAAATGTCCAATCATATCTCGTATAAAACATGTACCTATGGGCCAATAGACCTAATATAGATTGTGGTTCCAGACTTATATTGGTAATATTTGTGGTAATAGACTTATATTGACAGTAAATTTGGTCATCAAGTTCTCAACATTTAGAGATGAAGTAAGCTTAACATATGGATGTCTGAAGTTTCAACCCCACCTCTGTGTTTCTTTCTTTCATGTATCTGACACCTTATTCATTCTCAGTAAGTTGTATTTTTCCTGTGTAGACCAATTCTGTACCCTTTCTTCATGCTCTCTTGCATTCTAGCCTGGTTTCTCCTGTGGAATTAACTAATCATATTTCTCTTTTGCTAAGGGTAAGGGCTTGTTCTCTGAGACTGCAATCTTGTAATTAAAGAAAGCTTACAATGCCAGTGTCAGTCACACAGCTCTGAAAGTGGATAGCAATGACCTCAGCTATGTTCCATTATGCAGCACCTTTCAGACTGTGATCAGGAAAGTTATGCTTTAGGGACATGGAACTGACTCAGCCTGTAACTGAGGGTTTAAATGCTGCTCAGACTTCTGCTCCTGACCCATTCTTTTCTGTGCTTTACAAGATAATATCCACATATGAAGAATGCATGAAAGACTACATTTTTCTATTTTTGCTCAAAATATGCTGTGCTAAAAATGCCCCTGTAGGATCTAAATTGAAAGGAATCATAGAATAGTTTGGGCTGAAAAGGATCTTTAAAGGTCATCTAGTTCTCAATCCCTTGCAATGAGAAGGAACATCATCAACTAGATCAGGCTACTCAGAGCACCATCCAGCCTGACCTTGAATATTTCCAGGGATGGGGCATCAACTTCACCTCCGAGGAATATGTTCCACCATAATAACAAAAAAATCTTGCTTATATCTAATTTTATATCTGCTTTAATTCTATCCGCTTTCAGTTTAAAATCATTACCCCTTTCCCTATTGCATCAGGCTCCACTAAAGTGTTTGTCCCCGTCTTTCTTATAAGCCCCTCTTAAGTGTTGAAGGGTTGCAAAAAGGTCTCCCCAGAACCTTCTCTTGTCCAGCCCCAGCTCTCTCAGCCTGACTCCACAGGAGAAATGCTCCAGCCCTGTGACCATTTTCACGACCCTGCTCTGAAATGTCTGTAGCAGATACACATTATTCTTGTGTTGGGGATGCCAGAGCTGGATGCAGTTCTCCAGGTGGAGTCTCACAAATGCAGAGAAGGGGAGGACTGCATTTCCTGACCTGCTGGCCACACTTCTTTTGATGCAGCCGAGGACAAGTTTGCCTTTCTGGACTGTGATTGCACACTGCTAGGTCATGTCCAGCTTTTCCTCCACCAGCACCCCTAAGTCTTTCTCTGCAGGGCTGCTCTCAATCTGCTCATCTCTACAAGTGCAACAAATTTTAAAAATCATGTTATATGTTACAGTTATAGTCTTCAGCCCTGTGATTTAGAAGACTAATATCAAAATAATAATTCCATAGAGTTTTCTAGAAAAACTAAAATAAAAAGACAAACCAAATAATATCAGAAAGTATTTTAACCTGCTCTTTTTCTTTCTTTCATTTTCAATAAAAAGTGTAAGAAGACATAATTTTCTTGTGCTGTCTTTCAATATAACAGGTATGTCTCACTCACCTCAAGTGAATGTTATCTTCAGAAATGTTCTGAGGATATGTCAACAGAAATGTTGACTTCCAAATTATAAACGTCATGGTTAAGGAAGTACTATATTTATTAATGCATCCTTCCACTACTACACTTTAGCACACATGTACAGAGTGATTTGAGCCTGGTGTAAAGATGACCAAGGTAGGTGGATCTCAAGTTGGTGAATCTGCATAAAAGGGTGGGAATTTTTTAGGCGTGGGGTGAGGACCATCTAGATGCATTAGTGTGGTGCTTATGTGAAGCCTTGTTCTGTGTTCTTGTGTCCTATTTCTGAGCTGTCTGCTATGGGACAGGCTTCACTTGCAATGTTGATGTGACACAGGTTCTCCCTGAGAGCCTTAAATCCTTTCTCCATAACATACACTATTTGAAAAGATTGCTTATGAACACTTTATTTTCTGAATTGTATCAATTTCTTACCAGCCACGTTATTTGTGTAATTTGATCTATCATTTCTGTTCTTTCCAAACACAATGTAAGTGTGAGTGGAGACATGGTTTTCTAAAGGAAGAGACATGAAATTAATTTCCTTTTTTGAAAATCATATAAAGATAGGATCCAAATGCTTTGCATAGGTAGCTAACCTAGGCATACTGGATTTCCTTTTTGAGACCCTCGGAGGTATTTATGTTCCCCATTAACTATATTGGAAGCCAGAGTATTTATTTTAGTAATAAAATGTGTATTATTCTCATATTAGTCATAGAGAATACAATCCATGAACCTTGGGACTTTTCTATTGGGCATAAAACATTACTTGGGTCATAGGTTAGATTTTTGAGCATATGGTAAAGATGATGTCTATGCTTCCTCTTAGTTTATGCTGCATCTTTAGGTTTTCAGATTATTACTATTGCTTCTAGGTTAAATCAATAAAATATGTTTTAATGTTCTTGAAATCATTGAATTCCAAACAATCCAGGGGACCATTTGGCAGGAGTAGAAATTTCAATACTATGGCATAAGATATAAAAAAAAAAAAAAAAAAAAAAATCAAAGTCTAGCTGAAATAATTCTATATTTAACCACTGTTTAAAGAAATGTGCTAAATGTTTTTGGTAAATATCAACTAATTATGTAATGAAAATCATTATATTTATGACATTTTTTAATGTTAAAGTAAGAATAGTTTAAGCTAGGTGGAGCAGAGGATTAATATTTAAAATTACCTCAATCTACCAGAAAATTGATTCAAAATCAACAAAATGTGATTCAACAAAACTCTTACGTGCAACCTTGTGAAATCAGTTGCACACATAGAAAATAAAGACTAGCCAAGTAGGCAACATCACTGCAAAAAGCAGTGGAGCTAAAATGGACAGAAGACTGAACACAACATCAACAAGTTGATGATAAAAGGGCAAATCACCTTGAGCAACATAGGAAGAGTAATGTTGAAGAAAGACAACCAGGTAATTATTGCTCAGTGTCCTGTGCTAGGGGAGGCAGCATCTGGGGTACTATCCCCATTTCAAGAAGATGAAGATAAATTCAAGTGAATCCAAAGGAGGCATACAAGGATGATTAGAGGCTGGAAAACATCACCTCTAAGGAAATGTTCTAAATAATTAGATTTGCTTATTCTAGAAGAGAGAATATGGGGTTAAGAGAAAGGGAGGAAGTCTGCAAGAGGGGCATGTGGGAGCTGTGGTAAAATATGCAAAAGGTTTGAGTTATCTGTTGTTCTCAGAGTCTACTGGGTTTGTGATAGAAAAACTAATTTCCTTAATTCTTGAGGGAGTGAGACAAAAAAATGTCTTTCTGTTATATACTAGGAATTTTAATTTTTTTTAAAATATTTTAATTACTAATTTAAATATTTCTCTTTTTTTGATAATTTAATTAATTTTGTTGCCTTTTTTTCTTTTTTTTCTTTTCTTTAGCCCAGTCTCTGGAGAACAACAGCAAATAATTGTTCCTTCAGTAAAGAGTAAAGAGAAAAACCTTTTATTTTTTTAGTGAAGTTCTGTTTGCCCTTTCCCACTCTGAAAATGTTTTGAAAGTTTCAAAAGCTTGAAAAGTAGAGATGTGACCTGCATGAGGTATTGACGGCAATATTGAAACACAGAACCACAGCAGGTGTGAGGTTGGAAGGGGCTTCTGGAGATCAGGAGGTCCAACCTCTCTGCTCAAGAAGGGCCAGTCAGAGACAAATACCCAGCACTATGTCCATATGGACATGGCTTTGGATACCTCCATAGCTTTTGGATACCTCCAAGGACCACAAGCTCCACAAGCTCTTTGGGCAACCTGTGCTACTCCTTCGTCATCCACACAGGACAAAAAATGTTTCCTGCTGTTCAGAGGGAACCTTCCCTGTTTAAATTTGTGCTCATTGTCCTCCTGTCAATGGGCACCACTGAAAAGAGCCTGGCTCAGCCTCTTAACACCTTCCCTTCAGGAATTTGCATGCTTTGATATTTCTAAGCCTTCTTTCTTCTAGGTTCAACAATCCCAGCTCTCTCATTCTGCCCTCATGGAGGATATAATTTAACTCCCAGCCATTACACCAGTTTTCAATCCACATGAAATAGAAAATAGAATAGAACAGAACAGATATATTAAAAATATAAATACATCAATATATATATAAAAATACACCAAAACCCTATTTTTAACCATTTTTCTATTTGGAAGTGATTTGAGTGAATGCATTAGAACTTCCAATTAAACTTGCTAATGGAAATATGCCTGTCTATGATTCAGCTTGATTATTATATTGATAAAACCTGTGACATTCCTCATCTGATTTGAATGGAAACCTTTCTTTTTTTCCATGAAAATGGGACTACCTTCTAAGAATCCAGCAGTAAAGGTGGGAGATGGGGAGTTGCACACTCTAAAGCCAAAGTCAGGTCATTTTTGAAGCCAAAGACTTTCAGATTTTTATTTCCTGCCAAGGCTGAAAGCAAAGAGAGAGCTATATCTGAACTGAGAGCTTCATAATTTGGGCTCTTAAATACAATTAATTTTTAGTTAGTTTAAATAATATATTTGAAACATTTAGAAATATTTGCATAGTTTCTCTATAAAGAGAATGGGTAGTGAAGAGAGGGAGGCAAAATCAGCACATGAATAGCCTGGGTACATTAAATATTATTACTTTTATGGTCATAGATTAGTCTATACAGAAATGTTCTGACTACTTGGGGTAGAACATTCTTCTGCATGACTGGGTCTGTTAAATACTTCTAGTTTTAGAAAACATTAATGTGCATGTTTCATTTCATCCATTCAGCATTTGCTTAGAAAATGGACTAGTCATTAGCAGGTATTCCTGTTTGGCTCGTGGAGCACGCTGAAATGTTTCCTGTGCACTCAGATTCCCACTACAGCTCTCAGAGAGGTCAAAGCAAATGCCTCCTGTCAGCACTCAGACATTCCTGCCTTGCTTTGTTTCACTTTTTATCTCAACATGAATAGCCATCTTCCATTTTAAGTCTGACTAATGCTGCTACAAGAAATATCAAGAGCATCCTGTGCAAAAAAACAAATGTTGTGGGAGGTAGATATTTCCAAAATATAAGGAAACTGAAATTAGAAAAATATTTACATCAATGCCAAACCACACAATCTATCAATTATCTGTTCTTACTAAACTTAAATGAAAAAATATATTTGATTGTTGATTAGATGCATGAATGCCCTTTACTGGTCCCCAGTCAGCTGCATCTGGGCCCTCCTCAAACCCTCCTGATTGTCCTAAGGCTCCATATCAGCTCAGCCCTGGTTTCCTTTTGCTCCTGGGCTTCCTGGATGGATTCACTGCAATGGATACCCCACTTATATCTTGCCAAAGTTTCTCACATACACATTTTTTCTTGTGATAGATGCTGGCATAAGTTGTAGGACAGAAATATTAAATTTTAGCTTTTTACTATGCAAAAAATCTATGCCAGATTTTTTTCCCTGAAAAGATAATGCAAAAGAAGGAAGAAAATATTTTTAAAAAAGGAAAAAAAATATATTGTTTCTCTGAGCAGTTATTTGTGACTTCTCTGTGTAGGAAATTAACACCTCCCAGGATCCTGTCAATTGTCTTTTCTCTGGTCTTTAGCCAGAGCTATGGTTGTGTGTGGAATTTTTCTGATGAGCCTCACAGAGCAACAACCCTGCTAGCAAATAAGTTTTTTGCATGCACAATGAGATGTGCAGCTTGTTCAAAAAGTCTCCTAGACATGCACAAACAACAAAATTCAGAACATCCTTCATTTCTACATGATTGCAAATCACTTAGACTGCTACCAATATTCAACTGCAAAACACCAGTTTCACCATCAACTTTGTCAGAAGTCACTCTTGCTGCTCAACTGAAATAATAATTGTCAGAATCAACTAGGAGCCTCTGGGATTAAAAGTATAAATCCCACAACACAGCTGAACATCCTTGGCTGGTATTTTTGCAAGTGAATTATTTGCAGGAAAGGCACTGAGTAGAGAGCTAAGGATGCTGGAGAAGGCCTTTTACAAGTTTGTCTGCTTAAGCTCTCGTCCATGCAGCCTCTGAAACATAATGATTTATTCAGGAGAGCAAATAAATTCTCTTCCAATGGCCTGAAGAGAATGTCTGTGGAGCAAGGCTATAAGGACACCTTTTTATTCCTTTGTGACTAGTTTTGAACCAGTCATGATAAAAAAGCATAAAAAGCCATAAACATTTTTGCTGACTGTGTGCTGTACGGTTCAGATAAGAAACAAATTGTACTACTTAAATCATTCAAGCTGCTATTATCATGTATGTCTTGCATCATACAATCCTGATCCACAGGTTCTCACTGAAAATACTCTTTTGGTGCCTCAGGTGAACAGGCTCTTGCTTCATAATGAGCTCAATTTTTGAATTATTTCTGTAGTGTAGTATCTGGTTTTTACTGATACAGAGAATTTGGTCTGAAAACAAAAAGCAAAATAAAAAAAAAATAATAATTTTAATGGATTAGTAATTTTGAACATCCTCTTTGAGAAATAAGTAGCTTAATAATGAGTCTGAGCTATTTAGCAACATATTTCAATTCCTGTATTTGCCTTGAAAGAAAGTCATTCAGTCCATTTTACCCAATCTAGTGACTTATGCTGTGTGTGAAGACCAATCTAAAAAATTAGGGCCTGAATTTCGATTTGTTGCAGCTGCTTTTATAGAGTTAAGATATAGTATAGATGGCTTTATCTGTGCAAGTTTGTTTGTGTCTCCTGTGATCAATAGGGAGACGTAAATATTTTTAGCGCACAATTCATTTGACCAAATGTAGACATCTCCTTTAGAATGAAATTAATTTTACCTTGGCAATATTTAATTGTCTCTATTGATTATTAGAAGAAGCTGGTATGACTAATTTAGATAGAGTAATCTCCACTTGTTCAGGCAAGTCACACTGAGCATTAGAGAGGGACAGAAAACTACGTACAATCCTAGAAGAACTTTGAGACTTCAATATTTTTCTCTTTCCTGAATGGGTTAAAAGTTTTTCAGGGTTTCAGAAAAAGTGCATACAGGAAAACAAACCAATGGCTGCATTAATGACTTGGGTATTATCCTTCTGGTTTCCCCCTCTTTTTCAATACTACACAATAATATGAATTTTATATTAAAGACAATATGACCTTGCTCTATACATAAAAGTAGTATAACACTAGAAAACATGAGAAGTTAAACATTCCGGATATTAGTAATTCCTAATATTAAAGTAATTTTTCTTTTGCTGGCAACTTCATGGGTTGTGCTTCTAGAGTTGAGATTAATATTAAATTCAGTTTCAATCTGAACAAGCTCTGCTTATTCAAAAACATTGCACCAGAATTACTCTGAGAAGTATACTGGTGTGAAAACCGAATAACTATTTTCTGTAATAACAAAATTTCCAGTCAGCTTTGCACATTGAAACCACAGCACTACCAACTTGACAAATGAAAATTCAAATATCCAGAAACAATATGCAGAGTTATAGCTGCATAATCTTTAGAGATAAGCTATTACCACACAGTGCCACCTGAAATTCAGGCAGTGATGAAGCATGACTTTGTCTTCCCTTCAGACACTGGGCAGAAATCCTGGAGCTTTGCTTCTCAGAGGTACCTATTGGAAACTATCCTGCTGCGGAGAAAACCCCAGATGATGTGGGCTCATCCCTGTCCTCTCTGAGCAGTCCTAGTACTCTCCAGAGGAAGCCAGTCCCATCTGTATGTCACACAACCATCAGTGCTGGTGCCCTTTGGAGCATTTTGGTTTCCTTGTGTCTCTGACACATACTCATTATTTTCTGGGGTCTGCTTATCTCTGTTTCAGTTCAAAGGAACAAAAAGAATGAAAAGGTTATGTCAGAGCTCATCAGAGCAGTGCTTTTCCAGCATTATATTTTGTGCCTTGTGCTCTTATGAGGGTGCAGAGAACAAGGCTGGCTCAGAGGCTGTTGGAGGAATACACTGCCAGAGAAAAACAGCAATGATGTGGTGCACTTCCATGCTCCTGATTTGGAGTGAGTGTCATAGGGATCTTGTCAGTGTGTCTTGGTTTCCTCTTGGAACTGTGTGTGGCTTCAGAAGGAAGCTGAAATCTGTACAGCACACAAACTTGGCATTTAAAAGAAAAGACCTTTCAAGTGAAAACAGGGGCAAGCCAAGGTGAGCAAGTTGGTTTTTTGTTAGCTCCAAGTGCTGTTGCATCAATGTTGTTGGAGACTCTTCTGGCCTGGGGTGGTTCCACTGTGCTTGGAGCCTTGCCTGGTTGCTCTCTCTAACCACATTTCACCCATTTCCCTGCGAGCCCCCAGAAAACAGAGATAAAAAACAGAAGAGTGCAATGTAGTTGGAGTGGCCACACAAGATGATTCGGACAGCTACATGCATCTACAAGAAGACAGGAAAACAGGGCAACCACAAGAGAAAGTCTCAAAAACAGGAGCCTTTTGAGGCTGTTCTAGTGGATGTATCACTGCAGCCTGCTCAGCCTTTCTGGCAGCTCTAGAAGCTGTTGGAACTGGAACACAGGATAATTCAGAATATTTTTGCTTTTGCCAGACTGCCTTATCTGAGCGAAATGCAGAGAGTGGGTGCTCCTGTTGCACAGTATTTCCTCTATCTTTCTCCAGTCAGCACCACCTTGAGAAAAAATAGAGATGAGAAAATTAAGGAATGATGTAGCTAAACCTCTCAGGCCCGAAACAGTAGAAATGAGAAAATCAAAAGGGAAAAGACAGCAAAAATAGTTTCTACTACAGAAGAACTCCAATTTTCTTATCAGAGGAGTTGTGGGTGCCCCATCCCTGAAAGTTTTTAATATCAGGTCTGGTGGATCTCTGAGATACCTGATCTAGTGAAAGGTGTCCCTGGCCACAGCAAAGGGCTTGGAACTAGATGATCTTTAAGGTCCTTTCCAACTGAGGCTATTCTATGATTCCATGATTAAAAAGTCAAGTGAATGTACAACAAATACAACAAATATACACTACAAAAACACACAAAATGACAGCCATATGGTAACTTTGTTTCTGAAATTAGCCTAGTGTGGAGCAGTCCCATTTTTGAGTAATTTTCGATTTATTCATGCATAGGTGACCAGCTGTGGGCTAATTATGGGAGTTTGAAAAACACACACAGTTGTGTGAAAATGAAGCATGAGTGAGGATGTCCAAGTGGACAAAAAGTCTGAGGTGATCTTTTGACTTTTCTGAGTCTGAAAAAAACAGCCTAGTAATTTTATTAGGGATAGACTTGAAAACAGATCAAGACATTTTAGACAAAGTACAGACATAGATAAACCTGTTCTAGAGCAGGCTCTTAACAGAGCAATTGGTATTTGCCCAGAAAAATGTGCTACCACAGACTCCATGTCGGGAAGACGAGGCTCTAGCAGTGCTAACTTTCTACAAGGGAAACCAAAACACTGCAGAAAAAAAGGAAAAGAAAATGAAATCAAAGATAGAAAATAGTGAAACATCATGCAGAGTTTAAACTCAGAATCCTCACTAAATCATACAGAGATGCAAGACACCTAAGATTTTGAAAAGATGCAAGACCAGCATAAAAGATTATGCTGCTCTGTGAAAGTTTGCAAGTGGAAGGAAGAGTTTGCACAGCATGGACAAAGAGAATGTCAGCAGTAGTATTAGTTTGGATCTTTTTTTCAAAGCAAGAATGGATAAAATTGCAGCAGAAAATATCTAAGCTATCAACCAAAAAAAAAAAAAAAAAAAAAAAAAAAAAAAAAAAAAAAAAAAAAAGTCAATATATTATTTATTAATTCTAAGTTGAACAAGAAGCAGAGATTTACCCTGTGCATGGTAAAGCTGAGGGTAGCTGTGTTCTGGGCAGACTTTCTCCTGTTCTGTGTTTACAAAGATATGTGTTACACTGGGCACTGATATTGGAAGGCAATCATTTTTGCTTCCCCCAAAGCAGTAGACCTCTGGATACACAAGCGGAGCCAAAATGTTATTAGAAACAGTGCTTTTGGCACTGAGCAAAAAGCCACAAGCCTTATGATTAAAACTTTACACTTTAGGGAACTTACTCCCCAAAGGGAAGATGAAAACTAAATATATGGGTAAATAATGGACTGGAAAAGTTACAAGTTACACTTTCACTGTGTGTGCATATGTGTGTGTATATACTCATTTTCAAGTGGAAACAAGTTAAGCCTCTGGTCTCATCAGGGAATGAACTGACTGGGAATTCAGGGGATCAAAGCAATTGAGGATGAGTTAATTTATAAAAAATGAGAAAACTCTCAGTAGGATCAGGAAGAAAACTGGCAGAACTTAAATGTCCTGGAGTTAATGAGTTTAAAAACTGACAACATATGTGTACTTAATAGTAAGAAAAAAGAAAAGCAAACTGCCTTTCATGTTCTGTGTGTACACTCAATATAGCAACATGAATTTGCACTGTTCACAGTTAACCTTCCCTTCGGGAGACACTGGCTCTGCCTGTTGTATTACATCAGTTATAGATCTTCCTCAAACCCAAATTCACCTTCTACATGAGCAGTTCAAAAGTAAATTTGCCATTGGAGGACCAAGCTCTTGGGGAGCTGCTGATTCTTCTCTTTAGCTGGCACAAGGGCTGGCTGTCCTCCACCATGTGCTTGGCTTAGGGAGGGCAGGACCAAGGGCATCCTAGCTCCTAAGTAGCCATTGTGACCTCTGCTCTTCCAAGAGGTGAGGTTTACAGTTTTTGAACTTGTCTTAGGTTGCAATGCAAGATGTAACCAGAAGTATGTATTCTATTACCATCTGTTAAAACCAGGTGGGGCAGTGTTCTTTATCTCATCCACGAGGAATCTTTCTCCAGGGGAATATCTGCTGTTAATGGGCCATCGAGGCTCATTGCATGACTGATAAAATTATATCATCCCATTATGAGATGCTCCACTCAAGGAGAGGAGCTAAGCATTCCTACCTGGATAAAAATCTGAGATTCAGAGCACCAGGACAGCCTGTTTTCCACTGGATTCCAGGAGGAAGACTGGACCAATCTACACCACCACTGGACCTTCAGAGAGAAACTACACCCTTCTGCATTGCTTCCTTCAACAGAAGCACATCTGTCACTCCAGGAAAACTTGATTGGACTGCTACCAACACCCTGACCAACAAGGTGTCAGGTTGTGTTCTGACTCTGTCAGTGGATTTTTTTGTACTACTGCATTTTTATTTTAATTTTCCTAGCAAAGAACTGTTATTCCTATTCCCATGTCTTTGCCTGAGAGCCCCTTAATTTCAAAATTATAATAATTCAGAGCAAGGGGGTTTGCATTCTCCATTTCAAGGGATGCTCCTGCCTTCCTTAGCAGACACCTGTCTTTCCAAACCAAGAAAGAACTCAATCACTACTTATGGAGCTTGATGTGTTTAAGCATTCTCTAAAGCTTTCTCTTCAGCTCATAGCATAGGTTTTTTCACAGCCTCTTCATACAGAAGTTAGGGCTGTATTAAGAACCTGCAATGTTTCACAGGAAGAGGAAATGAGTTTTTGTGATATGATGTGGCTGTATAGATGATGTTTCGAAGAAAACATGACTAATGGCCTTGAGGTCTCTGTAATGACTGAGGTGCTGTTCTGGTGTAAAGCAACCAAGATTGTAAATCCTTGAGGGACAGATATAATGTGGCTGAGAGCAAAATGAAAAAAATGGTACAGAGATGGAACAAGACTTAGTATCTGGGCATTAATATAGCAGACAGAATCCAATAAATATACATTTTAAAAGTCATGCACATGGGAAAAATAATTTAATCTTTACATGTAGAATGAGAGACTCTGAGCTCATCATTACCACTCAGGAATGAAATGTTTCTATTAAACAGTGAAAATATAATCTCTATTCTTATATATGATAAAAACTCAGTTAACACTAGTAATTACTAAGAATAGAATAGAGAACAAAACAAAGCATATGTGATAGCAATGTATAGTGACTCTAAGTAATGCCATGTCCCTGTATAAATCTGGCTTGTGGTTTGATCCTCTAGAATCATAAAGCAAGGCTCTACACAGATCATAGAATTGTTACACAGTCATTAAAAAAGTTGAACAGCTGACTAAGGAAGGTGGAAGATAATTAAATTTGGTCTTCAGCCCAGAAAAAGAGGTAGTTGAGGGAATAGAGAGAAACCTGGGGCTTAGGTCAGCAAGACTGCAAACAGCAGAGAGTAGATCAGTTAGTTACTGTCTGTTCCAGCACGAAGATGGAGAGAGCTGGACATTAGTGTCAGACTCAAGGTGGTCTTCAATGAAGGCAGAGATGTAGTGGAAATTCCTGTAACAGGACACTAAAAGTTTATGTACATTCAAGGCACATCTGGAAAAATTCATTGCAGAAGAATTCCTCAGGATACTTCAATTCAAATAAATCACCCATGGTTTAGAATGTTCTCAAGTTGAAAATTTCTGAACTCTAGCAGAATGCTTTGGGGATATATCACATGCACCTACTTTAATCACTTTTTCTTAGACATACAGTTCTGGTCCCTACTGAAGACACAGTTCAGGGCTGGCTGGACCTTTGGTCTGATACAAAATGGATGCTTTGTGTTTTTTAGTATCTGTAGGTGGGTGCAAATAAGACTGAGGCCATAACAATTTGATTTCATTACTATGCAATGAAAGAACATTGGGGCAGGGAAGGAAGGGGAATGGGAAACACCCATTTTATTTTATTCTTCCTATAACCAGTTAAGATCTAGTCAATAGAGTCTATGTAGCTTAGCTGTGATTCATCTGGTCAAAAATCATTGGCTGTTTTTAGAGAAAATGTGTTCCAAGTTCGATGGATTGACTGACTCTGAGCTGATGTAAGATGAGAGTGATATGTTCAGACAGAGGAACTTATACTGTGGATGACTCAGTCAGTCAATTGAACTTTGAGACCTCCTGGACTGGCAAACTGAAAAGAAAATGCGTGCCTAACATAACTGAGATAACTTGGTACCATGACTATGTAAAGATGTCAAAAAAATAGAGAATGCAATTTTTCTCAAGAGAACAAAAAGTATAATTGCACAGATGTCTGTCTCCTCTCCCAGACACCCAGAGCTCTGACAGTAAGAATAGAGTCTAGTTATTCTTAACACTCTGAAAGCACAGAAATTTAGCTCATGCTTGGTACTATGATATGAGGTAACTTGTGCTTCAATAGTTAGAAGACTTGGAGAGGAAGGAAGGAGGGGTAATAATAAAATAAATCAAGACCACTTGAACAAAGAAGGGAACTTTGGCTTTGTTATGCCTGTAGCTTTAGGAGGATAATGTTAGTGTTGATGAAAAGCACTTGCTATGCTGGAAACAGGGGCCTGGTGATTTTTTCCCTTCCTGACGTTCAGGGATACAAAGACTAAGTGGCAGCTGTCTGAAAAATGTGTGAAATTCCACTGTTAAGGATTTTTCTCCCAGCAGACAGATGGATTTGACTACACTGTTTGGCAGAACCTTGCTTTATATATGGTCGATCAGACTGAATGGAGACACTGAATGCAGCATTTGCTTTTCATCGTCTGCAGCACTATGGAGCAGCATGTTCAGCACGTTCCCTGAGGCTCCCTTCCTTAGGAAACATACCCAAAATGCAAATTTCACCTATATATGGGTAGGTAGATACAGTTGCTATTACCTATTTTATGTAAATTATAGTTCAAATCAAAGTAGAAAAAATTTTCCAGGTAATTGCAGGCACCTTTTGGGAAAACAAAAGTGGACTGATGTTAGCCTTGATTATGGGGTACGTAGTCTGAAAAAAAGAGTGTCCAAACACAAAATAGTGCATTTTTTAAAAACTGGATTTAAAATTGATGAGTCAAAATTATTTGAACACTGTGTAAAATGAGGAGTATTAAATTTGTGGTGGTTTGTTGGAAAAGGAAAATTAAAGCTATGTTACAAACTATACTTTTTTAAAATAAAAAGGATAGTATTATTCAGCACTTTTAGTCTTTAAAAATAGACTGCAAAAGAGATGAAAATATCATCTCTTTGCAGGTGCTTTGTGGGTGTTCAGATTAAGAGCTTTTTCTTAGAAAATTTACCAAACTAGAACTGCAAACCAGGGAAAGATCTGTTCTATTTGCCTGCCAATGTGATAATGTGCCTAAGTCTAGATGGCCTTATTATCACAAGGTACTATATTTGGCCACCAGGTACCTCTATGTAGCTTGTGAATCAAGTAAATAATTACACATTAATTTACATAATTTCCACAAGAATAAAATTTAGCCCATTGTTTCAGCAATAAAATAGAGGATGAAAAACAAGATAATTTTATACTGAAGTAATATATGCATGACATTTTCTGTTTTCTCTATAATAAAGGTCTTTTAAACTACTATTGATCTCCTACAATTTTTTCCAGTCTTTTTCTCTTAAAGACAACACCTCAAATTCCAGCTGATCTCAATTCTTTGGTTTAGTTTCTTGTCCTTTAGAGTCATTGCTGGTTTTCTGAACCCACAACTTTTCACTCTATAGTTTCTTTCTAACTTCACAACAGCTTTCAACATTGTATTTGCCCACAAATCTGTGATTTGGAGTTCTTATCTTGTTGGACATAGGTGTAATGCCCTCAGTTGTTTTGTGCCTTAAGCTACTTATCATGTGGGGATGCTCAGTGCCACAAGAGCACCATGATGTTCCCAGGAACATTGCATTGGTTGCACTCATAGTAGAGGTATGTAATACTTGCTGCATTCAGTTAAAAACTCCTTAATGTTTATATTTCCATGAGAATATAGTCCTACTGGGTATTGATGCTGCTGTGGAGCACTCAAAATATTTTTAATATTATGCACAAGCATAACCTCCCACCACCACTGCCTCCATTGCCCTTACTTAAGTCTGTGGAGGGACCATTAAAAATCCATTAAGCTTGTTAGTTTGCAGGGCTTTCGGGGAATCTTGCTGCAAGTTTTGCTATTTCAACACTTACAGGCTTCTATTAAACATAGCAATCTTTAAGCTATCAGGGTTTACTGGAATGCCCCATTAAGTGGGAGTTTTCTAGGGGGGATTATGTCTGGGAGAAGGAGAGGAGATCAGAGTCGTAATTATACAAATGGATTTTACTTTCTGCATTTTGTTTTTAAAGTAAAAGTGATTTCTGTTATCTCAAGAAGCCCAAAAGCAAAACATTGAAGAGTAAATGGATGGTGTCATGATTAAAGTATTTCTAAGGGATTCAGGAAACTGGTTTCAAGTATTTGACTTTAGATATCAGAGAAAAAAAATCATTTAAGAACTGGTCTGGAAGTGCTGAATATCTAAAAAGTTATGTCTATTTAAACTGGAGCTGTAGCTGTCAGGATCTCTTAGAATCAGACATTTTTCACTTCTGTAGTACAGAGTTAATAATACTTCCTTTTTATCCTCCTGTCTATTTGGGTATTAATCTTTTTAGGGTAAGGTCAGTCTCATTTATGACCTCTAATTTCTCATATGGTTCTAAAAAAATATTAATAAGGAAAAATATGCCTCTCTGGAGGATCTTTTCACTTGCTTAATTGGAATTCACATAGGAGGCTGTCCTAAAGAATCTCTGGATTCTCATTTCAACAGTGTATGCAGCTATGCTTGCTCTCTCTGACCAGTTAGTCTTGCATTTTTTCATGAGCTCTTTCACTGGCAATCACTGCCCTTGCACTGCTAAAGGAGATTCATAAAGACTCATTGCAAGCTATTGTGAGGATAGATTGGTTCCCTCATATGAGGTCTAGCTTTTGAATTGTTTGTTATTTCTGGGAAGGCATCAAGTTCTTGAAATACCATTGAGCTGCTTATGGAAATATGTGGTACTTGACAGGAAAAGTAAGGTTTGACATACTTTTTGGTTGGAAAGTCATATCTATCTCTGACTTTAGTATGCATAAAAATCTGAATGATGTTTTCTAACTTTTAAAATAAACACAATTGTTTGTATTTGGTGGTTTCAGACAGTTGAAAGCTTCTCTCTTTTGTAAAAGGAATTTGAATTTTGGTGTGAATATAGTCTTGGGGTCAGGAAGATGCCTTTTACTCACTTCATATCTCCGATCCATTCAGGTTTGGCTCAACTGTTAGCTGCCAAAAATCACTATTCTCCATCTGTGCTTTCCTCACTAGAGCTTGCTAGAGGCTGTCTGCAAAAATCCGTCAACATCCTATCAGTCCTGCCCCTGCACCAACCTAGCATCTTGTTTAAGTATGCCACAAGGATGAAGCTCCAGATGGGATCATGAAAAACTGGTTTCTTTCCAGCTGCTCTTTCCTCATTTAAACAATATTGTGGGTTCATACAGAAGGGAGATTGGGCTGATAATGACAAGAGCATAAGTTCAAGTTTTGCTTTTTTTCATAAAGTTGCCTCAGTTAACTGTGTGCCTCTCCCACTTCTTATTATGTCTCTTCTAAAAGCTGCACAATCTGGAAAGTGATCTCTAATGTGGAGCAGCCAAGATGAAGCAATGCTCTTCTGTCAAAAGGATTCGTCAAGCCTTAACATAATTCTAGAGCTCTTTACTGTGTTGTCTATGTGGTGAGACAGCTCCTGCATATATAACCTCAAGTGCAAATTTCAAACCTTCAGGTTTGATCATCTTATTAAAGAGTACTTTTTTTTTCCTAAGGCACCAAAGACAGGCAGTGATTTATTATCTTTTCACATGCAATTGCTTGTAGGCAATTCAGAGGCCTGAAGAACACTTAAGGGAGGACAGATTTGTGCATGCAACTTTAATTTTCACATGTACTGACTGCTGAATGATGTTGAAAATGTGGTGGCACTGATTGGAAGTCTAACCTGAAATGTAATATATTCCAGGTTTGCCTGTGCCTGCCACTGATTTTGAATAATGTACCCCTGAATGGTGTCCTCTACAAGGCAAGTGTGCATAGGTTGTCAACTGACAATAATTTTATAGCAGCACAGCCAACCATCAGACCTGGTTTGTTTAGCTGTGGTGAAGCTGAATAACCTTGAGGCAGGAAGGAGCAGGTGAAAATATTTATATGTTCAAAAGAATGCACACAATGACTCAGGAGTCAGCTCCATCCTTCTGCCTTTGCAATTCTGTGAGTATAATTCCTGCTTGCATGTGACCTTGCATCTTGTTTTACACTTTATTCAGTAAAAAAAAGAGGAAGCTACATTTTTTGTGGGAATGCTTACATTTCCCATAGCACTCTGTGGTGCACTACACTGTGCTGGGAGCATGATGGATCTCAGAAACTGCAGTAATGGGAGCTGACAGTGATGGATAGTGGGAAAACTAAGAACCTCTGGACTGATCAGAAGAGGGTGCTGTTATTCTGGGATGGTCTTGCATCATCCATGCCAGAACACAGACAATGCCTCTGCTAGATTCTGGAGAATGCTGCCTTTGAGCACAGATGTAATATTAGGGACTTGGCTATCGGTGGTAGTAATTAAGAGACAATAGCACTTTTCACAGCGAGACAAAGATTTCCCAAATAAACCTACATTTGGCCACTTCTGTGGATAGAAGCTCCCCTACCAAATCAAATTATGGAATTCCTCCCTTTCCTACCCTGCAGCAAACTATTGTGTATTGCTGCTCTACACTACTGAACAGCTGTTCTTGTTCATCCTACAGGCAATTGCATGTGAACAGATAATAAATCACTGCTTTCCTAATCTTGAAAACACGTATGCCTATTTCAGCTGTAGAAATCATGCTGGGTGAATCCATGCTGCTAAATAAAAGACCACGAGGGAGCAAAGACAGTCTTTTCCCCTTGGAGATTTATCTCTCTTGTTCTAACTCTCACCAAGAAGCAAAAATATCTTTGCAGACTCCAGAGACTGCTCCTCCAAGGCAATGAGGGTGAAACTGCATCGGGTTTGGCGCTCTCTGCCCAACATCTTTCTTCAGTACTGTCCCCACAGCCTTGGCACTTTCAAATAGCCACTGTCATGCAATTTCCTCGAGGTCATCTTGACTTCTGTGCAATAAAAGTACTATGCTGCTGGGCTGAAACAGACCTGGTGTTATTTCTGACATTCTGTACTGAAAAGCACATAAAATCATTATTATGTGTTAAGGCTCTGCAGGCACCACCGAGGCCCAGCATTGGCCCAGGGATAAGGACTGTGTGGTTTAGACACTGCCAGTCTGTTTGCTGGAAGGCAGTGAGTCAGTTTAGCTCTGCCCTGTGACAGTGTGGCTGCACCTACACATCAACTACTCCTGTAATAGCCAGCAAAAGAACCCAGTGACCACTCTGACTGAAACAGTAAAGCAAAACTCACATCCATAAGGATACTTATTCTCATCCAACAATTGTTTAACAGTTTTAGGAAACAAAGACTTTTTAGAGTTTCTTTGCAATAGTACTGACAATCTGACTATATGGATAATTTTGGGGTAATCCCTGGAACTCGGCATTTTTTTGATTTCGTAGAACAGATGTAAACACAGGAGCCAATATGTGTCAAGACAGGGACTGTTCATATACATAGAATTATGTCAGCAATGGATTTTTCAATTCTGGGAGTAATATATTTGAGAGAAATGGAGGCTGAGATTTGCTAAAATAAAAAAAAAAGAATTCAGTGTAATTCATACACCTATAATCTTTAATCAATAAAATGTGCAAGGCAATATTTTCTGTCTCTGAAGCTTAGTGACACAACCCAAATTGAACTGCACAATAAAATACTCTTATCCTCCCAAACACTGCTGGAATAGTTCCACCTGTGCCAGACTTGGATCTTGGCCCAATGTTGAATGTGAGTCTCCTTGCTCATCCAATGTAAAGTCGTGCCAGGGTGCATTAACTATTTTTCAGGGTGAACAGTCAGGTCCTGTTGTATGGGCCATGGGCCTTAGCCCTGGCCCTGTTTATTTTGCTAGTAATGGTATAATTTTACAAGTTTAATGATCTCAGCACAGGCCAGATAAAAAAAAAAAAAACAAAAACAAAACTTTAGAAGTGTTAACACAAACTTTATTTTTTATGTCAATGTTATGTTCACATTTGAAGAGAAATACAAAATCATTTCCTTAGTGTCAATGTGGACTCATTGCTCATCTACTTTTCTGTAGCACAATCAGCAGGTGCTGGCACCTCACGTATTTCAGAACAAACAGTGGAAAACCTTCCAGTTAAGTGCTACCAGATCTTGGATGAGGTGAGTTTGTCTGAGGTCTGGTCTTACAAGTATTTTGTCAGTTCCAAAAGTGCTGTTTATGTTGATTTGCTGTTCATTGACTGATCCAGTATTTGCTATTATACTGCTACTTCTGCTACTTGTACATATTTATAATTTTTATTTTAATTCTCCTAGGCTGTTAGCTTCCTCTGGCATTCAATTGTGCTTAATCCAGATCCAAACCTGGTTAGTTTGTTTCATGGTTTTGGGTTTTTTTCCTTGTTATGAAACATGGTGGCTTGCTCAAATTATCTCCAAAAAACTTCCACAGAAACTTGAGGAAAAGTTCACATGACTAACTGGAAGTTTGGTTTCAAATTATATTAAGTACCTATACAAACAACTGAAAGTCAGTTCTGAGTCTTTCTGACTGCCCCTCATGTAAAAAATCTCTATATTAAAGTTTCTCCCTGCAACACTCAACTTAATTCCTCATGACTGGTGATTTCCTCACTGTCACTGGATTTTAAGCTGAAAAAGCTTTGATTAGTTAATGTTTAACTGATGGACTCTGTAAGGGGATCCATGCTGAAATAATGGTGTCAAATGACTTAGGTTTGAATTTGCTTCACAGTAACTTCCTGAGGAAGGGGAAACCTTCACTGCCATCTGGCAAAATTTTGGCATAATTCTCAAGGTTATTGCTTGGCACAGTATTGGACAGCAGTCAAGCTGGAGAGTACAAAGGATATCCCCAGACAGTGATGCCATAAGTAATGATATAACTTTTTCTAGATGGGATATTTACCCTACCATTTTAATTTGGATTAGGAGTGTTTGTTCTCAGAAAGGTAATCCAAAATGAGAATACTCTTGGGTTAAATGAAACAGAGGAATACTTGTCCACAGGCAAACTACAGTGAGGCCAAATCAACTCCCTGAACACCCCACCCTGTTTGGTGTGGACAGAGGTCCTCAGCACCAGCTGCCTCATTTGATAAACCCATTCTGGTTTGTGCTGCATTGATATTGTAGGCAATAGCCATTAACGGAGTGACTGATGCTGATTGGAAAATATCTGGGGAAAAAACAGAAGGATTTACTTGGGAATGTCATGAAAAAGACCACAAAGAGTTAAATTTAATAGCAGTTATTTTAGACACCAAGTATTAGGAACTTGCCTGACAGGCATCTTCCAAACATCCCTGCTTTCTTGAGAACTCATATATGTGGCTATTAGTTTGTTTTACTGAAGAGACCAGACTATGAAGCTTCATGTCACTGAGGCAGCCAAGCAGGGAGATTGCCTCTAATCCAGAAATCCCAGGGCTTTCAGAAACTGCAGCCCAGGTTCAGTCTCTCAGAGTGGATTTTCTTTGTATTAAGAACCCTTGGACTATTCCTGTCACTGAGAATTTTTGGGATTTGTTCTGAATTAAAACTAAACTAAGTTTTGAATATCAAAACCTGATGATATAATTAAATCCTCTCTGAAGCAGGACTGCCTTTGCCCTAGTAATTCTGATTAAAAAAGTATGAATAGGAATAGTGATTTTAATTCAGGTCAGAGGCAGTTGTATTAGTAGGGTTGTGCAAAGAATAATACCCCATCTACAGCAAGTTTTGCTGGTGTTTCAGTTTCAGAAGCATGGTATTCACATACTATGTTTGAAATATTCCCACTCCTGCAAAAGAGTAGAAAAATATCTGATAGTCAATTTAAGCTATTCTTTTCACATCTCCTCACAAACACAAGCTCTGCAAAGCCTTTTGTCTCAGCTGGAAGATGCTTCTGTTTGTTCTACCTCACGTCGAAGCTGATTGCCTCTCCAAAGTGTCTGATCTCTGTAGATTAGAAAAAAGAATAGATTTGAAAGATGCTTACAATTCATTTAATTTCAATTCCCTTACTTTCTTTCATCCAATATTCTTGATAAACAAATAAATTAGGTAATCATTTCAGTGACTGTATCATTTTCATTTTTTATTCAGTATGCACAAAAGCCAAAGCTATTTTATTTCAACACCACTTTTTTTCTTTCTTTTTTTTTTTTCCCCTTTGGTCACAAACTGTAAAACAAGGAGATCTGTTCATGTCTTTTTTATGATCTGCATCTATTCCAGAAAAACCTGACTGCTTTAAGGGATATCATGATAGTATATTATTTTCTAAACATAGCTTAAAAAATATAACTGATAAAATTAATTCCAGATTTTGGAACATTCATCTTTAGAGCCAGAACAGTTTTCTGTTCTTTTCTGTGCATTTTCTGTCAATGAAATAAAGGACTTGATTCAGCCTTGTTCAATCAAAAGTGAGATTTTGAGCAACACAGATTTCTGGGAGAGCTTTAGGTTCCCCCTAACACCCATAATGGCTCAGGGTCCTTTCCAACAACTTTTGTGAGGCCAGAACAAACAACCCAAGATAAATCAGAAGTCTGACTGGATGACTCTAATGCCATGTTACAATATTGATGCTGTCTGTGTCACAAAATGTTTCAGGCACTCCAATCATTAGCACAGGTCCATTATGGGAGGGATTTAAGCAAGCAGAAGGAAAGAAACAATACCTGCCTCAGAGAGCCAATAAATCTTCCTGTCTCCTTCCCACACATGCACTCTGATGTGGATTAAAATATGTGTTTATCTGACTCTTAATGGTAGTAATGATCAATGACTGTAAATAACAGGTGCATTGTCTGCCACACACTTTAGATTTCTAAAATGTGAATTAAATCTCCCTTTTTTTTCCCCAGAATTATCAATCAGAGAACAGAAAACACCCTCAAGCAATCCTTCTCCATTTTCTCTTATTTGGAATTTAGTTAGATTTAGGGAGTTAAATCTATTCAGCTTTAAAAGAAGGAGAAAACAGAGGATTTGATTGTTCATGACATTTTGTTCAGAATCAATCATTGTCAGCTCAGGTTAGACTGATTTACTATGAGCCTGCCATAGAAAAGATTTGCCACAAATGGCAAGGCTCTGAGCTGTTTCCACCGCACTGAACATAATGATGGATTTATCATTGCAATCAAGATGGTAAAACAGCATGGTCCCCAGAGTCGTGCACCAGGCAAATTGATCACAACAGCCCCGAAGTTATATAAGGGCTTTGTTTATCTGGTCTCAGTCTGCAAGAGTAGTAATCCAACTTAAGATAAGACACTCTGATCTTTACAGAAGTTTGGACAGGTTTTATCTCCTAAACCAGTATGTAGTAGAATTGTCTCTGCTGAGGAGTAAAAGAACTACCCATTACGTACAAATATGTATATTTTTTTAAAAAAATAAGTGGTTCAACATAGCCAGAAATAATAAATATAACTATAATTAATACCATAGTTTAACAGTTTCTTAATCTGCAAGTGAATGAATTTGCTGTCATATTTTAGTGAGAAAATGAATAAAATGGGAAGATGAACATTTTTTCTAAAGCATTACCTTTTCATTACAGGCATTCTTTCTTAATTCTCTGAAGAACTGGCAATACTAAGCTTTCAGATCCAAATAAAGTAAGGCTAAAGGGAAATATTAACCTTTCTACAACAGCACACTGGCAGACCAGGCTTTTGTCTATGCAAGCAAATTAAGTCACTTTGTAGTTTGTGTTTCTGAACCCATGTTTGAAAGGGAAGAAAATATTATTACTTGTCTTTGTCTGATGGAAAGTGAGCTTTGGTGTGAGGAAGTGATGTTCCAGATGAATCTCTGGAGTCTGTTGATGGGATATCATCTGGGCAGGCTTCAGCCTGTGGCTCAGCCCTGCAGACTACTGCTCATTTTCCCAAAATTCATATATATATACGTACATACTGAATAAGAACCTGAGAAAGGGGTTTGCCCAGTGGGATGTTTTTTCCACCAGATAATTTGATGGGGTCCTGCAGGAATACCAAATCTTCCAGAGACTGTTTTTTTCTCAAAATGGTGACAGACTCTTAGAGGTTTTCTTCAGAGAGGTGTCAGAGACCTGGAGAAACTCTGATTTCATTCTGCATTCAGACTAAGAACACAACTGAATTTTTATTTTCACAGGAAACATTCCTGGGTGTCCTTTGGCACTGGCCTGGACACATAAACTGAATGAAGTCAGGATTTAGCATATTTGTAAAACAATGAAGAATTTGGGGGCATTCTATAGATTTAAAAGGCAGAATTAGGTTAGTGCCAGTTCTCGGACAGAGCTGTGCAGGGCTGTGATGTGCTCCCAGATTGAAAATTCCTTAAATTGCATTACAAGTTCTCAGGAGTGGGAATCCATTTTCCTATTTATTTTACAGTATGTATATTGATAGGAGTGAATGAACACAGATTATTATCTCTATCTTAATTTGGAATTTAATTTAAGTTCATTAAGTAATTTTCTATTTTGAAGCAGGAATGTATTTTTATAATGTTTGATTGAATAACTGGCAAAAAGATCTATTGCAAATTATTGATTCACTTTGATACAAATATGATATAAACTATAATTCATGGACAGTAATGGTTATAAAATTGTTATTTGGATTTACAAATGCAACACATCACCTAGAAAATAGAAAAGTTTAATTCAGAGACCTATTTTGTTCTTCAGGGCTTCCTTTTGAGCACTAAGAGAGAGGCTGTTCTCTCTTTTCACCTAAGTATTCTCTTCAGAGCACTCACACAGACATTGGCAGCCCTGTTTGACACAAAATGCATTAAGGCAAATTTACTGTCAGCTTAGCCTTCAGGGTGTGCAGATAGACATATAGTAGGAATATACAAAGTGGAAATAAAGCAACATATAGTAGGAATATATAAAGTGGAAATAAAGGAAACTTGTTTTGCACTATTTTGAAAACTTTTTCTCATTCACAAGCAGTGGCTTAAAAAACCCAACAAAAATGTAAAAAAAAAATTGTTTTTTACCCAAAATCCCCAGTAGTAAGATAAAATAGAATATCACAAGTCCATTTCTACATTAGACTATTTTCACTTGGGAATTATTCTTTTGCTTTAGCAAAATTATGTGTTCAAACTTAAAATCTTGAAACTTTTAAGATAGCTGAATTTTACCACTTGCCCAGAAACCTAATAAAGAAAATGTGCTCCTTTTTTGATTTACAGAAAATATAATAGATGAAGTCTTTCATATTTTTATTTATTGGACATGTATGTGTAGAATCAAACATGTGTGGTCCTTGAAACTCTAAAAGTTTGCCATAAATTATTTCAGAATTTATATAGAATCCTGGAAACATAGAATGGTTTTAGTTGGAATGGACCTTGAAGATAATCCAGTTCCAATCCCCTGCCATGGGGCAGGGACACCTTCCACTGCCCCAGGCTGCTCCAAGCTCCATCCAGCCTGGCCTTGAAAACTTCCAGGGATCCAGGAGCATCTGCATCTTCTCTGGCCAACCTGTGCCAGTGCCTCATCACCCTCACAGAACCTCAGTTTTTCTGTGACAAACTTGTCTGACACGATGTGATAAACTGTGAATAAGTTAAGAAAGAAAAGGAAGAAAAAGTGAAAAAAAAAAAAAAAAAAAAAAAAAAAAAAAAAAAAAAAAAAAAAAAAAAAAAAAGAGGCAAAAACCACAAAAAAAACATTCTGGATGAATGCCGAGGCCTTCACCTGCAACCAGACTTGACTCAAATAGTCAAGTAATTGTTTTTCCTCCTCATACAAAATCAGGTGATATTTGATATATCAAATTAGGATGTAAGAATCTGAAAAAAAAAAGAAAAAAAGAAAATAAATCTATCACATTCCTGACATCCCACATGTAAATTGGTTTCTTTCTTGAACCATCCTGCCATTTTTTAATGAGGTGAAATTACTGATACAGATCCTCTTCTGGATCGTTTGTCTCAGTGATTTTGGCAAGTCTTGTATTGTTCATAGGCGAGAACAAAGCTGACTTCTGGTGTGGAAAGGCAAGAATATGGTCACTTGGAGCTAACTGTCCTAAAGTTTGCTGGGACTGCTAAATACTAATGGTTTTACAGCCCTTTATCCCCAGGCTGCTGTCACGGATGAGCAGATCAAGCATATAGCCATTATACCATATTTCTGCTATTTTCTTTATCACAGTTGTTACTTTGAAGCTCCTTTTGTCCCCTATTTCTCTTTTCTTTTCTTGTCTCTCCTTTTTTGGAGGTTAATAGGATGTAGCTCATCAGTGATCTTGGGTCAAACCGTTTGGTCATCCCTATCTAGAAGGCATCAAATGAGTGAACTATCTCTTGATACTGGCAACCATAGGTCAATCTGATTTTGTATTAACTTGAAGAAGGTCAAATGGTCTCTAAATTTGATAAATATCCCATTTCTTGAACTTCTGATGGAGAGCATAGACAAGGTGAAAGCTAATACAATTCTGGACTTGTACAGCCACACAAATAGGTACTACAGCTTAATTTGCACAGGACATAACTTAAACTCAGCTTGTGCTCCAGCAACTAATTCCTGTATATGCCAATGAATCTAAAACAAATAACAGCAAATAGTACATTTGATATATTTATCCTCTCTTAGTACAAAAAACTGTCTCTGAACAGCCTGATACTTTTAAGCTCCACTTCCATTTTAATTTTTCTCAGAGATGATTATCTCAAATTTTGAATTACATTTTTTTTCCTTCTTTTTCCTTGATGGATTAATCATTAAAAAAAAAAAAAAAAAAAAAAATAAAATAAAAAAAAAAAAAAAAAAAAAAAAAAGGAAATCAGAGAAAAGTTGTTTGAACCTAACAAGGAAGAAAAAATTCATGACAGTTTTATCTCTGTGAGACTGATCTCTGTAAGCACACAAACATTTCTGCCATGAAAATAGAAATATAGATATGAAGTTTTTCTGCTTGTATTTTTCTGACCTGCTTTATGTATATTTAGATCAGAGAAAGGATTAAGATATGCTATAGGTGTATCAGAATTGAAAATAACAAAATCACTGAGAAACGTGGAGAAAAAAATAAGGCAGTGAATTGACAAGCACTTAGGAGAACACTGACAGAGGAAAAGGAAACTGAAAACAAGGAAGGAAAAAGAATAAAGACAAAATACTGTGACAGTAGAGTATCCCGAGGTCTGGATCTCAGCTGAAAAGTGGGAAGTTTGTGACTTCTTGTGTTTTACAGTTCGAACCATCTCACTAGAGATGTGATAGCTCCCTAGGTGTCAACTGAGTCTCTTAAAGTCTTCTTGTGAAGTTTTCTACAGCATTTTTTTTCCACAAATGTGCTGCTAGTATAATGCTGCACCATAGAGGCTGGAATAAAGCAACCAGAAAGGTTTGAATTCAGCAACATCAAATATATTTAACATCTAGAGGAATGTTTTAAAATATCTCTGTTTTAATTTCCACACACATATATATACACACACCTTTGGGTTGTAAGAAGAGCCCTCATATTATTTTAGACAATACTAGATTATTGAGGGTTTTTTCACAGTTGATGCATATGAGGGAAATATTTCTGCTTTTCCACAAAGTTTTGTAAGTCAGAGATAATGTCAGTGAAGTGCCTGAAGGTTGCTGTCAGGACAGAACCTTTCATACAAACATTAAAGCTCCTTGGGAAATGAAAATTCCAGGTTGTGAGACATGAAGTTTCATCTGCCAAAGATAAGAGAATGTCAGAAATATTTTGAGGCTATATTGGTAACCCATAACTTTATTTATTTTGAATATTGATAATATTCACTACTAATCTCTCTTTCATTAGTTCATTCTTAATTTGGCTATTTTAAATGATCCGCTTTTAAAATGAATGATAACATTTTCTTTTTAATGTAACACTCATGCATATACAAAGGCCACTTATAGTGAGATTTAATCTCTGTGGGGTAATTCTAAACCCTCAGCTGCAGAATTTCAGCTGCTGATAACAGTAGGCTTTGAAAAGTATGAAACTGGATGAAATCAGAAACATGATTATTGTTACTGATTATTACTATCATCTGTGTATGCCCTGTGGCATATGAATACATATTACTATCACAGGAATTGTAGAAAATAATAGAAATGCTGTGATTATGTCAAACAAAGCTTTTGATGAGAAGGGGACTTAGTGATCCATGTCTGTGTTTTGTGGCTTTTTTAATTGAAAGGTAAATTTAGATAAAATGGTGAAGTATGTGATTCCCATCAAAACACCATTTCATATGCTGATGCTTCTGTTTCACAGAAGGTGTCTCCTGGCAGTGGTTCTGGATTTCAATATCCTACATTACATGCTTCTACCAAAGGGATGGGGTGACCTATGAGAAATTGTGAGGGGGCCAGAGCATATAATGAGTGAGATACCATACAGGGAAGTCTAAAGAACTCTGGTAGAAAATGAGAACAGATAGTAGATCATCTCCCACGTAAAAACACAGTGATGTCAGAATAGTTCATACTGTGGGTGAAATAGAACTTTTTCAGCCATTCATAGGAAAACCAAAATATTTCACCAAAGAATCTTGTTATTAAAAAAAAAAAAAAAAAAATTGTCTCTCTGTATATATGTTTAAAATGCCCAAACCAAAAGATTTTGCATCCTACTATATTCCTTACATTGACTCACATGATATTGGGTGAAAGTGAACACTCCAGTTCTATGTGTTGAATGTTATTTTCAGCATGAAAAGGCCTGCAATTCACCAAGCATGTATTTTGAAACAAATGGGTAGAATTTGCTATTTCAGAAGAGTAAAATATATTTGGTAATGAAATCTATGGATCTTTTTCTTCTGCTGTTCTCTGTTTATCTGATTTTATTTTTTTTCCTCAGCTGTTCGCTGTAAACACAAGCAGTGGAACTGAATTCTCAGGAGTCTCTCAGTGGTGTCTCCAGGCAGTTGCTTGAGGGGTTTAACTGAAAAATTCCAGTTGGCCAATACATCTCAGGTAACAAGAAAATTGAATATTTTCAGCAACATGGACACTGCAACAGTTTTGGAACAGATTGTCTAGTCCATAGAACTAATTTGTCTTCTGTGGGTATTAACACAGTAGGAAAAAAGAACTCTCCACCTCTCTGGAAAGGCTAAAACATTACTTGTGTGATTTTGAAATTCTCTTACCAAGATTTACTTGCTATGAAATGGAAAGTTTGAACTGACTTGAGACTGACATGGAACATGCCAGAACACTATTTTGAGCACAGCTAAACCTACTGTTACAGTAAAATGGACAGCAAAAGCCCAGAAAGGACTCAGAGCAAAAGAGAGGTGCAGGAGAGGATTGCTTCATGGGCAGTTCTTTGACTTTTGAGGCTTTCTCTTTGAACTTTTTCAAAAAACAAGAGAAAAGCCAAGCCACACAGGATGGAAAAAAGACTAACCAACCAACCAACCAATTTATACAACAGCAACTGTAAGAACACTCAGCAATAAATAAATACTCAGCTTTTTGATACTGAGTTTTCTTCCAGATTACTAAATACTGTGTATCTTTTCAGAATCACAGAATTACAGAATGGGTAAGGTTGAAAGAGCTGGTGATCCTTCTGGTTCCAGCCCCAGCCTCCTCCTGCTGAAACTACACTCCACTCATGACACAGGTGACATGAAATCAAAAACTGCTAGAAGCCCCACCCTTTTTCTCTGTAATCATGACATCATCCTAGAGCACATTGCACAGGACTGTGACCTGACAGTTCTTGAATATCTCCAGTGAGGGACCCTCCACACCCTCCTTGGGCAATCTGTTCCAGTGTGTGTTCATGCATACAATAAAGTTCTTCCTCATGTCCAGGTGGAACTTCCTGTGCACCAGGTTTTCCTTCTTGTCCTCTTGCTAGGCACCACCTAGAAGAGCCTGGATCAATCCTCTTTACACTCTCCCTTCAGAGACTTTCATATTGTGCTGAGGTGCCCTCTAAGACATCCCTTCCTGAGTGAACAGGCCAAGCTCTCTCTGCCTTTCCTTGTATGGAAAATGCTCCAGACCTTTCATCATTTTCATTGCCCTCCACTGGACCCACTCCAGGAGCTCCATGTCTCTCTTGTGCTGAGGAGTCCAGAACTGAACAGAGCACTCCTGGTGTGCCCCACAAGGGCTGAGTAGAGGTGCAGGATCACCCCCCTGCCCCCCTGGCAATGCTCTTCCCAATGCACATCAGGATACCTTTGGCCTTCCTGGCCATCAGGGCACTGCTGGGTCATGGACAGCTTGCTGTCCACCAGGACACCCTTATTCTTCTCCGCAGAGCTGTTATCCAGCAGGTCAAACCCTAGCCTGTGCCGGTGCATTTTGGGTTATTCTTTCCCAGATGCAGGACCCTGCATTTTTCCTTGTTGAACTTCAGGAAGTTCTTCTCTGCCCTTCCCTCCATCCTGCCAAAGTCCTTCTGGAGGGCTGCACAGTTCTCTGGGGTGTGGGCCACTCCTCCCAGCTTTGTGTCATCAGTGAATGTGCTGAGCAGGTGAAGCACATCATGTCATGGTAACCATTGTGAACATGCCCCGTGATACCTGCATGTGCAGTGCACATTTGTAGCACATTTGTAGCATTTGTACCTGGTATTGCGTGCTAAGTACAAAAGGTAATTTTTCATAAGTGTTTTAATGAATCGCTTTCGTGGGAATTAACAACATGATATAAGTACACGTTTAAATCTACTCCTGTTAATCAAAGCACTTAACTCTACATACACCTGTACCTCAAGCAAATTTTAAGCAAATTAAGCAGGATTTATGCAAATTAATATCACCAGGGTCCAGAACTACCAATCAAGCACCTGTGGTGAGGCAGTGTAATATGCCCCAGATGGGACCTTGACCTAACATGAATCTGTATCTCCCAACACCTGAGATAGCTTGTTTAGTAGTAACTCTGATATCTTTCCATAAACCATCATTATATCAAGAAAATTTATACTAAATCCTTCACTTGGTCTATTCCTTAAATACAATTGGAATCACATTAACACTTTCAGAAATGATTCATTCCCAGGTAAAACTGAGTACTTTACATGCACCCACCTGGATTTGGTAAATCAACGTGTAAGGTGCTTATTGCATCAGATCCAATCTCAGTCATTTTGCAGAGGGAAAAGAAAAAAAGTGTATAGCTAAATTAAAGCCTTATATATTATTAATTACTTTTAGACTCCTGGAAGGTCATAAGAGGGGAGCATGTTTTGCTTTTGGTTACCAGTGTTTTAATTTGTGCTGCAATGTAGACAATGCATTGTCTACATTGCAACACAAACCAGGCAGCTTTGAGAATGCCTTTTGTTGGGAGTGCCAGTGGTATATTGAGTTAGTCTGCTAGTTGCTACTCTGCAGTGTGCCTCTAGGATAAATTTTCTTAATCGTTAAAATAACACATCTTACCACTAGTCTGAGCTTTGCTGAATTCCACCTTCTGTTCTTGCTTTGTCTGCTCTATTAAAAGCCTTGTATAGTACTACTGCCCTAGCCATTTCTCAAATTTTTTATGAGATAAGATTCAAAAGAAGACATCTGGACCAATAATAGTTTTACAAAGTCATCCAGCCAGACCTTGCTAATGTATGCAAAGTCAGGAACCTCATCAACAATCACACTATGGATGGCAGTAACCTTTTTAGGCATTGACTTAACAATTTAATAGCATGAATCAACATGTTGAGTCTCTGTCAATCAACAACATGTGCACTGAATAGGAGATGCCAGGTGAGTCTAGTGATGCTGGCTTTATATATTTCACAGTTTACTCAGGACCTTACTCTCCCTGTTGTGGTTCTATTTCCCACCCTTTGTTTGTAAAGAGCGACATGCTCCCTCCTGGAAGGGAATAAAGCAGTAGTTTCACCAAATTCTCATGACCTCATCAGCTCACAGAATGGCTACAAAGGCTTCAATGGATTTTTGATTACAGCTTATTTGCAGTAGGTGCAAATGCTTGTGCTGAATGGTTGCTACAGTCTTAGACAGGTTTGTTCTTTTCTGTTATGGTTTAAATCATTGCAGGCTAAGGTGAGATATGTTTTGTGAAATGATTAGGGTTTGGCTATGCTCGAGTGTTTTTTCCTCTTTTATCTGGGCCTGTGAGAGACAAAAGCACCAAATTTCCCTTGCCTTTACAAGGTAACGTATATTACAGCCCACCAACATTTTAACATTTTAAGAATTTTTTAAGCAGAGTCGTCAGTTTCTCTGATACAATATAAGAACTATGTTCGTTCCCTGAAGGGAACAAAACAAAATGGACAATAGATTAAAATCATCCAGTTATAACTGTGTTCTCTCTTTCACTCTAGTTTTACAGACGGTCTTGTAAAATGTTCTGTTACATGACTTAGTAAATAAATCTAAACAGTAGTTTGTAATTTTTGGAACCCATAATGTGAAGCCACACTTAAATTAGCTGTCACTTGAAATTTCAAGAAGCAGTAATGGGTTTATTCAAGATGCAGAGGGAGGGGAGAAGGTAGCTAGACTTGCTGTGATATAGACTTCTGATTAATAATACCTTTTAATGCCTGCTGCAATCACTCACCTTCATGGAGAGAGTGATGTGAGAGACTATATTCTGAAACACTTGTTAGGTGTTACAGAACTTATTTAGGAGCACATCTGCTCTTGAAAATCTATGAAGGACAAATTTTAATTCATACACATAAGGTCTTTTCTTTAATTCTCTGATTCATCCTTCTTTGTATCTGATGACACGGATATTATCTAGATATTATTCAGAAAAATTACACAAACTTTTAGGATTTTATAAAATACGTATTGAGTAGTTCTGAGGAGATCTCTGAGAAAAAAAATCCGATTTTAATTCATTATTGATAAATTTGCTGCATTTTAAAAAAATAGAATTACTGTGTATAACTTGAGAAAAAACCTGAAAACTTGTTGTTTTTTAAGACTCGTTTATTTTTTACATTTTCTTTTCAAATCAGATATTTTAATCTACTAGAATTAAGAGTGAGACATACTTTAGCCTTAAAATGAGCTTTACAGAAAGCAGTCCTGAAGATTTGTTTTAAGATAACTGTAACAGACTTGTTTTAAGTAAACAGTAACAGACTGCTTTAGAGCCTTCCCAGCAAAGCTAGCCTGTGCAAACCTGTTGGGACCACCCACACAATGTGAACGAACCAACATGCAGGCAAGTCGCAGCTCCTCTCAGACAGGGAAGTTGGATTTGGAATGTAGCTATTGATAAAGGATGCCAATTGAGTTTCAATTTTTAAGTGTAATCCTTTAATGCTAACTGGAATTTCTTGGAGTCTGATAAAGTGAAAATGACAAGTCCTGTATCTCAGAATCCCAGAATCATCTTGGTTGGAAAAGACCTCCAAGATCATCAAGTCCAACCTTTGACTGATCACTGACTTGTCAACTAGACCATGGCACTAGGTGCAATATCCAGTCATTTCTGGATCTCCTCCAGGGATGATGACTCCATCATCTCCCTGAGGAGCCCATTCAAATGTTTAATAACCTTTTCCACAAAACATTTCCGCCTTATGATGGTGTCATCTCATCCTGTCACTAGTTGCCTGGAAGGAGAGACCAACCCTCATCCAGCTACCAGGTCCTTTTAGGGAGTAGTAGAGAGTGATAGAGCCACATTGGAGCCTCCTTTCTTCCAGGCTAAACAGCCCCAGCTCCCTCAGCTGCTCTGCTTGGTCTCTAGATCCTCCACCAGCTCTGTTGTCCTCCTCTAAACACCCTCCAGCACTTCAGTGTCTTTCTTGTAATGAGGGGCCCAGAAGTGAACACAGCACTCGAGGTGTGGGTGCACCCGTGCTGAATACAGAGGATCTGAGGATGAATATTTGTGCACACCAAGAAAGACTGGAAAAGTGTCTTTTAGGAAGATGGCTTTGCAGGAAAGACCACAGGGTCCTGGGGGGTAAGAAACTGACTCAGAGCCATCAGTGTGCTCCTGTGACAAATGTGGCCAGAAGTGTAATGGGCTGCATTAAGGGACAATCACTAGCATGTCAGAGGAGGTGATTCCTATCCTGTACTCAACACTGGTGAGGCAACACCTAGTGCTGCCTCTGTTTCTAGGCTTCTGAGTAAAAGGAGGAGATGGATATGTTGGAAAAGTGCAGAGCGGGACCATGAAAATGGTTAAGGGACTGGAACACCTAAGGTGCAAGGAGAGCTGAGAGGGATATGGCTGTAAACCTGGAACAGAGAAATCTAAGGGGGAGCTTATCAATCTGTGTAAATACCTGATGAGCAGAGCAAAGAAGGTGGATCCAGATATTTTTTGCTTAGTGGTGTCTAAATAAAAGACAAGAGACAATGGGGGCACAAAATGAATTCAGAATCTTTGTTTAAACATAAGAAAAAGCTTTTTTTTACTGTGTAGGTGGTTGATGGTGCAAATAGTTTCTCAGAGTTGTTGTGGAGTCTTCATCCTGAAGACATTAAAAATGGCCACTGATCACACCTTCAGTGTGTGTATCTGCCTACTGAGAGACCAGACTCTTCCACTCAGCATGGGAGCTGAGAAGAATAGCAGCCACATCTGCCAGAAAAGGAAAGGAGGAACTGGTTATGTCCCATTATAAAAGATCTGACTATTAAAAGAAAATTCAGTCACAGTGAAAAGTGAATATGCTGGACTGCATGAGACCATGCTTGAAGGAAGAGGAGAAAACAGAAGAGTATGAGTTTAGTATTCATCTAGTGAAGGAATAGTATATGACACCAGAATTAAGAGATAAATAGTGTTTTGGAGAAATAAGAATGACTCCCACCTAGAAAGCAGTAGTACATAAAATATTTTGCAATCAGAGTGTAGGCTAGAAGACCCTTGCTTAAAAGATTTACTTGGAGCAACAATGGCATTTTTAAAAATCAAAGCCTGCTTACAGGTAATTCAAAAACAGAAAGGGAGGCTAAATTTATCAAATAAATTGTTTGCTGCAAATAGTTCTCCCAGTTCTTTCATCTGTACCTAATTGGCTATCAATAATGCATGGAAATGCTGAGACACTAAAGAATCATGTAACAGGCATTCCATTATGTAATTAAGGATCATTAACTATATTAATGACTTTTCTAATTCTTATATTGTTAACCAATGAGTAATGCTTTATGTCACGAATATACTTTCAAACTTCTCTGCACCAGTGAAAAAGATACATCTTGCTTATCTAACTTTTGCAGGTAATTCACACAAGAGATTTGGTCTGAATAAATCTTGAGGAAGCTCAAACAAAAAGCAGATGCCTAGATCACACTGCACTAGGGGATTAAGAAAAATAAAGATTGGCAAACCTAATATTTCTAGATAGTGACTAGAAAGCTTTTAGTGGCTCAAGGGGGAAAAATGTAGCTATATATGTGTATGGGAAGAATACATATGAGATGATAAAACTGCTGCAGAAGAACTATAGGACTGCCAATATGAAAATTGCAGATTTTAGCATCTGCCATATGAAAGTGCTGATCATACGACTTAAGTCTGTCAAAGGCTCACAAAACTTGTGTTGTTTGCTATATATATTCTATCAAGATTATGTAGGGAAGTTATCATGCCTTATCCCTAAAAATGTCCGAGGTCAGGTTGGATGGGCAATTGAGTAACCTGGTCTAGTGGGAGCCATCCCTGCCCATGGCAGGGGAGCTGGAATAAGGTGATCTTTAAGGTCCCTTTCAACCTGTTGACTATAGAATTTTTTTCTGAGGAGGACTGGGTGGTCTTGAGAAGCACAGACACCCGAATTCATGGGATGTAACATTAGGCTGTGTGTTGAATCCAAAGGTTCAATCTTTCAGCTCTGGTAAGAAGAAATTCCTTAACACAGAACTGGGTAAACATAATAAATATTCTTTGCCTAATAATAATTTTTTAATCTATTCATGCTCAAGTTATTTATGAAGGAAGATAAATATTTCTGTTTCAAAGATTGAGATGAAGAGACCAGTGAGCTGAAATATTTTGTCAATGGTCAGTAGGGTGGACTTGAAAGAAAAAAATCACAACTAAATCCCATAATCCATTACCAAATTTGCAGCTATGAAATTATTTTTGCTTAAATGATTTTTTTTACACCCAAACAAATAAATAAATAGATAATGTTACAACAAAAATCTTGCAATGTGCTTATCAAGCATATTTCTAAAATATTTTTTCCTTAATGATTACATTATCAAAAGGATGGTGAGCATAGGATTTTTTTTTTTTTTTTTTTTTTTTTTTTTTTTTTTTTTTTTTTTTAGGAAAAAAAGGTAATTCTATCTTCTCCTTCAGCCATTGCCCTGCATTATTTATCTAGCAGGTTTTTTTATTTTCTTAGTGACTGAACTTACAATCTTGTCTGAGCCAAGAGGTTTCACTAAACTAGTGTTCTGCTAGTATAAATGTACGGTGGATCTAGATTGGTTTTTTTCAACTTTCAGTACAGTCTTCCAAAGCAATATCAATGTTTCAGAGTTACTTTTCATTGTTTACAGCTTGTGTGTAACTAATGAATCACCCTGAGTTACATGTTAGCTCTGTGAGTTTCATTTCTTTCATAGGAATTGCTTAGATACCACAGTTTTCTTAAACTTATGATTGTGGCAATGAGAAAATCATGCAAAAATGTTGTTATATTTCAGAAAAGGGCTTAAATATGTGCTTAGTATTACAAACATGGATAGATCCCCTTGGCTGTATGTTACACGTGCCTGTGTTGACACAATTTTCGTTTTTTTTCTTCAACAGTGGCATTTTCACAGGAGACCTTGTAGTTTATTTTAACATGTGAATCAAATCTCCAATTCCTATAGTCCATCTGAAAAGAAACTCTCCAGTCTATACATTGCAAATACAATAATTTGTATGTTTTATTGAAACATACTCATCATAAAGTGAGTTAGTTGGTCCTGTTCAAAAAATATTTCTGAATATACAATTGTGGACCTTTCAAATCAAGCCCAAGAAGGATTTTTTGTATCAAATACTGCTGCGAGTCTCTGTTTGTTGTTGGTGGTGTTTTTGTTTTCTAGATGTGGAGGAGCAAATTGTACACTTCCTACCATCAGGAATCTCCTTATAGTTCTCTTCAACATTAAAAGTATTTTCTCCTCTAACTTAAGTAAATAGTTGTGATAACAGAAAGACATGCTTTCTATGTATTACAACTGAAAACAATATTAGAGGTGTGCTTCTGTACTTTCACTAATCACATACTGTAGTTTTCTCTGACCCATGGAAATGTGAATCTGCCTTAGAACACATTTTGTACTGGAACAATCTGCACTGTGGCTTTCAGTTTGTTTTCTTTAACATTGTCTTTAGCTTAACAATATTTTGAAGTCCTCTGAGAGTAATGTGCATCTTGTGTGCATCATCCAAATAATCTGTGTCTGAACAAGTTAATAATTCTAACAACGGTGTGAGTATCCACCCAAGGGATGTAGGAAAGGGAATGTTCATTTGGGAAACATTGTGCTGGATAAGAAATTCAGACATTGCCAGTAAAGGAAGAACTTTAATTCTGAACCTGGGTTATAGTGAAACACTATAGGGGTAGGACACAAAAATCAGGGTAGCTGTTTTGTCTACAGTTTCCTTGAAAGCAAGATCTCCAACACAGATTTTGGTGCCACTAACCCTTTGAGCATGAAAAGTTTGAAGAATGAGACAAGTTTTAACATCAGCTCTTTTCAAATGGACTTGACTGAGTTTATTTCCAATATAGCTGGAGGCTGAATCATCCTTTCACTGGCTACTTTAATAAAAGACAAGACATTTTAAACTGGCATGATCTGATTTTTCCTGAGTTTCATTACCACCAAATCTTTGATACCAGAAAGCAAGTAACCCTTCAGAAAGGAGTGGAAAGATATAGAGTTGTAGATATAAGGTCCTCTTAAAGCAAGGGCCAAAGATCAGAAATATCTTGCAGGCTTGGGAAATAAGTGCTCATAAAAAGCCACAGCTGCTTTTGATGAAATTACTGAAAGCTGGTGCACAGATGAACAAGAAAACAGATTTTCCCTTAATGATGTCCCTGGATTCTTAAGTCTAGCAGGTAGCAAGATTCATCCTTAGTTTCAAAAGATATCTCACATCCAGGTGCTGAAACACATTTTTTAAAGCCCTGGAAACAAGAGTTTAAAAATTCAGCATCAAAAAAACACCTGTAAATCCTCCACAGGCATCTCATTCTCAAATACAGCACAGGAGTGTTCACCTGATGCAGAGCCCAGTTTTTCATGTGTAGCTCAGAGTGCTTGTAAGTGTGTTATGACTAGGAAGCAGTCATGTAAGATCTCAAAGGTCTAAGATCTGCATCAGCTGGATTACTTTTGGACTTGGAAAGTAGGTAAGATGGCAAGTACTTCTAAAGAAACAGCTATGCTTGAAGAGGTACATAGAAAAATGCATACTGAATTCTCTCAAAATTGGTAGCTGGTTGACTTGTTGAGAAAGACCCTGAGGACTGAAGTTTTTTCCTGAGTATTTTTTTTTATTTTTATTTTAGAAGTCCTTAGTGACAGAAATTTTCCAGGGTGTATCTTCAATTACAGTTTAAGGAAACCAGAAAAATAGTATTGTAATATTCTTGCTACAAGAATGTGAAGCTGATAGACCTGAGCCCATTCATGTATTTTAGCTTAAAAGCCAAGTAAGTACAAAAGAATGGGATTCATTTACCTAAACTGCTTAAACGAGATCTAGGGTAATTTAAGTACTCACTTTGACCTTTAGAAGTATGTAGGTTTATCTACAGAAGTGTGTCATATCTGCCATAACAGGGTAGATATATTGGACAGCTTAAGGTATCTCAAATGTCTGTTTGGGCAAATTACCCCATCCTTCTCCTGAAAGATAGTCAGCTAAGTTTGCCAATGCTTTTTTAAGATTTCTGATATCCAGAACAAATTTATTTTGCATAGCCATATGCAACAAATGTTTTCCTGAAGCACTGACCTTATCAGGTCTGTGGTGATGCAATTTCTTCACAGCCATGCTATAAATCTGGTGGATTGCACAATATTCAAAGCATTGTGTGTAAACTGCCCAGCTGCCACATTCATGCCCAGTTGCTTTTTGCATTCTTTGAAGGGATTTACCTCACGGTACAAAAGTTATATACTGCATATGCTTGTATTTCTGTCTGGAGATTTTGGGCATGGGAGACCAGAAGATGGATCTTACTGGTAATAACTGAAGCAAGAAAGACTCTCCATGTCTTGGCTTTATCCAAGACCTTGACCACTCAGTGGTCATTGCTCCACTGAGCATTGGGGATCCCTGTATTCATGCTCTTCTTAGTTTTATTTTGCTGATGACATAATTGTAGAAACTATTTTTCATGCTCCTGAAATCCCTATTTGGATTAATTTCCAGCTGAACTTTAGCTCTTCTAACTCCATCCATGCATGTTTGAGAAATGCCTCTGTACTTCTGGGCAACTTTCCTCTGTTTCTGCTTCTGCACAGCACCACCACAGGTGTTTATTTCAGGTCAGAGTTAGCACTGCATCTATACAGCCTTCTGGTTCAGCCTGGCCTTTCTAACACGTAAATCTTTATCTCACAAAATCACAGAGTGGGTCAAGAGGGAAGGGACCAGAGTGGGTCATTGGTCCAATCTCTCTGCTCAAGCAGGGTCATCCCAGAACAGAGGGCAGAGGATTCTGATCAGTGAGGGAGACTTCACAACCTCTGCATGATCTGTTCCAGTGCCTGGTCACCCACACAGAAAAGAAAGTGAAAAAGATAACCTCTTTTGCCTACTCATTAACTAGATTTATAAAAATATAACACATGAAGCCAGTACAGACTGGTCGCATGTATATTCAAATAATATAGAATCAGTGTCTTTATTTGATACTTAGAATTCTTGTATTCACATAGTTATATTAATGCTATAAAATTTATGTCAAAATAAAGCCACTTTTAGAAAATTTTGTCCTTTTTTCTACAATGAGAAAGGGTATTTTTGTTAAAGAGACTGCAGTGGAATGATTAGTGCCTCTTTACCTTGTGTATTGCTCTCTCTATGCAGGAGTTACACACAATTTAAAACATCAATAAGAAGTAAATTCTTGCAAATTACTATTCTTTCCTCAGTATCCAATAATTTGCTAGAACCAATAACAGTGGTGTCAGAATGTAACCTTGGATCAGTCCTGTTCTGTAGTGAACCCATTAATTGTTCCCACAATACTAATCCTTTAAGAACACTCAACAAGCCCATGGTAACTCCTTGAGCTTTTTTCTTACCTCTGTTTATAGACCTGAGTATTCTATTTCTCTTGCTGTTAATGCTCCTGAACCTCAAGCAAAACAGAAAAGAAAAGTAAAGCAAATGTAGCCAACTAAAAGCTTGAGCTGTAGCTATTATCACTGCATTGATATAAAATTGACTACTCTGCTGGTAAAAGAAAAAATACGATGAAATCCTCTTTCAGTGCTACTGCCTTACTGTTTAAATCAGTGAAATGAGTACACCAAAATTTGGGGCAAATGCACATATGTGCATTTTTCTGAGTCTTTGGTTGCTATATCCTTAGTACATGTCTTCTTCCAAGACTAAGTAAACTTTATTTTTGGACACGAACTGATTTCTCAGATCCAGGAATATACGTGGCCTGCTCAAAACTAGGTAGGAGGATGGATTAGCGACTACATCTTTTCTTTCCAAGTAAATGTACCAACTAACCACAGAGCCAGAAACAGCATCTCCCTGTATTGCTCTGAACCATGAAGAAGATCTGAAATGTCTTCAGTGATCTCACATTTGTTGTGAGCTGTATACACGCACTCAGACAGCTGCTGTGAAGCTGCCAATATGCAATAGCATGTTACCCTGCAGTAACTCATTTGTGTTTTGAAGCCAAGAGTCAACAGACTTAAATCAAGCTGTTCTGCCAGTAAATTGAGAATCCACCTGCCGAATGTGACACCCCCAGCTGGTGATGTGTAGCCTGCTTCTCAGGGAGAGGTGTTCTGCCAGATTAGTTGTGATTTGTTGCCTTCTTTACTGTTGTCCCACGCTCATGTCATAGCTAAAGTATGGTCTTGAAGGATTGTCCTGGGTTGACAGTGCTCTCTATCCCATAATCCCATATCGTGGACACCCTTGTTATGTCTAAGAAGGTGTTCCGTCCCCTTTAGGGGGGGGGCGGGCACTGGCCTGCTGGCTGGCTCCACTTTGGCTTTTGGCTTCCCTGCTTCTAGTCGCTTCTAGTCGCTCGCTGTATCGCAAATTTTTCTGCTAGTTTCTTGCCCTTTCGTTCTTTTGTTTTTTCTTCCTTTCTTTCTGCCGCCTCTGTGCTCTGTTTGTTTTTTTTTTCCCCTTTTCCTCTTCTCCTCCCCCCCCCCCCTCCCCCTTTAAGATTTAGGACCGGCACCCGGAGCTGATCTGGCTGGAGGAGTCCGAGGAGGATCGCCGGGGCTTGTAAAAGACGCTGCGCGCCCCTCCCCTCACAGTAACCTGAGCTTTTTCTGTTCTTTTTTTCCCTTGTGTCGGGGGGTGTTTATTCATTTGTTAATAAACCGGTTTTTCCCACTTTGTGTTCAAGAGATTCCTTCCCAAACCCAGGGTTGGGGGGAGGGGTGGTAGAGGTTTTGTTATTAGGGGATTCCTTGGAGGGTTTCCCCTAATTCAACCCAAACCAGAACATATTTTGGTGCGTTGGCCCGGGAAACCCGAGTCAAAGAAAGTGGAAAAAACCTTAATAATAATACTGGTGATTCTAATTGTTTGGTGGGTGTATCAGGATGCTTTTTTCTGGACTCGTAATGGCAGTCGGGGTGAAAGCCTGTCAATATTTCTGGTCTCTAGGGTTTTTTGAGGTTTTATTACCTCTGTGGTGTCTAGGGTTATTTCCTTACCCGGAGATAGCTTTAGCATTTCTTCTTATACGTAACTTATGTTGCCGTGGGGCACTAACCAGAATATTGACCGGGCTCGGATTGTTTGTGATTGTTTACAAGAAGGTTGTAAATATGTTTGATGATTCGTTGTTATGGTTGGGCACTCAGTTTGTTAGGGGAGAAGCAGGGGAAGAGGTTTTTCAGCCTCTGTTTTCCCTCTTCTCCTTTGAATTGTTTATATCTTTATTAGGAAATGTTCAGTTTCCCCTGAGTGTCAAAGAGACCATCTTTCTGACATTTAATTTAATAAGCATTCTCTATATTGTCTGCAGTTTATATAAATTGAAAGCTGAGATTTCCAAAGGGGCTAATGAGACTTCTGAGTTACCAGCAAACCCAAGTAGGAGAAATCTTGAGTGGAGTGGGAAATGGGAAGATATGGGCCAAATTTTAAAGGAATTTTCTGACCCTATAGCCTGGGACTTTCCATCTGAACAAATTCAGAACCCAGCCGAGGTGGCTAAGTATTTGAAAGAGAGGTGCCAGGGTAATACCAAGGAGAAAAGGATTATTACAGTGAGCTGGGCCCTGGCATATGTTTATCGCACTCTCTTAGATACTGAAGGGCAGCAGACAGAAAACAGGGAACAGGGAGATAAGCTAGTTACTATCCCAATTACTCAGGCTGCAGCTAGTATCCCAGGCTCCAGGCCAGTAGTCGAATCAGACAGCAGGGCTCAACCGAGGGCTGTTGCTGCTAATAGAAGAGGCGGAAAGTGTACAACTAAGACCGATCGCAAGGTGGAGGATGATGATGATAATCCAGGAGAAGGACCTTCACAAAAATCAGAAACTACATCGAGGGGTGTAGATTCTGGAGCCAATATTGATTCATTTTCCCTAAAGGACCTTCGAGGCCTGAGGAAAGATTACAGACGACAACCTGATGAATCTATAATAAGTTGGTTAGTCCGCCTTTGGGATGCTGCAGGGGAGGCTACAGTTCTGGATGGCACTGAAGCGAGGCATTTGGGATCTCTGTCGCTAGACCCTGTTATTGATCAGGGCATGATGAGGGAGGCTAGCCCTCACAGCCTCTGGGAACGGATTCTGGACGGTGTAGCACAAAGATACCTGTGTGCAGATGACCTTTATTTGCAGCAGACACAGTGGAGGACCATAGAACAGGGGATCCAACGTCTGAGAGAGATGGCAGTAGCAGAGCTTATCTTTTCAGATGACATAACAACTAGGAATCCAGACCTGGTAGCATGTACACCTGTAATGTGGAGGAAACTTGTGCGACTTGGGCCATCTGAATACGCCTCTGCCCTAGCAATAATGAAGCGAGAGGAGACAGATGAGACTGTGCTCGATATGGCAAAAAAGCTTCGAGCATATGCTGATGCTGTACATGGCCCAACTCATGCCAGAATTGCAGCTGTGGAAACACGACTGCAGAAATTAGAGGACAAAATAGAGGAGAATCATAGGAAACTCAGGGAAGAGATTAAGGAGGACTTCCTCCAAATCTCGGCTGTGCAAATTAGAGGCCCTGGTATCCAACGCAGGCGCTCCTTTGATGGGGAGAGAAGGTACACCCCACGAGCTGAGTTGTGGTTCTTCTTGCGTGAATCTGGAGAGAACATGAGGAGATGGGATGGAAAGCCCACTGCTGCTCTGGCACAACGGGTACGTAATTTGAAGGAAGGTAGGATTCAAAGAGGAAGTCTCACTAAACAGAGAGCAGCTCCAGTTATTCGCAGCCAGGATGTCAAGTATGATGTCGATGATGACATGTCCGATCCCCTTGAAGGAACCTCTAAGACATATACCCCAGGGAAGAAGGATAACCATGCTTAGAGGGGCCCTGCCTCTAGCCAGGTAGAGGTTAGGGAAAATCGTGTGTTTTGGACTGTGTGGGTTCGTTGGCCTGGCACATTGAAGCCACAAGACTATAAGGCTTTGGTTGACACTGGCTCGCAGTGTACCTTGATCCCCTCGAGATGTGTAGGGGCAGAATCGATTTCTATTGCTGGTGTGACTGGGGGATCACAGGACTATACATTGGTGGAGGCAGATGTGAGCCTGACTAAGAATGAGTGGAAGAAACACCCTATTGCGACCGGCCCAGAGGCCCCATGCATCTTGGGCATAGATTACCTCCGGAGTGGGTATTTTAAAGACCCGAAAGGGTTCAGGTGGGCCTTTGGAGTAGCGACTGTGATGGCAGAAAGTATTCGACAGTTGAACACCTTGCCTGGACTGTCCGAGAACCCAATCACCGTAGGACTTATGAAGGGAGAAGAACAAGTAGTACCAATTGCCACTTCAATAGTGCATCGGCGGCAATATAGAACCACTCGAGATGCTGTGATCCCCATCCATAAGATGATTCGAGAGCTGGAAAGCCAAGGGGTGGTCAGCAAAACCCACTCACCCTTTAACAGCCCAATCTGGCCGGTGCGGAAATCTGATGGAGAATGGAGATTGACTGTGGATTATCGTGCCTTGAATGAAGTGACCCCACCTCTGAGTGCAGCCGTACCAGACATGCTGGAACTGCAGTATGAGCTGGAGTCCAAGGCAGCGAAGTGGTACGCCACTATCGATATTGCAAATGCATTCTTCTCTATTCCTCTGGCAGCCGAATGCCGGCCTCAGTTCGCCTTCACATGGAGGGGAGTGCAGTACACCTGGAACAGACTGCCCCAGGGGTGGAAACACAGCCCCACCATCTGCCATGGGCTGATCCAGGCCACACTAGAAAAGGATAAGGCCCCAGAACATCTACAATATATTGATGATATCATTGTGTGGGGAGACACAGCAACAGAAGTGTTCGAAAAGGGAGAGAAAATCATCCAAATTCTCCTGGAAGCCGGCTTTGCTGTTAAGAAGAGTAAAGTTAAGGGACCTGCTCGAGAGATCCAGTTCCTAGGAGTGAAGTGGCAAGATGGACGGCATCAGATTCCTACGGACGTTATTAACAAAATTACAGCTATGTCCCCTCCAACGGATAAGAAGGAAACACAAGCTTTCTTAGGTGCCATAGGTTTCTGGAGGATGCACATTCCAGAATACAGTCAGATTGTGAGGCCCCTTCATCTGGTTACCCGCAAGAAGAACGATTTCTATTGGGGTCCTGAGCAGCAGCAAGCTTTCACCCAGATCAAGCAGGAGATTGCTCATGCTGTAGCCCTCGGCCCAGTCAGAACGGGACCAGATGTGAAGAATGTGCTCTACTCTGCAGCTGGGAGTCATGGTCTGTCCTGGAGCCTTTGGCAAAAGGTACCTGGTGAGACCCGAGGCCGACCACTGGGATTTTGGAGTCGGAGCTACAGGGGGTCTGAAGATAACTACACCCCAACGGAAAAGGAAATCTTGGCCGCCTATGAGGGAATCCAAGCTGCTTCAGAGGTGATCGGTACAGAAGCACCGCTGCTCCTGGCACCCCGACTACCAGTGCTAGGGTGGATGTTTAGAGGAAAGGTTCCCTCCACCCACCATGCCACCAGTGCTACCTGGAGCAAGTGGATTGCCCTCATTACACAACGTGCCCGAGTTGGGAAACTGAATCGCCCTGGAATTTTGGAAGTAATCACGAACTGGCCTGAAGGTGAAAGTTTCAGCGTCGCCGATGAAGAACAAGAACCAGTGACTCGGGTTGAGGAAGCTCCGCCATACAACCAGCTGCCGGCAGAGGAAGCACGTTATGCTTTATTCACCGATGGTTCCTGCCGCGTCATAGGGATGAGTCGGAGGTGGAAAGCAGCTGTCTGGAGCCCCACACGACTGGTCGCAGAGGCCACTGAAGGAGAGGGTGGATCCAGTCAATTTGCTGAACTCAAAGCCATTCAACTGGCCCTAGATATTGCAGAAAGAGAGAAATGGCCAAGGCTCTATCTGTATACTGATTCTTGGATGGTAGCCAACGCTCTGTGGGGATGGCTGAAGAAATGGAAAGAGGCCAACTGGCAGCATAGAGGAAAACCCATTTGGGCTGCTGAAGAGTGGAAAGATATTGCTGCCCGGTTAGAGAAACTACCGGTGAAGATTCGCCATGTAGATGCCCATGTCCCCAGAAGTAAAGCTAATGAGGAACAGCAAAACAATCAGCGGGTAGATCAAGCTGCAAAAATAGGAGAGTTGAAGATAGACCTAGACTGGGAGCACAAGGGAGAGTTGTTCCTAGCACGATGGGCCCATGATGCCTCAGGTCACCAAGGTAGGGATGCCACCTATAAGTGGGCACGAGACCGAGGGGTGGATCTAACCATGGACAGCATTTCTCAGGTTATCCATGACTGTGAGACGTGCGCTGCCATTAAACAAGCCAAGCGGATGAAGCCCCTCTGGTATGGAGGGCGGTGGTCTAAGTACAAGTATGGGGAGGCCTGGCAGATTGATTACATCACACTGCCTCAAACCCGCCAAGGCAAGCGCCATGTGCTGACCATGGTAGAAGCCACCACGGGATGGTTGGAAACCTACCCTGTGTCTCATGCTACAGCCCGCAATACTATTCTGGGCCTTGAAAAGCAGGTCCTTTGGAGGCACGGTACTCCCGAGAGAATTGAGTCAGACAACGGGACTCATTTTAAAAATAATCTTATTAAAACCTGGGCGAGGGAACATGGCATTGAATGGGTGTACCATATCCCCTACCATGCACCAGCTGCAGGTAAAGTGGAGAGGTACAATGGGTTGTTAAAAACCACCCTGAAAGCATTGGGTGGGGGGTCCTTAAAAAACTGGGAACAGCACTTAGCGAAGGCCACCTGGCTAGTTAACACCCGAGGTTCTACCAACCGAGCGGGTCCTGCTCAGTCCCAGCTCCTTAATATAGTAGATGGAGATAAAGCTCCAGTGGCCCATGTTAGAGGTTTGTTGGGAAAGACAGTATGGATCAACCCTTCCTCGAGTACAGACAAACCCATCCGTGGAATTGTCTCTGCTCAAGGACCAGGTTATACGTGGTGGATAATGCAGAAAGATGGAACAACACGATGTGTACCTCAGGGAGATCTAAATGTGGGGTGAAACAGAAGGAAACGTGTAAGTGTCAAAGGTTTGAGCAAGTAAGATGAATGGAAATGTGTAAGTGTCAAGGGTCTGAGTAAGTGAGATGGGAGTTTTTTATTGTGTGTCCACGATATGGGATAAGGGGTGGAATGTCCTGGGTTGACAGTGCTCTCTATCCCATAATCCCATATCGTGGACACCCTTGTTATGTCTAAGAAGGTGTTCCGTCCCCTTTAGGGGGGGGGCGGGCACTGGCCTGCTGGCTGGCTCCACTCTGGCTTTTGGCTGCCCTGCTTCTAGTCGCTTCTAGTCGCTCGCTGTATCGCAAATTTTTCTGCTAGTTTCTTGCCCTTTCGTTCTTTTGTTTTTTCTTCCTTTCTTTCTGCCGCCTCTGTGCTCTGTTTGTTTTTTTTTTCCCCTTTTCCTCTTCTCCTCCCCCCCCCCCCCCCCCCCTTTAAGATTTAGGACCGGCACCCGGAGCTGATCTGGCTGGAGGAGTCCGAGGAGGATCGCCGGGGCTTGTAAAAGACGCTGCGCGCCCCTCCCCTCACAGTAACCTGAGCTTTTTCTGTTCTTTTTTTCCCTTGTGTCGGGGGGTGTTTATTCATTTGTTAATAAACCGGTTTTTTCCACTTTGTGTTCAAGAGATTCCTTCCCAAACCCAGGGTTGGGGGGAGGGGTGGTAGAGGTTTTGTTATTAGGGGATTCCTTGGAGGGTTTCCCCTAATTCAACCCAAACCAGAACAAGGATGAAGAGAATGGGAAGGTGTTTCCTTCTTCCACTTGCGTCAGGATGAACTTTTCCAAATGCAGAATTTTTTGGTTTAAAGAAGTGACATTTGAGAAAGGAGAATGAAATAGAGATTGAGAAATAGAAAGAAAAGAAAAATGGTTTGGATTGAAAATTAACTTAAAAATCATCCAATTCCAGCTCCCAGGCAGGGACACATTTCATTAGACCAGATTGCCCAAAGCTCCATCGAACCTGGCCTTGAACACTTCCAAGGATAGGACAGCCACATCTTCTCTGGGTAACATTCTATTAATTATGTATTTTCTCTTTTTCCTGGTTCTGTCCAGGACAGGGAGGGTGACAGCCAGAATCATGGTGTTATTAAATACCACCTCATAATCAGAGGGGGATTGGAGGGGTGGACTTTTCCTGTGGCTCATGATGTTGGTTATTTCAGTAAGAACACCAAACTGGAGAATACTGTTCCAAAGCACAACACTCACAAAGAAGCATTTGGCTGGTGAAGTGAAGTTCTGAGGAAATAAATGTAATTGTGTGCATGCACAGGTCTCTTCATCCCTTTAGCAAAGCGAGAGAACCATGCCCTACTAGTCCCAAAGGAAGAGTGGTTATCTTTCTATCAAAGAGGTTTGTATTCCTTTGGAATAACTTTCACATTCTTGACTGACAAATAATCTCTTTATTATGTGGGAGAAGGTGGTAAGTGAGGAAGAATGCCATAGTGAAAGGAGAGATCTAGATAAGAATGGTTCTACTTTTTAAGCTGTGTGTAGATTAACATCGTGAATTTCATTATGAACACCTTTTTGGAAGAATGTTATTCACTGGTGTTCTGGAAGATGAATCTCATGCCTTCTTTTTAAACATCATTTTGTTATCATGGCACAAGTGGATTTTATTTTGTAATTGTGTTGGGGGTTAGGTTTGTTCCTTTTTTACTTTAAAGAATTTTTTCCCCATAAGTTACCAAGGAGACATGGGAATATCTCCTGTTAATGGACCATTAAAGCTCACCGTTGGCATGACACATTTCATCATCCTATTGTGAGATATTCCACCTAGGGAGAAGAAGCCAAACCATTTCCACCATTTCCTCCTAAAAAGAAGCCACATGTGTCACCAGGCACTCCGGTGTTCCCACGGGACTCCCAAAGGAAGATTGGACCCACCACTGGACCCCTGGCTCCACAGGATCATCTCTGCTTTCAACAGGACCACATCTGCCACTCCAGGAGGGCTGACTTTGGACTGTTTCCAACGCCCTGACCAACAGGGTGTCAGGTTGTATTTCTGACTCTGTCAGGGTTTTCCAGGATTTCTTGTTTGTTTCTTTGCTTATTCTTTTGTATTATAACATTTGTATTTTTAATATTACTAATAAAGAACTGCTATACCTATTCCCAAAATCTTTGCCTGACAGCCTTTTAATTGCAAATTTATAATAATTTGAAAAGGGGGAGTCTCCCTTACATTCCAAGGGAGACTCCAATCTTGTCTATCCAAACCAAGACAGATTTAAAGTAACTGTAACTTCACACTTTACAAACTGGAATTTCACAGAACAAAATACAATTGCTAAACAGACAGTAGAATTAAAGGTACTTAACGTCTGAATTTGCAAGCCTTGACAATTTTTTTTTTGAATTCAGATCTAGTGCTATGTGTTTGGGTTTTTTTTTGTAATCATACTGTGTTATTCTATGAACTGTAAAAGCACTTGCAAGTGAAGCTGCTGACTACACTGTCAGACCACAGCAATGTTTCTACCAAACCTTGAAAATCTGTATTGACAGAAGCCAACTAAGCTAAAAAACCATCTCAAACATATCTTTGATGCCATTACATACAGAAAGCAAGCAGTACAGGGATTTTCACTGTAGAATATGTGAGAGTTTCATGGACAGGCTGAAGATGAGTTGGAAATGTGGCCTTGCAGCAGGGAAGGCCAATTGTATATGGGGTTGTAATAGCAAGAGTGCACTCATCAGCTTGGGAAGTGCTTTCCCCCCTTTCTTTGGTACCTGGGAGGTGTCTGTAGTATGTGCCCAGTTTTGGTTTCCCTAGTAAAAGAAAGACCTTGGCATTCTAGAGTGGGTCCAGAAGGGACACCAAGCAGGTTAAGGGGATGGAGCACATTATGTGTGAATGATGGAAATCTGGGAGAGGAATTCTTTTCAATATGAAAGTGATCACAGTTTTCCCAGAGAAGCATCTCAGTCCTTGGAGATATTAAGCATCTATTTTTATAAGGCTATAAACAATATGATATAACACAAAACTGGTTCCACTTTGAGCTGGGGAATAGACTAAAAAGGGCTTTTTAAATTTAAATTGTTCTTTGAGTATCTTTATCCATATTGTTACAGTTAGGAGCTGCCAATATGCCAATATTCAGTTAGCCCTGAATTTGAAGAAATACAAACAATGAGGGTGGTAACACATGGTTTTGAAACCTTTTCCAGGAAAAAGTGCAGCAGAGCAGATAAGCATAAGACCTTCCTCAACAGGAGAGTGAAGAGAACACAAGACAACAGACCATATGCTGCAAAAAAAGAAGCCTATGATCTATACAGCTGATGAATTAACCAGTAACCATTCCTAGCGTGGTTTATGTTATCTGCCAACTGAGATTTCTAGCAGAATGTGAAGGGATAAAGAACACAACATTTTTAAATGTGGTTGAATGACTAGCAAAGAAATCCATACACTTTTTAAGGAGTTTGAATAGTGAAATACTAGATTAACCCCGAGGCATAGGAGTGTACAGACACAGATACTTCCATGAAAAGACTGCCAGTGTTGACAGAGTCAGTAGGAAACAGAAAGTGTCCTCCAATGCAATACTTTTGGAGATCACTGATCATTCAGAAGCCTTGAGAAAAAAGTCACAAGCACTGCTACAAGCTACTCACTTAGTGAATAAAAATTAACTTAATCACATACAAGAGTAAAATTCTGATGTTTAGCCACTCCATGTGATGAAATGAAACTAATCATTGTCAGCTGCTACTACATACCAAACTTGGATGGCTTTCCATGAAAGAGCACTCTGGACTCTGACCTTCACATAAAAGTTCAAGTGCTCTTGATAGATAAATCAGACCTGTTGACCACCTCTGTGACAATTTCTTCTACATCTGGTTTCCTCAAGATTTTCAACAAGCTGTCTTCTTTACACTTGATATTCTGGAAGAGCAAGGCAACAGTATGATGTCAGCTAGAAGACAGAGGGATTTCAGGGCAAAACAGATTGGTTTTCAGAAATAAATGTTCTTCTAGAAGTACAGTGTTTACAAGAATTCTGCTTTTAGTTATAATCTCAGGGATCAGGGTCCCTACCTTCAGGGATGTCATAAGGAAAGATGTTGCCATCTATTCAAATGCACTGAAAAGGAAGTTTGGGTCTCATTTTGTTTGTTTGTTTTGTTGTCTTTTTTTAAAAATAGATGGAATGCTTATACAGTTGGATGTGAAATCTGTTCTTTTACAAAGTTGTGTCTTCATATAATTTGTAAGTAAATCTCCTCAATAACTGTGGTCTTCTAATGTCGTATCTTAGCAGTGAGGTCTGGATGAGTTTGAGAAGAGTTTATTGAAATATGTACTAAATTACTACTATTTTCATTACTTCTTATCTCACCATGCCCTGAGCAAAACTGACTCTTTAGCAATGAAATCGAAGCACAGGAATTGGTTTGTAAGTGTCAATGTTTTACCATTATGCCTTAGAGCTGTCAAGAGAGGCAGGCACAAGCCTCTCAAAAATAAGCTAGACATGACTGCACATTTTCCTCACTTTTAAAAGGAATAGCACATTCACCATCTAAAAGTGTTACTTTTTGGCATGATTTATTTATTTTTAAATGACCTTTAATGGCTTTTTCTCAGTGGAAGCTCACAATTATCAGATTACCAATGAGACAGTGCTAACAGTTTTCAAAATTGAAGGTTGGTAACAGAAACTGAGACTCTGTAGAAGACCACAAAAATTTAATCAAAACTATTGATTCTGCCTAGGAATGAGGCTGAGCTGTCTCAGTTTCACAATTTCAACCCAGAGTCCTGACTATGAGTTCCTGACACCACTTTCCTTTTTGTCACATATGGTTTCATACCAGGCAACCTTGAATCTGTGTCAGAGATGATACTTTCAGCACTGTGAAGTCCAGAAAACTAAGCTCTTATTCAGGATTTTGAAACTGGAGTTTTTCAACCACTGAAATTTTTTGAACCTTTGCTTTTTTCAGGAAACATCTGTTAAGAAGAATGAGCAATTTCTGAACAAAAACTTTGATTGTATCAGTTCAAACAGCTATTCTCTAATTCAGTTCTGTACATTTTCACTCTGCAAACATTGGAGAGTTTGCATAGAGAATCAGTAGATTTGGTTGGAAACTTGCAAGGCCTGACTGGACATAGTCCTAGACAGAATAGCCTTTTTTCATTGTTGACCTTGCTTGAGGTGTAGCTTGGACCAAACACTATGTTCTTGGAGTACAAACACAGTGATTTCCCAAGTAACTGATTCTGTAAGCCCTGTTTGGGATCATCAGGGTCTACAGTAATATAAGTAATATTCTTCTGGAGGATGATGTCAAAAGTGAAACCTACTTCTTGGAATTGTTACCACTTTCTTAGGAACAAAACACTTCTGAGACTGCCCTTAACCACTTATTAATGTTTACCATTAAAAAAAAAAAATTAAAAACATGATCCGAGTTTTCAGTTTAGATTAAATTGAAAACATGATCTGAGTTTTCAATTGTAATTTATTTTCTTAAATAAAAAAGGAAAACAAAACAGTAAGAATAATTCATACCAATGAATTATGCAACATTAAAATCTCATGTTGGCCCTTTTGTTGTATCCCTTCTTAAGGGATTCCATCATTTACAGAAAGGGGTGACAATATGCCATGTTTGCTGAAAATTGACTCCAAGTCCTGGCTATCAGCTGTCATCAGAGACTGCAAGTGGCACTTGCTTATAGGCTTGTGCTGAACACCCACTTCCAGCAGAAAACATCTTGGAGGTATAGTGAAAACAAAGGTTGTGTAATAAAAGAGCCTCTGTCCACATCTACCTGTGAATCATATCCTTTTCTATTAACTATGTGATTTAATAAAAGTAATTGACATTGTTAGGTTAGTTTATTTTATTCATATTTCTTTTCAGTATTATACCTGACTTCTATGTTAATCCTTCCAAGCGAAGGTAATTATTGCCATCAAAGCTCTCTATGCATTTTCTTTAATATATCCTTTATCTTTTTAAATTAAAGTAAAATAGAAATATCTAGCTAAACACTCTATTTATTTCCATCCAGTAGACCATAAGAGAAAACAGCTTTTCTTTTTTTCCCCTTTTTATTTTCAACAAGCTTAATGCTAGGTAACCTATTTTACACAATTTGTACATTTAGCCTCAATAACTGTCATTTTTTTTTTCCTAAAAGTAAAAATAAATATTCTATGAATAAGCCTTTCCCATAACCTTTTTTGTCAAGTTCAGTGAGACTCCTTTAAATGTGAAATGAGTGAACCTAAACCAAAATTAATTTTTCCAGCATGAGAGCTGAAAAAGCAAAACTTGGTAGAGTTTATATATATATATATATATATATATATATGACAGAAGTTTTCATATTTTATCATTTCAAAGACTTGGAATTTGCCATTGTGTTTCATGCTGCAGAACTGAGACCATCATCTTGCTTTATATTAAGAGTAAATATTTTATATACAGCGCCTATGAAAAGGCCAGTCCATAGTGTTTGCTTGTGCTTTAAACATATTAAAATTGTTTCATAGTCAAAAAGCAATACTAATGTTAATAGCATAGTTAATTGCATAATAATACTTATGTTAATAACATAATAATACTAATGTTAATAACAAAGAAAAAATTGATATGGTTGATCGCCTTTAAAACCCCTTTAATCAACTATAGACAGACTATTGCTCAGTCAGGCTTTCTGTGCGGTAAGAATTTTGTGCTGTCCAAATTTTGCCTAGATATTTTGTTCCGCATTAACTTTTGGATTATTTTTCATTTGCTAGATTCCCACTTTCCTGGATTAAGATAAAACTGCATAGCAGGCATAAGAGATTTTCCTCACAGCTTGACTTGAAGTGCTGACGATAAAAAATACCAGACAAAACAGAAAAACCCTCACTCTTAAATAGAAGAGAGCATTTAATATTTTACGTCTTTGTATAAGTGCTATGTGTTTTAAAATGATAATGAGGCATTACTATTACAAAAACCAAATTATTTCGCCTGTTGTGTGCTTAAGTGTACTTTATCAGGAGCACTGCTGCAGGAATTGCTTGTAAATTCACAAAAGACTTTCCTCTGGAGTTGTAAAAAAAGTTATGGAACTCAGATGTCAAGGCTCAGGTGTGCATAATTGTATTATATGGAACATAAAGTTGTGAACCAGAATTACTATGAGCTCAATAAAATAATGAAGAAAACAGTGAGTGTCTTTTACTTGGTCATGCTTTAGAACTGAAATTTGTTTTCATTACTGAAATAATATTACTCTCACGGTTTTATGTCACTCTAACAAAAATAGTTTGGAATGATTTATGCTACCTTAAGCAACTATATGTTTCCAGTTGTTATTATCTATCTCTTTGGACAGTAATTTTAATATTGATTTCAAAACAATGATTAATTGCACAAAAGAGAACAAATCTATTCCAAACATTCCCTTCAAACTTGCAATTTAATGTGGGTGTAGCTCCACCCAACTGGAGCTCTGCTGAAGTAAATGGAGCTGACATAATTGCAACTCATTTAGAAATATTAGCATTGACATTGATGATGGTATACAATGGATAAAATTACATCACATTAACTCATGACATAGAGCCTATGGCTCTACCTTGTCTGTACCCTGTCTTGATTTCTCTTGTCTGTCATCCATTTAATTCAACGATTTGAATAGTTTGAATAAATAGACTCATTCAAATATGTTTTTCAGGTTAATTACTTTGGAGCAAAATCACATTTTAAAAAGAGACTCAAGACAAGACTTTTAAACATACCTAAAAGGCAATAATAATAATAATAATAAATAAATAAATAAATAAATAAATAAATATATATATATATATATATGTGGGATTCCAGGAGAAGAAAATTTAGGAAATTAGGCATTTTTTAAGCAAAAAGGAATCACATCTTATAATAACTTGAAAAATCTACAGTAGACACACATGTGAAAGTCCTGTTATAGCAATGTTTATGACTTTCACAAGTCTGAATAAATACATGTGTCTATATATGTATCATACACCTAAATAAAGACACAGAGAGTTACAAACATATATTATGTACACATAGGCTCATATGATGTGCACATGCATAGGGCTTAATTCTTTAAAGTGTGGTTGATAATGACACAAATAAGAAAATCTTTAAGTCAGCACAACCTTCAAAAACAAGCAGTAACTTGGTTTTAAAATCTCATATTCAGATTTCTGGAACAATTATCACCTCACCTGGGTATTCTAACAAGTTAATCAGTAGCTGAATTGAAATACTCATCAACACACTATGTAATTTCATTGAGAGTATCTGCTAACTCAGATCAACTCAATTAATCTCTAGTGGAATGAAACAAAGAAGCAGATGGTAATGCGTTTTAGTCAACACCAACTTTTTATTCTGCGTACATTTTTAAGTACACTATTCCTAGGCATTACTCCTAAGGCATTGAGAAATTGCCTTACTTTTAATCTAAGGCTTTAAATAGACACCAATAAGACACTCTCATATTCCATTTTGTCAGTAATGATTAGAGTTTTCTCAAATAAAACATTTCCCTTAGGCTCAGTTCTGCATGGTACTTATCCTGACACACCCACTGATTTCCTGGGAACAAGTTCAGGATCTACCACCACCACCACCACCTTGGCACAGAGGTTGTCTCCTATCCAGTGAGCTGCACTGATATTTAGTTAAATGCACTAAGCACTGCTGCTTGTGCTAAGAGATGCTGATCAGTAAGCATGCATTTGATATCACCTTTTCCATAATTCTTCAAAGGTAAGGGTTTGCACCCTAAACTGCTTTGTCTTCATTTTTATGCAGAAAAAGTAAAGGCAAATCCCTCAATCCACATGATCCTGATAGCAGCACCTCTCTTTTCCTTTAGTCTGGTGGTCAAGACATTTTAAAAGGCAGCTAAAATATGAGTGCTGAGCTTGTTTGTAATATTATTTAGAGCCTCAAGCTACACCAGGGGAAGTTCAGGTAGGACATGATGAGGAATTTCTTCATGGATAGGGATCTTAAACATTGGAATGAATTGCCCAGGGAGATGATAGAGTCACCATCATCTCTGGAGATGTTCAAGAAATGACTGGATGTGGCAGTTGGCTCCATGGCCTGGTTGAGGAGGTGATCAGTCAATAATTCTACTAGATGATCTTGGAACACTTTTCCAACCTGGATATTTCTGTGATTATTTATACATTTTCCATTTAATGACACTAAGATTAAAATACACAGAAATGGGCCAAAAACCTTTTATTTCCTATTCCTACTCACTTTCCATAAGCTAATGACTTCACTCATGGTCCAGTTCTTGTCATCTTGATTGCTTGCTCCAGCACCGCAGCAGCTGTGTCAGAATGGGCTGTGACCCATGTCACATGTAGGTCTGTAACCCAGAGGTCAGGGCAGGCTTTGAGATGCTGGCAGACTGTTTTAAATATGGTCACATTGGGAAATTAATTTAATCCAGGTATCCACCTTCATGATTTATGTTCTGCCTATGAGTGCATTTATAAAAACATACAAAAATAAGCAAATCCAACAACTGGACAAGCATCTCCTTTTTTCAGTGTCGTTTGGAGGAAATTTTTGTAGCTTTATTCTTTGAGATAAATTTCCCTGTATACTGAGTTTGATTTCAAAATGGCTGGCTAGCAGTTTGGATCCATCATGGGAGATAGACAGTTTAAAGACCATTTTCTGAATCCTGTCTGCTGTAAGGTCTTGAGTATTTTTGTCCTGGACAAGCTGAGAAACAAAATCCATGTGTACAAAAAAAAAAAAAGTATCTAATTCAAATAGTAGATGCTCTGCAATTAAACCATCTTCAAAGTGAGGTGACAGTTTAGGATGGGCTATTTTATAGTCAAAATTCTGGTTCCATAGTTCAACTATTTATGTAGACCTTTACAGGCATTATGTTCTTACTGGCATCCATACTATGTTTCAGCCACTCTTCATTACTTGCAGAGATCTGCAGAACTCTTAAAAGGGAGAAAAGCAGTGCAGGTTTAGTCGTGCAGTGAAGACATGACTTATACCGATGGTTCATCACCAGCACAGGGAGCAAACAGAGCCCTTCTGTCAGCCAGAGTCTGCATTCGGGGTTTGGCCACATGAGGCAGTGAAGGGGAGATGTATCTTTCAACGTGAGGAGATCCTACCGAAAAAAAACCAGAAGAGAACAATGCTCTTCCATCTTCAAAGAAGATTTAATCACCCTGCCTTACTCTTTTAGTTTTTAGTGCATTGTTTTTTATGTTGTTTCCATGGTTCCTGTGTTGATTTAGCTGCCGTTTCTTCTGTTTTAAATTTATGTATTTCTTGTTCTGTATCCATATTTCATCTCCTTTGCTCTAACTTTACCAGCTCTTTTTTTTTCTCTGTCCTTTTCCCTGATAGCTGATCCTTTCTTATATCAGTATTTTATGCACTTTTTGCCTGTCTGCTGTCCCCTTTTCCTTTCTTTTGCTTTGCATTTCCCTCTAGTCACTTTTTTTTTCCCTGTCAGTTGGCTTGTGAAGAAATATATTATGGGAAATAGTTATATACAGAATATTTCTCTGAAAACACAACTACATTTACAATAACAGAAGTCAACACATAGACCTGCAAGATAAATTCAATTTAATGCAAGTTAAAATAATGCATTTATGGGGTGCCATATGTGTGCCAGATCCTTTAAAAACTTGAAAGACAGAGTATATGCACTAAAAATATTACAACTGAGCATTCTCAGTTTTATGGAATCTATTTCAGTTTGTGCTAGATAGATAACGTATTTCCCAAGTATAGATAAAGTTGACGAACAGATCAGAGAAGAAGGCTCATAAAGAAGGTACTTTTTAATCAAGGACTTGAAGGAGAAAAGAGATGGGTTGATCTGGGTCATGATTTTTTACTAACGCTGGGACATCTACATAGTCCAAAAGCAGCCTGGATTCTACTATATCTTGTTTCTCATTATATATGCACTTAATGTATACATTTATATTTTATACATAGACATATTGCATTTATTCTAAACTTTTGTCCAAAGAACCATCCACAGAGGATGATCTTCTCATCAAATTTGTGTTTATTAGATCTTCTTTTCTGGTGACTCACATCTCAACTTTATGACAAATAGAACTTATTTTTTCTCTCATATACTCACATAATGCCATGAATGAACATTATATCTACCGTGCCTTTAAAACACGGACTATTTAAAAAAAAATCAGGAGTTTTAATTTTTTTTTTGTTCTGACTTGGGACTAGAGAGAGCTCTTTTGAGTTTTACTATGAAGGCAAGAAAGGAAGATATTTATAATAGTTAATAGCCTGAACATTGGAAGAATCTTCTAAAATGGAAAAGGCAAATCTTCTAGTCCCTGATTTGTATTATGTGAATTGCTGTCTTCTAAAGAATAGTTGGCTAGACAAAATAAAAACCCTGTTTCTCTATTTTTAAAATTAATAGAAATTTATATATTTTTCTGAAAACAAAATGAATTTCAATTAGAAAATTGTAATGGATTGAAAATTCCTAATATTTCTAGAGATTATTCTTATTTTGGGAGCTAAAACTCATAAGTCTTGTTGTTTGCTCACATATTCTGCCAGAGTTATTAACATTTAAGGTCTTCTCAGAGTTTGGAAACACTTGATATTTCAAGAGTTTCCTCTCTCAAATAAATAAGAAATGAATAAAATACTGAAAAACATCATATCACAAAAACCTGGAAAGGTGGAAATTAAAAAGAAAAAGAACAGGACTAAGTAAACAAACCAATTTAGTGCATAATTTATTTCTTTTGCACCAATGTGAACTTTTTTTTTAAAAAAAATGGACCTGAAAAAAGTATTTTTGACTCCACCTCTTAATTATAAAATTTACTTTTAATCAATCATTTGATTACTTATGAGAAGTCTCAAATGAAATAAAAAAAGAGTCATTACTGTGAAAGTTTACTACCTGTATTTCTGTTTCTTTGCCCATCCTGGTTTCCTTAAATTTGGAAAAATTATGGAAATTGATAAAACCATTCTCCCTCTTTCTGGATTCATTCATATCACCCATTCCCTTTGCCATGTCATTAGTTTGCTCTGCACTCAGAATTGTCACCCAAAGGATGAAGACTCACAGGGCACAAATTTGTATCAGTGTAGACACTGACACTCCTTTTCCTGCTTCATAGAGTGAAAGAGGTTAATGGAAAATATGTTGTGAGTTACTCTTTATTGACAGACACAATAAAAAAAAAAAAAAAATTGATGGAGAAACCAATGATGACCATGTTTAATACTAATGGAAAAGAACTGTGAGAGTCAAGATAGGCCTGTTCATAAAACCAGAATTTTATTCAGCTTAAAAGATTTCTTTGTTTCATGGCCAGAGCAAACACCAATAAGCTGTCTCCAGCATAGGTGAAGTTTTTCTTTTGTCAATTAGGTTGTTCTTGAAAATCTGCAATTTCATATCTAATAAGGTACTTTTCCTTTAATCAGTCTAAGTGACCTGACAGGCTGGCTGGTCCAATTAGATATACATCATATTTTTATGCATTAATTTAGTTTACATAAAAAGTGCAAAATCAAAAGCTTTGAAAGCATTAGGACAAAAAAATCACAGTACGAATCAAACCTTTCTGGAATGGAGCAGTTCCATTCCAGCAGCAGTTCAGAGTTCAGTGACCAAATATCAATATTCTATATTTATTCAGTTGAATCACAGGAATTCCCACATTGAATCAGATTGGATAAAAACCCATCCATTTTATTATCTTGTTCTTAACATTGGGTAGGACCAAATGTTTCAAAGAAACATAAAAAATCCTCTGCTTAAAAAACTTGAATAGATAAAGGTGGTATAAAATTTTCCTAAAGAAAGGAAGTTTCTTAAACACTATCATTAAGAAATTGGTTTAACCACTAAGTAACAATGCTTGAATTTCCTCTGAAAGTTTTATTCGGTGTATATTAACAACTATAGAACAAATCATAGAAGAAAATATAGAAAATTGGTTATTTGTATTATTTAAAAAGCCTTTTATTTCTGCCTGAAGAATACAATTTTTTTTTATTTTTGCTGCTGATTGTAGTTGTTAGTGCAAAGTCCTGTGTCTAGGACTAGAAATGTCAGTATCTGTTGGGTATCTTTAACAACTAAAGGCTGGATTTAGACCATTATTTAATCAAACATCTCTCCAGGTGAACATAAACAACTTCTGAATTTTGCTCAGTGATTGCAAAACTATCCTGTTTATTTGGACCAGTGACTAAGATTTGTTAGTCCATGGGGGATTACTCTTGAATAGCTGCTGAAAAAACCCAATCAAAGTACTTTGATTAAATTCTGTCTCATTCTGGAACCTTCCTGTGCAGCTTTGTATCATTATTCTGATAAAGAGCAAGTGTTGTTTTGTAGGGGAGGGAGAAATAATGCTGCCCATCCCCTCAAAGAAATATTTTCCCCATGTGTAACAGCTGTGGAATGATATACAGCTTTTTAATAGACTTTTAAAAGCTATCTGGAGACTTAGTAAAAAGCTTCCATGCCCAGTAGATAACAAAATGTTATAGTAATTTTAGTGCCAGACCTTAATTAAAAAGAAAACCATAAAATGTATAAATGGGTACTATAGAGAATGATGCAGCTTTGCGGAACCATTTCAGTCTCCTCATCCCAAAGACTGCAGAAATTAATAAGAGGACATAATTTGTGTAATAGTGTACTGGACACAAGGTAGTCAATATATTTTTACCCTTTGAACAAGCAGTTGTTGCTTGGAGTGCACAGTTTCATCTTCCCAGGTAAACTCTTCCATAAGGGATAGTCCCCAACAAGCAAACCTGTTGTTAAGGCTGTGTCTGCAAATGAATTGTCTATAAACAAACTCAGCATCTGGCAGACATTCCAAGGTGAAAGCCAAACAGATGGCTAATTTAATATAATCTAAGTGACTTTGGATCAGATAAAGCAATTGAATTAACAGCACTTTAAATGAATGTATACCACACATTCTCACTATGCCATTATAATGGGCACCTTTTTATATCTTGAAAATCATTGCTAATTGAAGTTTCATATGGTGAATGCTTATATCTGTAAGATGTAGTGCTAAACAGCCTGAAAAAAAATTTGCCATTTTAAATAAAAGAAATCAGTATTATAACCTTTATTATAACTCAAATGCAATTATTTTCTTAAGAACTCTTCCATACATTTTTATGCATCAAGTTATGTGCACTTAATACCATTGAACTTGTAAGTGCACATGCAGCAGGAATAATTTGTTATGCCTATTTGCAGGTAGATACATACTTTAATTCCACATATATATGAATATATATTTTTATATATATGTATATACACATGCACGTATAAAACATATATATGCTGTAAGTTTGGGAGTTTAAAGTATTTATTTATTAAATACAAAACCCCCTCAAACAACAAAAAACTTCTGAATTATAAATGGGGATTAATTATTATTAGCAGCTGTTATTTGTGACACTTTTTGAAGTTATATACTCTGATCTATAGCAAAGAAATTTAAAAAATCTCTTAGTTACCTTGTATACCTCAAGTGCTTTGAGAGGGTGAAACACTGCCTGAGTACTGAGCCGTACCCTTTGTACACAGCCAAAGTCAAATGCTTAAAATTCCTTCTTATTTTTTTATATATATACATGCAAGTTAGTTCTCTATGCATTTTCTAATCCCTCTTCCCACAAAACTCTTTTTTACATTTGTGCAAAATGGGTAAAAAGGAGATGTAGAGGAGTTTGTGCTGTACAAAAGAGAGGATGTTTGAGAAAGTAGACCTTCAGCTTCTTTTCATTTCTTTCTCAGTTGCACAGAACTCTGAAATCCCTGCCAAGCCCACAATTACATTAAGCTCCAGAGTTAGACATAAGATCTATTGGAGATGGATTAAACACTGGCCTGCTGTGCTGCATGATGTAAGGGAGAGCTCCTTCCTGGTAATCGGGAGCTCTGAGAGAACGACCTTAGCTCCCTGGGCAAAGGGCCATCCACTAGTTTTTGGCAGTGTCTGCCAACCAATGGGAAGTTAAAATAAAGGGAAAATTCACAAACACAGTTATAAAAACTCTGATGCTGGCAATTGCAAAAGACTAATTTGATTACCCAGGTAATCTTTCATTTTTCTGGTTTGGTTTTCCTATACACTGAGACATCAAAAAAATCTTTTCTGGCATTCTGGCATAGGTTATGCCTTGCTGCTATTTACATTCTAGTAAAAAAAGATCTGAAAAACTCATGAACTTTTCCAAAAGCCTAACTTCCTCTTTTTTTTGTTGTTGTTTTTTTCTTTCATGTATGTCTTCACAGCATTGGAAGAAGCATAGAGTAAGAAGTAGAGGAGTCAAAGGCAGGTGGAATTTTAATAATCAGTGAAGGAAGTCAAGCAGATTTGGCTCTTCTCTCTTACAGTCTCTATCGTGTACCTGTCATCTGATATTATTGAATACTCTGAATTTTTCTAAGTATTCTATTACATCTCTTATCTTGTAGTAGGCAAATTTTCCTTTGAATTATACTATAATAATTATACAAACTAAATACATATATGATGGGCATATAATGGATATATAAACACAAATACTTTTAATTTTTTGAGATATAAAGAAATACATTATTAAGCACCTGGCCTGCTGCTAATCCATATCATATAATGCTGTTTCCTCTTCAACAAGATAAACTTTTGCCAAAATCTGAGATTTTAAAGCTGACTGTAGGAGGAAAACAGCCCCTAGGCACGAATCTAGCCAGAAGAACCAACACAGATACCTTAAAAAAGAAAAAAAAATTCCTCCATCTAGACATTCCCAAATCAGGAAATTTAAATATGATACCAAACAAGATTTCCAACCATGTTTTAGTGGAACATAGGACATTATCTTGACCCAGCCATTTAAAATACAATTTATAACTCTTTAAGTATTAGGAAAATATTCTTTTTAATCTACAGTAAATTGAGCTACAGGTTAAGATTTTCCTTCTCTTTTTTCTTTCAGTAAGAGAGAGGTAAGAAAATGTAATTTTTACAGTTTAAATCTCGTTATGGGCAAGAGAGAACACCCTTTTACACAAAGCAAAGAATTTACTGTAGATTAGCAGTCCAATAAAGCCACAAAAAAGAGTTTTTATTAGTTAGTCCAGCTGTGATGATAGCAGCAGTGCCAGTTAAATTGAAATTGTCCCAGAAAAGCCTCACTATTAATACACATATATGTATATATCTCTATATGCATATATATATGTATATAAGTACATGTTTAAGTATATATCTATAAAATATATGAAAAGTATATATATAAAAAATATATCTTTTTTTAAATGTATGTACATATATATGTGTGTGAGCTTCCGATATATGTGAGTGCCCTTTTCCCTGGTGCTCTTTGCACTCTCCCTCCACCCATAGTTAATGGGACAACTGTTTTTCCGAGCTTCAGGAGTAAAGGAATAAAAACAGGCTCACAGTGAGCTGGCAGTATCTTCATTGGGCAGAATATGGTGATGGTTGTGGTTTCTTCTTCACTCTGGGGTTCCCTCAGCATTGTTTTTACGAGTTTTCTGATGGTTGCTTGCTTGCTTTTACCCTGCTATTTCCCATTTCCATGTGTCCTCTTTCTTATCCTTGAAGTTGGGTTTTCTTCACTCACCAGGTGAGGTTTTTTCTTTGTGAAAAATACTCTGGGATTTCTGATGTCATCTCATACCCCTACTCCTCTATAATATATTATAATCCTACAGTCAAAGACAGTTCACTTAACCCATAAAAGCTGCTTGGTTTTACTCTCTATTAATTAGCAATAAGTGTTATGCCACACAGTGGTACAGAGATAAATTCAAGCTAAAATAAATTTGGCCACAGTCACCTCATAACTAAAAAACTGCAACCTCAGCTAAAATAAAGTTAAATTCACCTCAAGCCAGTACAAGGCCAGACAAGTCTGAAGTCCCTGTTCTCTCAAAGCCTGTCACCTTTTACTAGAAACGTTATAATTTAAAAGTCATATTTGTTGAGCTATGCAGTCTTTGGTCTTCTCTACACATGTAAATCATTGCAGTTAATAGGATGGTTTAATGAAAATTAGTTGTAGAAGAAATATGTGCATTGGTTGAGCTATGTCTGAAGTAAAAACTGCTTTATAAAGGAGTTTAAAGTTTATTAATAGATGATTGTTCATTAAAAGTTTATAATTTTATATATTTATTAATATTATGGCTTGATTACTGCCTAGTTATCTCAAATGTGGCTTATCCATATTACTCAAGTTAGAAATATACAAATTTGGAGAATACAGGACTGTATGACACACCACAGGATTTTGCAACACATGGAAGGAGCAAGATAAATGTTAAGTTATTAAAGAATAACATTTGTAATTACTTATCCTAATGTATTTCCAACATACAAGCCCATATTTCTGTATATGACAAATATGGAAAAAAAGGAGGAATTTGTCAGCTCTAACAAGAACTTCTTTGAAGTTAATTTTTTATTTTAAAACAGATGTTTCCTACTCTACTCAATGAAAAGAAAGATATAGTTCTCAGGAGACAATTAGCTCAAGACTAAGGTGGGTGTGAAAGGCAGATGAGATGAACAACCATCTAAAGGTTTCTGTTTCTGTGTGGCAACAGCCATCCATAAACAGAATTTATTCACCATCTCTTGACAGCACTGGAAAATAATCCTTAAATGAACAGAATTGTAGGTAAGGTGACAAAACAGGTTTTGCTGTTTCCCATAGCTATGCAGGAACTGTATTCTGTGAAATATCTTCCACACACTGATCTAGGAAAGAGGGCACTTTAGGTTTGTTGGTAAAGACAACCTTTTGGAAGCTTTACCTGCTGCACCTTGGCAGGTAAACTCAATGCAACCATCCCGGCTGACTCAATATGACCCACATGACTGGCTCTAATACTTATAACTGAAATTATTATTTGTGTTTGACCTCTGTAGGTCAATCTAACAATGTTACATATGACTACTTGGTCTCCATAGCTTTTTTTTCACCACCTTTCCACCTCTTTCTTCATGCCTAAAATTTGCAATGATTAGTCTAGTTATTAGTTGTTTTTAATGAATATAAGAATTAGAGATTGATCTTCAAAAGAATATTCCAGGGGGCAGGAAGAGAAAGTAGGCTCATAAATCTTGGACTACCTTCATTACCTACGATCTCTCTTCCTTTTATTCAACAATGGGATCTCTAAATGGAAAGAGATAATGTATTAAAAAACCTTTTAGTTTATTTAAACAAGTGCAAGTTGGGTGGTCTGAAAAAGTTTTCAAAATTGTGGTTGAATTTGGAAGAAACTTCCTAAGAGGGAAAAAGACCCCAATACCCTGAAATTTTTATTCATCACACATTATGTTTCAATAAAGCTGAAGGGCCTTGTTATCCCATTTTTCTGGCTGGGTCAAATTTGCCAGCTGACACTTCTCTGCACTTCCTTCATCTTCATCTGTAGTCCTCTGTTAATGCCAGTGAGCACAACTGCCAGGAAATCTTCCTCTGAGCACATGGATTGCTTCCTCTGCAGTGTGCCAGGACTACCTTTGGATCTGAAAGACTTCACTTTGTATTCCAACTCAACTCCGGTGAATTTTGTTAAGAAAATAAGTTTTAAGTGACCTTTTCTTCTTCTTTAGGAGGTAGACTAAAATTAAGAGCTGTTAAATCAGCTCCCATTTAGCTTGTGAGCTCTGCCAAGCTTTGTCTAAAGCACAGAAGGAAGGAGAAGCAAAGAAGAGCATTTTTTTTCCCCTGCTGGGCTGATTTTCTCAAGGTCTAAACACTTCAGTTTAAAAGCAATAAAAATTCAATTATATGTTCAAAATTATAGAATTTTTTTCCGGCAGCTCCTTCTGTGATTAATTACTATAATGGTGCAGAAATAGCTGTTATTGCAAAACCATCTTATGTTCCAAAGCTTATAGATCCCTGCTCACTGTGAGAATGAACTCGTAAAAATACAACCATTTTCTAAAAAGTGAGGAAGGAGGGAAAATCAAGGTGGTTATTTTTATCTGCTACAGGGAGGTGTGATTATGTGAGTCGACTCATTGCTACCTGAAGGGAGTCAGATCAAAATTAAGACTTTCTGCTAAAGCACACAATTAAAGTTCATTTCAAGTGTTGTAGGCAAGCTGGCATTTGCTGAACAAAGTATGTGCTACAAACAGATGCACCACTGGAAACAGAGACAGAAAATTTCTTCCCTAGGACGATTCTGCTTTATTAAATCTGACAACTTCCACTTGAGCTCAGTGTCCTGATCTAAAAAAAAGTTTCTCACTTGCTTTAAGCAATTGCCATATAACATGCCAGTTGGACAGAAATTGGCTTGTAATTTTACTCACTGTCCAGGAAAAAAAAAAAAAAAATTTCTTAAAAATCCCACACTCTTCTTGATGCTGACAAATAAAAAAACCTCAACTATTTCATTGCTTTCTGCCTTTGTGGAGAGAATAGCATTAAAAACTGGGTTACAAATCTCTTTATAGGTAGAAGTAAAATAAGGCATTTGAAAATCTCCCACAGTGGGAGAAAATACTAAAGTTCAAATTTTCCCAATCAATATGTTAGCTTTGAAGTCTTAAAGGATGTATAGTAAGTCATATGAGTTAGTATTAAATGAAATTTTAATTAAATATCTTGTTGTATAATATCAATCACAGACATAATCCATAATAAAACATGTCTTTGCTTTCATGGCACGAGTAACTTTATATGTCATTTACTTAAAATAAATTTATATCTGCGTTCACACACAACACCTACTACTGCTACCTGAAGCCACGCATAAGAACAGAAAAAACAGCATCCCCTCCATTTCTAATCACATTCATACAGAAAAGGAAGACTAGGAAACCTGAAAATGAGTAGAGAAAGAAAGGCATATCCAAATTTATTATTTTTAAAATCGTGAGATTCATTTAAGGAACAGCTTAGGGAGAAGTAAGTAGTAGTCACACGCCAACTTCATCCATAGGTTTGGATGAGGATGCAAAGAAACTTTGCTGAATGTATAGTAGTGGAACAAGTTACTAATTCAGTATTTGGATTACAATAGCACCTGGAGACCCATTGTGCACAACACTGCCCAAACGCATGGTAAAAGTCAGTCTGTCTGGAAGGGAGTATAATCCAAACAGACAGGAGAGGTGATTCGACATTCAGAAACACAGTAGTTGAAAAACAAGAAATTCAGATTTGGGACTGTAAAACCAAAGACCTATCCATTTCAACATATTATATTTAAAGTGAATTTCCAGGGAGCAAGCAGGGCTCATATTATTGTAACTAAACTCATTTTCCCCTCAAAAGCTACAAAAACAATATGATATTATTCCTTCCAAGCTAAGAATGATTAGGATCTCATCTTCCTCCAAAATACAAGTCCTATGACACAAGAGGCCCATTGAATGTTTTAAGGAAGCATAACCAATTTTTAATATTTCAGTTTTATATTGATTGCTGGAATTAAAAATAAAACCTCCTATTTAGGTTTTCAATTGTGTACTGATTTGATTTGACCCTTAGTTTTCTAATTATAAGAAAAAAACTGTTCCTCTCTTTCTTTCACTGGTTTTGGGCTAGGATTTATTCCATTCCCACTCAGCACCAAGGGCAGTGATCAGTCCACGTGTGTTGAGCTCTGTCTTTCATTCAGAACCTGCTGTCCCACAGTCAGAAATGTTCTTCCTCTGGACACATCTTCAAGCCTGTTTTCACACTTTATGAGGATCCTTCTCTTCTGGGGACCTGTCTGGCCAAGATTGACACAATGAAGGCAGAGGAAATGACTGGACTTTTGGGGTGTGTGTGGTTTTTTTTTTGTTTTGTTTTTTTTTTTTTTTTTTTTTTTTTTTTTTTTTTTTTTTTTTTTTTTTTTGTTATCCATTTGGGAAGTGTCCCTTTCTTATTCTCCCTAAGAGTACATATAGTAAAGGAAAATAATCTGGACCTTGTTCTGCCTCTGAGCTGGCACAGTGAGACATTTAATTGCAAATGAATCTCAAAGAGCCAGCAAATCATCTTCTGTCAATTATTACTTTATTTGCTCCAGTGTTTCCTGAGAAAATTATCTGAATTACACCCTCTCTTTTTCTATTGAGCTATGGAGGGTATTTCTAGATAGGAAAGACTGAAGTAGGGAGAAAATGGTGAAGGAAACGCCTGAGTGAGGTATAAAGGCAAAGTGAAACAAGCAGTGAATCATAATGAAATATCAATTTTTCTGAATTTCTGGCCTTCATGTTTTCTTCTGTACCTCACTGTCCCCTTGTTGCTGATGAATGCAATTCCCCAGGCCTGGTGTTCCTGAATTTTTCTTTGAAAGAGTAGCTGCCCTAGCTTAAAGTTATGTTATCAGCTCATAGCTATCACAATCCCGAGCAGTTGCTTAGGTAACTTAGGTACATTATATTTCAGGGAGAATTTTTCTCACCTCTTTAGGTTTGTTCTTTGCATGACAGTAAAACCCCACTTTTTACATGCCCCATCTCAATGATGCAATAATTTGTCACTTTCCTCACCCTTTTATTTTGCCTCGCCCTTTTATTTTGTCTTCAGTTTCTCTTGCCTAGCTGCCAAACATTCCTATAATCGAGTTCCTATAACTGTATAAACCCAAACCCATTAAATTTTAGCTTCTCGTGAGTAAAAAACTTGTTTCTGATTGATTTCAAGTTCAGGAAAAGACAGGTAAAATTCCAGAGAGGTCTTGAGATCCTGTATCGACTCTGACTTGCTTTCAGTAGACTATGTGCAATCTTTGACAGATCAAACAAGCTGCAGTACCTCAGGTGTACTGACTGTTTTTCTTAACTTTGGTCTATCCTCTAGGTCTGATGACAACTTTTGAACACTCTGCTTTCTTTAAGTTTAACAGCAATATCTTTGAGGTTGGAGGAGTACCTAAAAATGCTTTTGATAAGAAGAAAGTAGAGCAGAATAGAAAAAGGAAGAGACTCTTTAATAGGGTTTGTTGATCTCAAAATTTAGTTTTGTTTATTTCTTGGAAACTTAAAAATAAAGTTAGTATTTTGCAAAATGCTTATGAATGCATTGTCTGTCAAAACACTAAACTCTAATATCTGAATAATGATGGAAAGGGATATTCATTAAAAAAATAAACCTAAAGCATGAGCCCTTCAGAAAAAGAAATTTTATATAAAACCTTTTCATCCTCAGAATATTTTTTTCCTCTTGCTTTCATTCAAAAAAAAGTCAAGGTAGGTAGATACATTTCTCCTCAGCATACTTGCCAGAGGATGGGGAAGGCACCTTGATAAACATTTCCTATTTTAATTTTGGTCTACACTCGATATTACTACTACTACTTCTGGTAGTACTGCTACTACCTCTACTGCTGCAACTACTATTACTAACTGTACACATTTTGTCTGACTTTTCCTTGCATATTTAGTGAGAACTTTTACTCTGTTTAATAATTCTTGAAAGTTAATGTGACTTTTGCAGTATATACTAAAAAGATCTGTCTTGAAAAGCAGAAAAAAGAGCTTGAGACACAGACCAGTCTACTTCAGTTTAGCCCTAGGATAAAACAAACAAAATGTATAATCCAACTGTGAGTGCCTAGACAATAATAATATAACACTAAATTAAAAAAGAACCCCAAATGATTAAAAAAAGAATCATTAAGTTAAATTAACTCAATTTCCTCTTGTAACATGACAATTAGCTTAGTGAGTTGCTGAAGAGTAGACTGCAAAAGGCTTAACTTAGAGACACTTCTTGTATTGTAGGCAATGACATTTCCATATATGGGCCAGAGAGGGTACAAATGCCATAATAATGGTACTGAATTGGTAAAACCACCCCCTGCAAATTTACACAACTATTTCCCATCTTTCACTTGACAAACTGGTTTGATAAAGAGAATAAAGAGAGCCTGTCACAGATACAGAGGTATTATTTAGTATTTTCATTGATGATTTAAATGGTAGAATTAAAAAACACCCAGTGAGTTCATGACATTTTTAGACCCAGTAAACTTGGATAAATTGTACACATATTGGAATGTGGAAGGAGCTTCAGCCCAGCACACTGCTACAGAGGAAGGTAATGGAGAAGGTAATGGAGAGAAGGTAAAGGAATAGAGAAAGTAATGGAGAAAAATATTTGCACAGGAAAGTGAACTGAATAGGAAAAGAGAAGACAGTTGTTTGGATCAGAATCTAAATTCAGCTGCATATTTTGTTTCCTCAAACATTTTATGAACTTTTCCAACTGTGAATGAAATCTGAGGTGTTTTGAAAGCTAGGTTTGAGTCTGAATTTTTCAGTTTAAGTCTTTTATCTACTTTGAAGGGACGTGCTGTGATATACTGAAGTGGGAGCTAGCTCCCTGACATTGTGAAATGAAAAACACAAATGTTTAGAAATCAGATTTAAAACACATAATTAAAAATACACCTTTGCCACTAGAAAACTGTAGAGAGATAAAATCACTGAATATGCAGGATATTATGTTCACTTAATCACTGTAAGGCTAAAGAGTTTAACAGGATGATGTCTCACTGTGGGAGGAAATATTATCTCTGTAATGTTTAGAAATTGTCGCTGTTGTAGATCTTCAGCACTGAAATAGTGACTGTTAAGGCAAGATTGGGAAAAGTCCATTCTGAAACTATTCATTTTACAGGACAGGGGACAGACTGGCATAGCCTTGACCTAGTGAAGATTTAATTTGCAGTGTCTGTTCTTGAAAACACTGGTAAAAAAAGCTAACATTCAGGTCACATCATGATATCTCAAAGTGTCACATGTCTTCTTTTAATAATGTTGCAATGTATTAATTTTTGATGCTGACCTGAGTTTATGTATATCTTTTATTTTTCATAAAATTCTATGCCACATGACAGAAATCATGTATAGCTCCATGAAACTGCATTAAACTTACAATATGGCAAAAGGCTGGGGAAATATGGTTGTATCAGTCTCTGTCATTGCAACTTTCAGACTATTTCTTCAGCATCTCTCTGCAGGTTCAATGGATTTAAAACCTCAGAGGGAAATCTATTTGAAGTAACAGACATTCTCCTGTGTTTTTTGGTTATAATCCTTAAAAACAAGATAATATTACAAGTTTTCACCTAAACCTGTAAAGGTTCGTACATAAAATAGATTTCAAAGGCATCATACGGTCATGCCCCTTATGTAGTACAGCATATGCTGTTCTCTTTAGAAAAACAACAACCAAACAAAAAAACCATACAACATAGAGCAAAGTTTCATATGCCTTTGCAGATAGCTTATTATTTAACTCTCCAACTAATTAATTGAAATGTAATTAAAATTTTTCAAGTTTTTCAAGTTACGGTAAATGTGAGTGGAGTTTCGGAATGTCCATATAAAATGAAGGATATGAAGCTTATAAATTTAATCTGCATTATGCAGATTATATGTGAAGATTATGCATTTAGTCTACATTACGCATTTAAGAACTTTATTTTGAACACATATAACCCCAGCCTGAGGCTGAGGTAGGGAAAAGAATATGAGTAAACCAGATTTTCCTCTGTACCTTTAATACAAGAAAAGGGAACAGGCAATAATTTTGAAGGTTATTTCCAAAAAGGTCCCAAAGATTCTTGCTGTATAGCAAAGACTAAAGGAATTTTGTTAATGTGAGACCTGATGTTTTGAGTTTGAAGACACAGACTATCAATTCATGAAGTACAATCCCCAGGGTGTGATTATTCCCTTAAATGGGTGTGTTGTGTTTTATTCTTGCAGTCTTTGGTACTAGTACAGAACAGATGATCTGACAATGTTTACTTTGAAGGACTTGTGTTACCCGTGTATTCACTTCACAACTCTTCAATCAAAGGGGTACAAACACAAGCAACAAGATTTATAACAAGAAGATTACTGGGAATACATGAGTTTATACTAAAAAAAAAAATCATGTCGGTTTTGTTAACATCCTGGTGATTTATCCTAAACTGCGCTAGGAATATTGTAATACCAGAACAGGTTTTAAGATCTGAGTATATTTAACACTTCAAAGAGGAAATATCAAGATGTGATTTTCGCACTACATCCTCCTAATTCTAGACCACTTGTATTTAAACTTCCTTCCACGTAAATCAAAGAAATCCCCAGGAGCTCCAACTTGTAACAATCAGTCTAAGGAAAAGTCAATCATTGCTGTTCAACTCTGACAAAGAATATTGTTTTGCAATGTCTCTTGAGAGATGCAAATAAAAGATTTTGGCAGAAAATAGTATTTCCAAAAGTGTGGGTGGTCCTGAGTGCAATGTTAATAGAATTGATTATCACAGCAACAGAGTAACTCACTTTGTCTATTCACCTTCTCCCAGCTCCTAAGCATCATTTTTAGCTGAGATGCCAAACATTACCATCCTGCAGTAGCCAAATTTTCCCCTAAGTGCATGGGGATAACTAGGTGTAAGAGAGGCCTTGCCCTACCAAAGTAGGCTGTGTGGATGGATGAGTCGCTGTTAATTTGGGCAGCTTTATGACAAATACAATATGTATGTTTGTACTGAAAGTGTCATACACTTCAGAACAGCATATTGCAGTGTGACATGTGCATCCAGATGTGAAGAGTAAAAATAGACTGAACCGTTTTTAATTTTTTTCCTTGAAAAGCTGATGTTCTGAAAGCTATGATTAAAGAAATACAGTTGTCGGAAGCAAGAAGCTCTAATAATAATAATGCCAAGGAGAAAGAGTAGTTTGGAAAATTTACCAGGAAAAGCCAGCTCTGCAAAATAGCTTTTCTGTCTGTAGCAAAATGGAGTGTGGTGTACAAATTTTCAGCCCATAAAGTTTTATTTCCACTGTAATTGCAACAGAAAGAGTACTAAAATCCTGGGCACCCCAGCATTTTAGACTGATGCACATAAACTTGTTACTCCACCATCATTTTTGTGTACTAGTTTTAGTACTACTTTGCTGTTTTAAGATTCTCTTTTGTTTATTCTTATAGAGGCTGGACTGTACTTATATAACTTTCACCATCACTGATGATTAGTCACCTTTATTAGTTGGACGTGCTGACTGAAAGGTATCTCAACAAGAAATAGGTCTGGAAAACTGAGGTTTGATGAGATTAACTGGGGTGGCTGTTTTTAACTGGCCAAGTGGCACTCACATTGCATGAGTTTTATCCAGAGTAGCTGACCAGGCTGGGGTGGGAGTGGCACAGAAGCACAGGGGAGGTGTGTGTATGGAAGCTCATGCAGGCACACACAGAATTGTCTTGACAGCCCTGGACTTCTGCCTCTCTTTATCAACCATCTGATTACTCCCATTAGATGCATTAACGAATCCTCATTCTTGTCTGGTCTCTATTTCTACTTCTCATAAAGAGATTTTTAATTTTAATAGTGACTTATGAACCATGGCTGTAAAACAAAATGAATGCAAAATGTTTCTCTCAGTCATGGCTAGCAAAAAAACCTCGACAAGATTTTTAGACTGTCTGTAACAAACTTAGGATATAACTGGTAAAATAAGAGCTCATTTGCATGGTGGCATTTTCCTCCCAATAAGCATTGATGTCAAGGGAGTCTGATTCTATTCTGAGCCTTCAGGGTAGAGCATAAGCAAGGCTAACAATACCTTCAGTTTTAGTCCTTTAGGCTGGGGTATATTGGAAGTGATGCTGCATTATGAATGTTAATAAAAAATTAGATTTCCTTAGGTTCCTTGCCATGCTCATCAATTTTTCACCTTATATTTATGCCACCCGTGTTCTAGCTTGGGGTTTTATTTCACTAAAAAGTCTGCTGTCTAAATTATGGAAACAAATTGATATACTCTGATCTGTTGATGATAAAAATATTATTACATTTGGAAAATAATTTAAATATTATCCTATATATAGGAGTTGAGAACTATCAGAAGATAAGGATAGAAGATGATTTACTGGATGCTCCTTGGAATATGTTCCAGCTAAGGTGATGCAGAGCTGATACCTTTGTTGATATTTGAGGTGAACAGAGAGACCATCTCAGAGAATTTACAAAAATGTAAATTGGGACTATCATGTTTTGGAAAGCTTGAAAATGGTCTTTTGGATACTTTTTGTACTGCAATAAAATATCAATATTTTCTTGCAGTGAGGAAAAGATTTCTGTGTGGTTGTTTCACTAGATATTCTGTAAAAGTGAATGAGTGTAAAATAATATTTCATTGTTGCTTCGCGTATCTGTCTCTCAGGTCAGCTCAGCGTCCGGCTGGACCACCCTGCTAGCTCTGATACGCCCCAACAGTACCTTCGCGTGGGTCTTTGGCTCCGCAGCCCCTTTGCCTTAACTGTCTCGGCCGTGGTTAGAAAGAGGGGACACTCCAGGCTCAGGGAGAAAAGGCTTTATTCGGGTAACTCAGGGGAAGTCCCTGGTTCCAGGCCTGTGCCTCTGGGGAGTGACCCTGGGCCTCGGTTACAGGGGGTTTTTGTTCCCCCAAATCTCAGGGGTGGACACCAGTTACGGAGACCAATCACACAAAACCAGGTGGGTAAGGTCAAAATGCAATACACAACATTAACAAATCAGGTGAATTTGGGATGTGGTCCTGTGAGACCCACCAATCCCTGTCAGACACCTCTCCTGAAGGTTTTGGGGCCTGGGGGATGGTGGACATGTGGGGGAGAAGTACAATGGGATGGGGGAAAACACAATAGGACTATCGAAACCCAGGGCAGAGGATTAGAGTTGTCTTGGCAACTCTTATCAACCTCTGATAAGCACATTCCAAGACAGTAGCTTTACCTGGCTAGGGTTAAAGTCCAATTTACATCAAACCTACAACTAAGAAACTTATGATACTATTCCAGCACCCCCACACCTCCCCCTTTTTCTTTTATTTGTGTCACTGGTCTGGAGTGTATATATCTGATTCACACTCGCTGCTGGAGTCAGAGTCCGGTGGGAATTCGATGGCAGGTGTCACTGAATGCACTGAGGGGGCAGTAGTGGGGAAAATTGCATTCATGATCAGGCTTTTGACCAAACCAGAAGCAATGGCTACAATTAAGATGATGAACAGAAACAACAGTCCGGTTTTGATCCACGAGCTGGCGATGTTAGAGAGTCCAACACCTTTAAAGAGGTTGTCAAACCAGTCCCCTGTTTCTTGTTTGATGGACTCGACCATTCCTCGCAGCTGCTGGATTGATTTTTTGACGCTTTCAGCCTTAGATGACAGGTTGAAGCAACACAGTCCTTCAAACTCCTCACATGAATGTTGGTTCAGTAGAAGTAAATAATCAATCGCGGCGCGGTTCTGAAGGGTTGCCTGCCTGGTAATCTGTTCGTCTGATAGGAGGTCACTTATAGCTTGAGTTGTTAAATTTGCCTGTTTGGCCACCCAACATTCCAAACGGCCTAATTCTCCCATGGATTTTGCTATCGAGACCCAGGGTAAAAAAACTGTCAGGGCTGTGGCCTTTGCCCTGGACCAGTGGATGATTTCCGAATTACAATCTGGGTCGAGACTTGTTAGGTCTCTTTTCTGGATTGGTACATGGAGAGAGGAATTTTTTCTGTGCCAATTGAGGATTTGAGTCATGTTTGGAGTAAACAGGCTCAGCTTGCCTAAGGTGCATGGGCCTCCGATCAGCCGAGCAGGAATGCCTGTAAAAGCTCTGTCACCACAAATAAGGAAAAGACCTTTGGGTAGGGAACGGGGAAAGGGACTGTGAGCATCAGTGGAAGGAGTGGTAACATGTGCAATTTTTGTGCACCAGTTTTTTGCTATATAAGAATCCTTAATTTGCAACAAATGATAAAATGACCTGGTGTGTTCGTCTTGGGGGGTGTAACGAAAGTGAACACAAAAAGGAGCTTTTGAGGACCCAAGAAGGTCTAATTCTTGGGGCTCTTGGGGGGCACGCGGGAGTGTCTGCAACCACTCTTTCCAAAAAGCAAGGGGATTTATAACAAAGGCAGAAGGGGCATCACCAATTTCTGTAAAGTGGTTAGCTTCAACAGGTTTTCGGTTGTATTTTTGTTGTATCTGGAGGAGTGAGAATGGAAACTCCTTCTCTTTCACAGGGATTCCTACCAGGCAGGATGACATGGGATCTTGGGCTGCTGCTGAGGCTAGGCAGATGTGATCTTGTCCTAGACTCTTTGCGAGCGTTTTCCATACATTGGTTTTGGGCTGTGGAACAATCCAGGGGGTGGCTATCGACAGGAAGCTGAGCAGCACTGCAAGGGCACAAACTGCTGTGCTGCGGACCTCCATGCTGATCATCTGGACTGCGGTTCTGTAACTTAGAAGAAAGGGGTCAGTTAAACAACCATCGAAAACACTCCTCTGGGGGAAACAGCTCTTCTGCTTCCACTTCATGACAGAAAGCCCAGGAGGGAAGAGTAATTGGGCTGGGAGGACTTGCCTCTGGGCCCGCATCCTCCTCCTCCTTTTTCCTCCTTCTCCAGGAGGCCACAGTGACCTGGGGTACTTTCATTTCCGAAGCCTTTGGAACATAGGGTCTCACATTTCTGGAGGGGATCCACCGCAAACCGGTGGGAGTGGAGACGCAGGCGTATCCACGTCCCCAGGTTACTAAATCATGGGGACCCTGTATCCTCAAGGTCTCTGGATCCTTGACAAGGACCTTTGGCCTTTCCCGGGGCTCCAACTGTGAGCTCCCACGGAAATGCCTTGTCACCGGCGGGTTCATGGTTTCAAAGGAACAGTTAAGAAAGTTCAACGTGAACAAGGCACGGGCTAATCTTACAGACGGTGGCTCAATCTTGAGAATCGGTTGCTGTTGGCTGAGGACTCTTTTGAGGTTCTGGTGAGTCCTTTCTACAATCGCCTGGCCTGTCGGAGAGTGGGGGATCCCAGTTTTGTGTTCCACTCCCCATTGTTGCAGAAAACTGCAGAATTCTTTGGACCTGTATGCTGGACCATTGTCTGTTTTCAGGGACTTTGGGATGCCCAGGACAGAGAAAGCCTGGATGAGATGCTTGATAGCATCCCCAGCCTTCTCCCCTGTGTGGGCAGAAGCAAAAACCGCTCCTGAGAATGTGTCCACAGAGACGTGCACGTATTTCTGCCTCCCAAAGGGGGCAAAGTGCGTGACGTCTGTCTGCCACACTTCACAACTGGACAAACCACGGGGATTCACGCCTGTGGGCATGGATGGGATGGCATACCTGTGACATTGCGGACAGCCAGTCACAATCGCTTTGGCCTGGTCACGGGTTAAGTTAAACTGCCTGACCAGACCTGGCGCGTTTTGATGGTGAAGCTGATGACTGATTCTGGCTTGCTCAAAACGGTTTGGCAGAGGGGCTACCTCCACAGGGGCAGCGAGAGCATCGGCTCTCCTGTTTCCCTCTGCTATGAAACCTGGGAGCTCTGTATGCGACCTGGTGTGCATCACATAAAAGGGTTGCTTTCTGTGGGAAATCAGTTTGACCAGCTTGGAAAGCAACTTAAATAGAGTGACATTGGAAACCTCCTGCAGCACAGAATGCTCTGCTCTAGAAACTATCCCTGCAACATAACTTGAATCTGTTACCAAATTGAGGGGTCCAGGGAACGTCTCAAATGCTCTAACGACTGCGGCCAGCTCGGCAACCTGAGGTGATCCTTCCACCTCAATCACCTCTGATTCCCACCTCTGGGTGAGGGGGTCCCGCCAAGTCATAACTGATTTGTGGGACTTTCCGGACGCGTCAGTGAAGACGGTTAGAGCCTTAAGAGGCTCCTTGCTTTGGACACTTTTTAATTCCAATCGAAATTGGGCATCCGAATTGAAAATTTTGTGGGCAGGCCGATGAATAGAAATTTGACCAGGGTAGTTATCTAGGGCAAACTGCAGCGCTTCGTTCTCTTGAAGCAGATGCTCTAGCATAGCTTTTGTAATTTGACCAGATTTCAATTTGATTGGCATGTGAATGCACTCAAAGTCACAACCAGCCAGTTCCCTAAGGCGCATTCTGGCTTTCCTAATCAGGTCAGCCATCAATTCTTGTGGCTTTGTCATTCTTTTGGTCCTGTGGTGGCTCAGAAAGACCCACTCTATAATAGAGAGAGGATCTTCTTTGCCTTGGACCTCCCTTGATTTTTTGAGGGTTTTGTTGTTCCACTGGAAAATCATCCCATGGAGATGTGGCAGCTTTCCTAAGATGATGAAACGAAAAGGCAGGTCAGGTTTGCATCTGTTGGCCTGTCTGGTGGACAATGCATGTTGAATGTTATCCAGTGCAATTTTTGCCTCTGGGGTGAGGGCCCTGGGTGAACTCAGTTCAGCTCCCCCTTTTAACAAATTGAAAAGGGGGGCCAGGTCTTCGGTAGAGAGACCTAGCCAAGGTCTCACCCAATTCAGAGCTCCACACAGCTGATGGACATCTGCAAGGGTCTGAATTTGGGTTTTGATTTCCAATTTTTGAGGAACAATAGTCCTCTTCCCAATTTCCAGCCCTAGATATTTCCAGGGTGGCATCTTTTGAATTTTGGATTCCTGTAGTTCAAAACCTGCATCAACCAGTGCAGCCACGGTGAGGTCAAGGGCATGTGCCAACAGGTCATCTGTTGGTGCAGAAATCAACACATCGTCGAAATAATGCTGGATTATCACTTGGGGCACCGCTGCACGCACAGGTGCGAGCAGGGAAGCAACATACCTTTGACAGATCACTGGCGAAACTTTTAGACCCTGCGGAAGGACTCTCCACTGATACCTCTTTCGTGGAGCCTCTCGGTTCAAGGTGGGCACCGAGAATGCAAACCTTGGGGCATCATCAGGATGGAGGGGAATGTGAAAGAAACAGTCCTTTATGTCAATTACAGTCAAACTCCAGTTTTCGGGGAGCATGCTTGGGGCAGGCATCCCTGGTTGCAGGGATCCCATGTCCTCAATTACTTCATTAATTTTGCGGAGGTCATGGAGGAGCCTCCACCTGGTCTTATCTGCTTTCTGAATGACAAACACTGGAGAGTTCCACGGTGAAGTGGTCTCTTCAATGTGGCCCTTTTTCAGCTGTTCTTCCACAAGCTCATTGAGCGCCTTTAACTTCTGTTTAGAAAGTGGCCACTGCTCTATCCAGATTGGTTCATCTGACAGCCAATTCAGTTTCTGTATAGGGCGCTCCTCAGTGACCACTGCCTGAAAAACCTTTGGAGGGTCAGGAATGTTAATCGTGACTCCCCATTGGGACATCAAATCTCTTCCCCACAGAGGTTCATCAAAATCCAAAACAAATGGGCGTAGCGTGGCTATTTGCCCGTTTGGCCCTTCAATTGTCACTGCCTTTTTTGACTGCTTGGCTAGTTGCAAGCCTCCAATACCATTTACATGTTTGGCAATGTCCTGCAGTTCCCAATGTGATGGCCACATCCTTTCTGGGACGACCGTCACATCAGCAGCTGTGTCCCAAGCTCCTTTAAGGAGTTTGGATTCCCCACTCATAGAAAGCTTACAGAAATCTTTTGGCCTGTTTGGGCCTATCTTTTTTACCACAGCGACAGTGGTGTCTTTGTCGCTTTCTCCTTTGCCACTCTCTGTGGCACTTTCCTCTGGACTTGCTTTTACTGCAAGTCCTTGCACTGCAGGGATGGCCTGGGCAATAATTTGCCCTTTTGGTAGGAAGGTGGGTGGGTTTTCACTGCGGAGCCACACAACAAATCGCTCTGGGTCAGTTGTGATTGTCCCAGGGGCGATCTGTATGTCTGAGGGGGTGAACTTACAGTCCCCAATGACCACAAATTTTGTCTCCACCATGTGCCACGTGCCGGGTTCCTTTGAGACCATGGCTGTTTGCCACTGACTGTCCCGCAGGTGAAGAGGCTCAGCCAACTGGAGCCTAAATGGCTCATACCTGTCCGCTGTTGTCAAGGATCCTGATGGCTCAGGCAATACTATGTGCCTCGGTTTCCCTTGTTTTGTCAGGTCCTGTGAAGAGAGAGACAAATCTGATTTAGGTGACCTTTTTTCTTTTTGGGTTGTTTGGGCTGCCCGATTGGGATCGTCACGCTGGGCAGTTCCGCGCTCTCGAATCAGTTTTTTGACACCCTGGTGTTCTTTTTGTTCTCCCTCCCCTCATGTTCCCTTTCCTGTTTTAAGAAATTGTCAAATTGTCCCTTCAATGGACACTGATTGATCCAGTGACCGCTTTTTCCACACAGAAAACACTGGCTGTTAGCACGTGCAGGAGCGTTCTTCTTGTGTGGTTCTGGTGTTTTAGGTGTTTCCACAGCCGCAGCGGTGATTTTATGGCGCGTTTTCCCCTCTTTAAGGGCTGGTTTCCTGCAGCGTGGGACGACGGCACTGACGGCTTGTAGCATCTCCTTGAGAGGAGGTGTCGAGCCTGGTTCTCTGGGTATCAGATTTATTGCAGCAGTGCACTCCTCGTTCGCATGAGAGAAAGCCAACTGCTGAATCACTTGTTTCTGTGCCTCCTCTCCATTAAATTGCTGTTCCACAGCTGAAGCAAGTCGCTCCACAAATTTGACATAGGGTTCTTGTGGTTCCTGAAAAATGTCTAAGTAATATTGTGAGGGGCCATCGGGCCGCATTTTCAGAAAGGCTTTGCATGCTTGATTAGCTACAAACTCAAGGACATTTTGGGGAATGTTGGTAGCCTGGTCTGCGGCTGCTTTCCAATCCCCTTCCCCTAACAGGTGGTTTAGGGTAATAGGATTGCCTGCATTATCAGTTGCTGTGGTTGGGTCCTCTAGCAAACCTGGCAATGCAGCTTTCAGCAGTTTTCTCCAAGTGACCTCCCATAGCTCAAATTCCATTTTGCTTGAGAGGCACTTGAAAATCTGCTTCAAATCAAAAGGTACAACTGTGATTCCACCAAAAGAAGTAAACAACAAGCCTTCGAAATAAGGACTATGTCGCCCATATTCCTTTAATGCCTTCATGAGGTCTTTAACAAGCGTCTGTGACAACGCTTTCCAGGTGGCTACTGTGGTTCCCTGCCCCCTGCTTCTTCGGTATGTCACCGGAGTAACTGTGGGTACCCCATCTGCATTGGCATCCCCGAGCTCCTGCTTCTCTCCCTCCCGGACCCCAGCCGCTGCCTCAGGTTCCCAGTGGTAAGCTGGGGGCTGCTCCCAGCCTGCCTGTGGCACGGGTGGCTGTGGCCGTTGAAAGCTTGGAAAAGCATTCCCCAAAGGAGGTGCAGTCGGGGACACCGTGTTCCCGAATGGGGGGTAGGGCGGGGGCGGTGCCGGTGGGGCTCCCCCTGTGGGAGGTGGCTGCGGGGGGGCGGGCTGGGGCAGGGGCGGCGCCTCGCTCGCGCCGTGGGGGGGCGGCAGGAACGCGGGCTGGGGCAGGGGCGGCGCCTCGCTCGCGCCGTGGGGGGGAGGGAAGGGGCTCCACGGCGCTGTGGGGTGCTGCTGCGGCGGGGGGAGAAAGGGAGGGGGGGCCACGGAGTCCGGTCTTTTCAGCCACTGTCCCGGGAACCCGGCAAAAGCGGCTGCAGCGCCGGCATTCGGTGGGGGGAGGGGAACGGGCGGCTGCGGTTCCGGGAAGGGCGCCGGCAGCCCGGGCAGGGGAGGGGCAGTCGGCAGCCCCGACGGGGGAGGAGGGGCCGGCAGTGCCGGCGGGGGAGGGGCAGCCGACAGCCCCGGGGGCAGCGGCGAGCTCCACGCTGTTGGGGTTTTGCCCTGATCCCCTCCCGGTCCCAGGGGCAGGGGTGGGGGAGGTGGGGGGTGCAGGGCTTTTTCGGGACCACAAGGCTCGGGATAAATCGGTTCCGGAAAAGCAGGCTGAGGAAAAAGGGGGTGGGGTGGATAAGGAGTCTTCCCGGAGGAAGGAACCGCCCGCTCCGGGGGCGGGGCGGGCAGGGGGAAGGTTCTGGGCGGAGTTGGGGCGGTGCCCTCACAGTAGGAGTGGGGTAAACCCCACCCCTGGCTCTGAGGGGGCGTGGGAAGGGGCGGGGGAAGGGGCGTGGGAAGGGGCGTGGGGAGGGGCGGAGGCAAGCCTTGTGAGGAAAAAGGGGGCGGGTACAGGGAGGGGCCAGTAGGAGGGGGCTGAAAGGGATTCTGGGAACAAGAAGGGGGAAGGGCACCAAGAGGCTGCACCTCGTGGCTGTCGCCATTATGGAGGCCTTTTCCTTTGTTCTCTGGGGAGGGGGGGGTCTCCGGGTCTCCCTTCGGGGGTTTCTCACAGCCGTTTTCGCTGCCGGACCCACCCGGGCTATTTGGGGACTGGCGGTCTTCCTCGGCGAATGAGAAACGGACTCTGGGTTTGTTGGCTGGGGAAATCGGGGGGGTAGTGGGGGGGGTTTGGGCGTTCTGGCCAGCCAGACTGCCCCGGGAGCCTCTCGCAGCCTGGCCGTGGCTGCGGGGAGCGGGGGATCCAGGAATTCTCAAAATGCCTGGCGAGGGGGAACCGTGGGGGGCCGGAGCATTTTTTAAAATACCTGGGGGGGTTTTGGGGGTTTTAGGGGACTTAGGGGGCTTGGGTTCTCTGGGGGAGGGAAAAAGGGGAGACCTGGGGGGTTTGGGAGATTTCGGGGAGGCAGGGGGATGGGACCGGGGGGGCTGGGGGGACTCGGGAGAGGCAGGGGGAGGAGGATGGGGGGAAGGGACTGAGAGAACGCTCTGAGAGAATGCAACTTTGTTATCTTGCATTCCTGTGATCTCTTCTAAGGCAGCTTTTATTTGCCACGGCCAGAATGCAAATTTTGCAGCCAGGACGTCTCCTGACTTCCCTAATTTTTCCAACTTTTTAGAAGCATTTTCCCAGAACCAAATGCTGTTCACTTGGTCCGAATTAACATTCGGAAAATGCAAAAACAAATACCTAATAAACTTTTTCAGTTCCTTTTTTGAGTATTTAATTTTGGCAACAATTAAAACTCCAATTAAACTTTTAAAAACCTCTTTCTGGGTGGTGTTTAGTCCGTTTCCCATTCCGACTAGCTGTTATCCTTTTCCACCACCCCTTCCCAGCAAAACCACCCCCCAAATCCCTGTGGGCGTCCTTTCCTAGGGGTAAGGGCTTCCTTCGGGTGGACCCCCGGTCCCCCCCTGTCCCGTCCCTCCTAGGGTTCCCTGAGGCTTCCCAAGCCTCTGTGGTGGGTATCCTTCCCTCCCTTAGAGGAAATATACTCACCAAGCCCTCGGGACACTGGAGACGTTGCTGGGGCAACCACGAGCCTGAAGGGACTCCTCTGGGCAGGAGCTGTTCCCTTCTTCCACCAGGGGTGCTTTTTTTGCAACCCCAGTGGCTCCGTGAAATGCTGAAGACCTCGGGACACGACAAGGCGACGTCCTCTCAGAAGGTCTCTGGGTCACAGGGTCCGAGTCTTCCTCAGGCCTCCGTGTCAGCTCCCACGGCACAGCGGGTCAAAAGGCGTCTGCAGGCCCCACAGTTGGCGCGCCAATCTGTTGCTTCGCGTATCTGTCTCTCAGGTCAGCTCAGCGTCCGGCTGGACCACCCTGCTAGCTCTGATACGCCCCAACAGTACCTTCGCGTGGGTCTTTGGCTCCGCAGCCCCTTTGCCTTAACTGTCTCGGCCGTGGTTAGAAAGAGGGGACACTCCAGGCTCAGGGAGAAAAGGCTTTATTCGGGTAACTCAGGGGAAGTCCCTGGTTCCAGGCCTGTGCCTCTGGGGAGTGACCCTGGGCCTCGGTTACAGGGGGTTTTTGTTCCCCCAAATCTCAGGGGTGGACACCAGTTACGGAGACCAATCACACAAAACCAGGTGGGTAAGGTCAAAATGCAATACACAACATTAACAAATCAGGTGAATTTGGGATGTGGTCCTGTGAGACCCACCAATCCCTGTCAGACACCTCTCCTGAAGGTTTTGGGGCCTGGGGGATGGTGGACATGTGGGGGAGAAGTACAATGGGATGGGGGAAAACACAATAGGACTATCGAAACCCAGGGCAGAGGATTAGAGTTGTCTTGGCAACTCTTATCAACCTCTGATAAGCACATTCCAAGACAGTAGCTTTACCTGGCTAGGGTTAAAGTCCAATTTACATCAAACCTACAACTAAGAAACTTATGATACTATTCCAGCACCCCCACATTTCATTTTATTCAGTAATGCTCTAAAGTTAGATGCTTAATATTCTAAATACAATGTGAATGATGACTATTTCTGATTAATTTTGTATTCTCTCTGAAATTACTGAATTAGCGTTAATATAAATTGCATCACAAATGTATGTGTTCTGACAGACCTATAAAAATTCTGCTAGAATCAGCATAAGGCCACTTTGGGTATCAGCAGGGACTGTTTATGTTTGGACATCTGTAGGCTCACATGTATGACTTTCACCAGTTTTCAAGAGCTAACAGTCTAAACGATTTTTTGTCATTTGGATCACAAAGGATTTAGACAGATCTATTAACACTCTCAGATGTGGAGATGGCTGACTTCTTCAGTTAAGTTAATAATTAGGTTTTTTTGAAGTAGCAATTAGAATTTCATCTTATTGAAGCCTATACACCTGGAATAAAGTTCAAAGGATTTCTCAGTAGCATTCTTTCTTAAACAGTAGTTAAAATGAGCAGGTGAAGGTCTTTAGCCTGAAAAAATCCAGGAGCTCAGACAAACTGTCCTAAATGTTACCTTCCTACTGAGAAATCTATGGACTAGTTATGGGATTGAAAGTGTACAAAACTTCTGTAAACATATCTGGGTTCTTCACAGGTAGTGAAAAGCTCGCTTTCTTGAATATGGTTACTTGTGAATATGTTTCAATATTAATATTTGGAATTTCTTCCACCCAAAACTCTAAAGTAATTTCATAAATATACAACATTTTGAGACAAAAGTAAATAGCTAGTGTTAATATCCTTTTATATAGATCAACTCTGTGTGGGTTTCTTTTCAAGTTTCTCTTGAGATCTTTCTGAAATTTGGTAAATAGAACTCTGTCTTTATCCTTCTTATTAACTCTGTGTACCATGATATCCATCATGTTATAGTTAAAACTCTCTGAGCTGGAAATTTCAGGAATTAATTTTAAAATAAAATACTTTGCAACAGCAAAATAGAATTTACTTTCCTTAGAAAAAAAATAATTGCAGATAGAAGATAACAATGTCATGTCTTCAAGGAAGAAAAGCCAAAATTTAGAACATGACCTAATTTTAAACATAGAAAATGGCTTGTTGCATTCATCCCACAGAGAATATCAGCTGAAGTCAATTGCACATGAGACAGATAAGACGGCCTAACTAAACCTTTTCTACAGCTTTCCATGCAATTCTAAGCCAACCCACATTACTAACCTTTCATTGATAAAGGAAACCGGTTATAAACTGATAACATCTTCTAATGATGAGCCTAAAAGCTGGAATTTAACACAAGTAAAGACATTTTATTGTATCCTGTAAAGCATCCAGTTCAGCTAAAGCTGGGGATCTATTAAAAAACCCGTGTTAATAAACACATTGTCATTTAAAAAATTATAAAACTAAAGATGCCTCCAGAGACTATGCATATATACATCAGAAAAAAAAAAAAAAAAAAAAAAAAAACCAAACAAAAAACCCCAAACAAAAATCTCCCCCAAAAAACCACCAGAACTGGTATCTTCCATAAATGTGGAGTCATAATATAGCTGGACAAGGTCACCATATTTGTCAAGTATGATTTTCCCTTCATGCAGCCAGGTTGGATGTCACCAATCTACCTTATTTCCCATGTGCCTTAGCATAGTTTCCAGGAGGATTGAGGTTAATTGCCATGTCGTTGAGTGAATTGTTTATGACAACTTATATTTATATTTTACTCATGAATTTTCTAGAAGAAGAAGGCAATGTCATGCTTTTAGCATTAACTATACAAACATAGAAGTGAAACGTGATGTCTATGATACCAGAGTTCTGTGATAATCCCAAGGGATCACAACATGAGGCTTCCAAGTGTACTTAAGATTCAGCCCAAGAGTACTTTCCTTTCATTAAGTAGGCCTACTTGGGTAACTAAGCAAAAACTTATCCTTTCCTACTTCAGGAGCCAAAGCAGTGCTCAATATTCATAAAGCTGACACAACCTGGCTTAGTGACAAGCATTTACTTCTAGCTAAGGCTTTTGGGAATTAACTTTATTAAAATAATTTTTTTAGACATCACTTATACCCTATTGATTTGTAATGAAATGTCCATCTGTTTTCATAAACAGAACATGATCCATACCCCGTGCACCTTTCCTCAGGAACGGCCAATATCTCCTATGTATGAGTATTTCAGTGAGAGTTAAGTCTAATTGAATGATAATTTGCCATAGCATTACAAATTGTGGTTTAACTAGAATTATGTGGAACTTTATATAAAACCCAATCAGACAGTAAAACAGATTTTTAGCCTTAAACCAGAGGTCGTCCTTCCACTGAATTTTAATGAGATGTTCAGAATACCTCAGAGGATAGAAATGTTTTTAACCCTTGCATTACAAACAGAGACTTGCAAATGGTAGTGGTTCAAAATTCCCTAATAAAATATCATGGTGACATCATGAATGAATGTGATCTGATGGCAATTAACCCAATTTATCATAATGAACAAGAGAACAACTACCTTTCCAATTACCTTTCATACAAAGAAAATAAGAGGACTTTTCCATACTATGTCACCAGGGCAGGAAAAGCATGCAATATAAATTAAGAAAAGCCCAAATCTGGGTGTCATCGCTTCTAGAGCGTTTTGGCAGGGAAGTTGTATAAAGAGCACACAGCTGTGGCACTGAGCAGCAACCCTGGAGTTTAGGCTTAATTCTTGGGGTTTTATTTTTCCTGTAGACCTGATGAAAGGGTGAACTATACTGTGCATCTGAGTTAACAATTGTGGAATTCATCTGAGATGAAACTAAATCACCTGCATGTAAATTGTATTTATTTACAAGGATAAGCTTATATGTGGATTTATAGTGAGTTCTGTAAGACTTTTGAGGTGAAAATTTCTATGTGAGGACCAACTCACTCTGATGGTCAGAGACCTCCTGTGTTCCAGTTTGAGTCCATTGCACTTGGTCGTGTCACAAGCACAACAGAGGAGAGCCTGGATGCACATCTGCCCGCTCCCTTCATGTGTTTATATACATTGATGAGATTCCCCCAAACCTTCTCCTCTGCAGGTTGACAGGTCCCAGCCCTCTCAGCCTTTCCTCACATGGAAGATGTTTCAGTTCCTTTATTATCTCACTGATCCTTTGTTGGGTGGCGTCTTGGTTTGGGAAGACAGGAAGACAGGTAGCTGCTGGGGAAAGCTGGAGTTTCCCTTGGCATGGAGGATGTAATGCCCCCCCCCCCCCCCCCCATCCCCCAATTATTATAATTTTGCAATTAAACGCTTTTCAGGTAAAGATTTGGGAATAGGAATATCAGTTCTTTACTAGAAATATTAAAAATACAAAGGTAGTAGTACAAAAAACCAAGGAAACAAAACAAACAAAATTTCCTGAAGCCCTGACAGAGTCAGAAGTACAATGTGACACATTGTTGGGTCAGGGTGTTGGAAACAGTCCAAAGTAAACCCTCCTGGGGTGGTAGATATGGTTCTGTTGGAGTAGAGATAGTCCTGTAGAAAAGGGTCCAGTAATGACAAGATGAGTCCAGCCTTCCTCCAGGAATCCAGTGGGAACACTGGATATCTGGTGTTCCTACATCACAGTTTTTATCTAGGTAGGAATGTTTTGGCTCTCCCCACTGGGTGGAGCATCTCACAATGGGATGATGTGCCATGTCCTTAGTGAGCCTTAATGGCCCATTAACAGAAGACATCCCCCAGAGAGTGGATGGGTCTGGAAGAGAGATAAGAAACAATACCCCACCCAGGTTTCACAGCTGGCCCATTATCAGAAGGTACCCACCCCCTTCCCCCTGGAGTTACAAGAGATAAAGGAAAACATGTCCCCAACTGCTTTCAACAGGTAAAATAGAATACACTTTTTTTTAATGTTGTTACATAACCCAAGACAGATGGTCTCCAGTATATCTGTGTTTTTCTTGTACTGAGGAGGCCAGAAATGGACAGAGTTCTCCAAGTGTGGCCTCATCAGTGCTGAGCTCAGAGGAAGGATCCCCTCCCTCCACCTGGTGGTAACAGCTCCAGCGCAGCACATGATGCCATCATCCTCCTCTGCCACAAGGGCACATCCAAGGCTGTGTGGTGTGAGGCATCAGGGAGGATTGCAATACTCGAGACAGTTCCTCTGGTCAGCACAAATAACCTTCTCAAATGTTAAAACTCATGGCAAAAATATCCACTTTGAATCTTAGGCCTCCTGAAAATGGAGCATAGAGAGGCAAAGCAATGCCTAGTGGAGCTATGAATAACAAGCATCTGTACCATGCCTGTTTTAAATTTATTCAAATCAGCTTTTAAGGTCCTGGGCTGGGTTATATTTAGTTTTGTCAGAATCATTAGTAGACAAATGCAGACCATTACAGGAAAAGGACTCTATTCTGTTTGTGTGCTCTGCATGTCAGAGCTGTGGAATGCTTTTCTCTTCTTTAGCCTGCAGACCTTTCTTGTGTTTGAGTAGATAAATGTAAATTGGAGATTGAGCAAATAGTGTTAGATATTTTAATGCAGGCAGATATGGTTGCTGCTGGATAAGAGCTTATACTTCTATTATGTTCTAAATTTGAATAACTTGGTACAGCAAAATTCCTTTAGAGTTCTTAGCAAAAATAAAATCAGGAGAAAGCTTGAGCAGCTCTAAGTTTATGACCAACAGCTTATTGTGAAACTCAGATTAGGACTATAGAGAATTCCTTTTATTTTAAATTATTTTTTGAAATATGCAAATTTATTAAGTTGCCCTTTTGGTGTCCTGAATACTGGAAGAAAGACCCTCCCAGCAGCAGTCCACACTCTGCAAAGATTTGTGTACCTTCTGAACTTTAAGTGTATTAAAACACCCTCCTACATGCTTGAAAATAAACAAATAAGTGATATATCATACTCAGGTAGCTGAGCTAGACCTGTGCAATGCATCTCAGGTGCATACACTGGTGCCAAGCACACTGGGAAGCTCATAATGAGCTAATTTATCTCATTTCTTCTCCCAACTAAGCTCAGCACTCCCAGATTATTTTTGTTGATTATAGACAGCTTAATTACGTTGGCCCAGGCATCTTTTTGACAAACCAGTATATGGTATAGACATGGTATTTTAGAAGCTTTTGCAGGTATTTCACTGAAAATTCATCCTTAGATGAGGTTTTGATGAGGCAGCTGTTTCACACTCCTCTAAGGTTTGCAGTGGCAGCGCTGCTTCCCAGTGGTTATCAGCCAGCAATGGGATCCTGCACAGAACAATATTATACTGACTCCCTGATCCCCAGGATGTGTCTGATTCCTGGGGCTGGGATGCTCCTGCTCCATGTCTTCCCTAACCCTGCCCCTCACTGGGGTGTTGGCACCAACCAGCCCTGGCCATGGGGTCCAGCTCTGCCCTGCTGGTGGGAAGCCCCACTGTCACCAGTTTCTGCTCCACAGGGATGTCACTGTGCCATGGCAATTTTAAAAATTGGGATTTTAAATTACACTTTGCAAGTTTTGCAGAAGTGGTAGATTTAGCAAAAAAACCCAGCCTTTCAAGTTTCAAGGTTTCAAAATGGTTCTCAACAGTGTATAAATATTGCCTATACATAACACTACTTTTTGGCATATAAATTTAATGTCCCTTATGCATTTTTTCAGGTACTTTTAGCCCTCTGTATTTGTATTTGTTATTTAAGTATTCATTTTATCTGTGCTGCCCAGAGAAAATCTGAAATACAATAAACTGATTGACAAAATGGATTGAAGATTATGCATATGATCCCTTGAGCAAAAAAATTACTTCTTTGAGAACAGAGTCAAAATATATTTTGAAGATTCAAAGAAATGTTCTGGAAAAGTCTGAGAACAGCAGAATAATTTATACAATGTAACAAACTCTGGACAGGCCCTAAAAATAACAGAAAAAGAACTATAGATACCTTGCTTTTAATCACTGACTGCTCAAAACAAAATGTCTAAAAATTACTTTCCTGTTAACAGTCTCTGTGAAGATATTTTAATGAGGTAAGGCAAAAAAATCTCAGGTTATGTTTCTTTGTTGATAAGAACAAAAGCCAGATTGCCATTGTACAAGGGCTTTTTGGGGTTTTCATTATCAATTCTGGCCTAAAACTTAATTTGTTTTATTCAATAGCTATATGACTTTAATTTTAGAGACACTGATTCTATATATGGAGATTTCCATTTCTTTTGTTCTTTAAAAAATCTATTTAATTGCAGAAAATACATGTCTATACTGAGAAAAGTATTCATCTTTTCACAGACAGGGGTTCAAAACTATGTAAATCCCTCAACCTGCACTTACTTAAGTAAATGCTTGGTTTACTGTCGTGAAAATAAGAGGGGAAATCAACTCCATTTATCCAGTGAATTACAGTACTATAATAACATAATGCTACTTACTGTATGTGCTGAAGAACACCATTTATTTATAACCTACTATCAGAGGGGTTTTTGTTTCCCTTTACTGTACATACGAGAGACAGTCCATAGACTCTTCTTGTTTTGTATTTATTGTAATGCATATAAAAGTTTACTAAATTTTTATGAGTACACTTTACCAAGTTTTTTGTGGGTATTGTAATGAATACCAAACAAGTAGAAACAAGCCGGAATTACAGACTTTGTGGGAATTAAGACACTAAACCTATCTTTCACAAATATCCCGTGGGTAGAATTTCTAAAAGCAGTTCTTGGAATAAGGTACCCAGCTGCTATTGATTTTTCATTAGACATGTAATGGATGTAGTGCTCTAGAATGTTGTTTCTGTCTTTTATTAAAAAATAAATCTGAGTACAGTACAATGCAGTGACTTTCCCAAGTTAGGTCCATGCAAAAGTACCGGCTGAAAAGAAATCACAGCAAATGTTCTTCCAAAAAAAAAAACCATCAAAAAACCCCCACACCATTTGCATCCCTACTTTCCACACAGTGATTTTTAGTTAATGGTTTAAATACACAAAATGTTCTTCTGTGGTCAAAAACTACGAAATATTTAGGATCTGTTGGCATGTTGACAAGTATATTTAGGAACAATCGGCATGGTGACAAGTGTATGAAGAATTTATAGCTTTCCAGTCTGATTCCTGATTTTCAAGAGAAAATAATGCCATAGAGTTAAGTTTGTTCTTAGTGTCACTTTTCAACTTCCACATTTCACAAGATTTTGTAATTTAAGCAGCACATATATGTGTGCTCAGAAAAAAACCCCCAAAACCCCCAAAAAGCACTCGCAAAAGAACACTCAAAACAAAGAAAAATCCTCTAACTGGACTTAATCTAAAATATAGCATCTTGCAAACTCTTCTGGACTGCAGCTAAGACAGGAAATCACTTGTGCAGGTATATTAGAACCAGTTTGAACCAATTTTGAGTGTGACTTCTGTAACATGGACATTCAAGTTGATAGAGAAAATCAGTACAAGTGCATTGGAAGCTTTCTGTGTACCCTCTGGTGACAGGTGTCCTGCCAGCACCTCTCAAGCAAGAGGACTGAGAACTAGCTCAGGTAGATTCTGCATCCAGCAGAGGAGCAGCCAGCCCCTCTAATATGCCGTCCCTGGATTTTCTTACCCACAGACTCTGTGACCTATGAGACCAAGATTTTACATAGACCCAAATCATTAACTATCCTATTGTGTAGCTGCTTTGCACTACAGAAAGATCGAAAGGCTCAGACAAAGAAGAGGCATTTAATCCACATAATAACCTTTGTAATTCTCCCAGTGTGGTTTCTGCATGGCATTATTAATTATTTCTGAGGACAGATTTGCCCTCAATGTTTATGTAAGGATAAACTTTATGTGTCTGCCATTTCCATGTCTCCTGATTTGTAAAACAGTTTTTAATTTAAACCACAGAAGAAGAAATTGCACATCACCAGGCTTACCTATACCAGCCACTTGTGTCAAAACAAGTCAGAAGCTATCACAGGCAAAGGCATAATGAGGGTTAGAATCCATAATCAACCAAATATGAGCTCCTCTGCTTAGCTAGAGCTCCTGTCTTGATCATGGCAACACAGGGAGTGTGGCAGAATTAATTACTGCACTTTAAAATTTCACTTTAGCATGCTGTGCACAAATAAACATATCAAGGTTCCTGAGGCTGTGCCTTCTTGATGTTTTCTATGTAGAAACATGGAGATGGAGAAGTCACAGTGCTCTGTGCTGCTTCTGCCAGGAAGACGATCCCCTCCTCCAAGTGGCTCAGCTCCTCAGATGCAACTTGAGCAGTGGTTGCTCCCATCTCACATCACCCACTGTGCCCTTGTTATATTAGAGTGCTCTCTCACTAAGACAAAAAAAAAAAAAAAAAAAAAAAAAAAAAAAAAAAAAAAAAAAAAAAAAAAGATATTTGAGTGATTTGCCCAATTTCTGAAGTTATATAAGCCATAAATTTCATATAAACCTAGGAGTCTGGTGGCATGCATTTGGAGAAAGATTTCCACACTCATGCCAAGGGTGAATCCCTGTTCTGCTTGTCTTTTCAGACTGGAAGCAAAGAACATTGCTGCCTTTCTGCAGATTTAAAGTCAATTTGTCAGCTCTCATTGCTGTTTTCCAGCTCCACATGAGGAATGGAGAGACTGAGAGAAATCAAGCCAGATTTATGACTAAAACCTACAGATATCATTTAGAGGTGAAATTTTGAATAACATCTCTATGCTAGCCAAAAGCCTTCCCAAGAAAAAAACTAGATGAAAACCTTTTACTTCTCTCCTCCACAATAGAACTGCATCCATAATAAAGTGCTTGCCAGTATTAGCTGTACTGAAAGATATATCTATTCCAGTAAACCTTTTACTAGTGTAGGCTAGACATCAATTTCACTCTACTGAAGCTCAGGAAATCAATGACCACCTGCAAAGACAGGCACTGGAAATAATCACTGAGAATTATGTTAAATCCTCCTGGAGTTATGAGATTATGGAAGAAGCTCAGTCTACATTAAAATATGCATATACTCCAGCTCTTGTGGTTGCAGAAAGTTGGCAAAAAGTACGTGGCTAGCAAAAGGAAAAGAACAGACCTTAAAATGTTATGAAAAAGCAAGACTGAAGGTTAGTTCTGTGTTCAACTCTTTCTGTTACCTTAGTGAGAGCCTGACATAACGTTTCAAACAAAAGGTTGTGAGGCTGGGATATAACCATGACCGTGACTCTTAGTTCCTAAATCTCATCTGGCTTGCAGATATCACTGAACTAAACCACTGCCAGTTCTTTCTTCTGCCTCTCCAAAACTGAAGTTCCTGCAGAGAGAAAAATTATCATTATATACAAATGATACATATACATCTGCATGAGTATGTCTGTCTGTATCTGTCTGTCTGTCTGAGACAGGTGAGTGTGCTGCTGCTCCATGTTCCCAGATGCAACTGGCAGTGGGAATGAAGATCTATTCCCAGCATATACATGCACACAAAGCAAGCACATACACTCTATACATGCATGTACACAAATGTCTTCATGCACATATACATAAAGATAGATAGATAGATAGATAGATAGATAGATAGATAGATGGATGTAATCATAAAATCATAGAATTGTTTAGACTGGAAAAGACCTTTAAGACCATTGAGTCCAAATGTTAATCCATCACTGCCAAGTCCATCACTAAACCATGTCCTGAAATGTCTTTTAAATCCCCCAAGAGATGGAGACTTCTCCAATGCCCTGTATAGTCTGTTCCAATATTTGACAAACCTTTTGATGAAAAAAAAATCCCCATATCCAGTGTAACCCTCCCCTGGTGTAATTTGGGACTGTTTCCTATTGGCACATATGGACATCATATACACATATTAACATATGCACAAACGTGGCCAGGCACACAGATCAGACACACACTCCCAGCACCCATGCAAACCAAAATGACACCAACAGCTTCATCCTGCTTCCTTCTCTAGCTGGGCAGAATGGAACTCCACTACTGAAAACACACACATACACATATGTACCATAGGTTAGCAGCATCCCTCAAGCAGTTGGGCTCAGACACTGTCCAGTCTCCACAGCTGCTGGCAGAGAAGGCCCCAGAGCTGTACTCTCTTTTCTATTGCTGACACAGACAACCTCATGTGCACAGGTGCACACAGAGCAGAGAGTCGTTGCTTGGGGAGGAGGCTGAAGGGAATACAAGAAGACTGCTCCCTTCCCTGACAGAGCACAGCCAGACAAGCACACTGAGCAGAAAACTATTTACATGTGTCTGATCTTTTTCATCCCCTTACTCCTCTTTTCCAACTTTCATTCCTCCTCAAATCACCTAAATCCCTTTCTTGTTCTTTGGTTCCTCCCCTAAATAATAGGAATTGACCCACAACTGCTTTTTTTCTGCATCCAATAAAGAGTCTCACCTCTAGGCAGCAACGCCCATAATCCAAAAGTGACCTGTGGTGATGGTTTTTGAGCTTTGGCACTGGGGTGGAAAGCTCTGCTGGGACAACCCTGGGTAGAGTCCAGACAGGGTGATTGTTCCTTGGGAGTCTCTAATTTGGGTTCCTGACTGTCATTGTGCCTTTTGTGCTCCTCTGGCCTTGTGCAGATGGGTATTTGAGGGGCTAATGGACAGTGAGATGGGTCTGGAAGTGGCCTGGCAGAGCACTGTTGGGGTGCCCCTTCTGCCATTATCTCTCTGAAGTCGCCTGTGGGTGTGTGTATGGGCTTTATCACATAACTTAGCAGGATGTATATAACACATAAGAACACACTGTATTTAGATTGGATGAGCAATGATCAAAACAGAGTTTGATTGCAATTGTACTATCGCTTGTCACACATGGCCTCCCATGCTTTTAGTTAAAACCCCATGATTTTAATTCATCATGATACTTTTATGCACTTGGATTTGGCATATTTTGAAAGAAAGATTATTTAGAGATAATTTTAAGTATCTAGAGAGTGCAAAAATAGCCAGTAATGACAGTAATGAGTATAACAGAAAGTAATGAGGAGTTCTGAGAGAATAGTGTAGGGCACAGGGCCTGATCTTTGCCCTTCTCATAAGTGTGAGAGCAGGTTGGGGTACCTGAGCCTCAGAGACAGCTTCAATGCTGAAACAGTTTGGAAGATTTTAGGATGAATTTCATTACAAGCTTGCAATACTAATGAATCACCGAAATAGTAGCATCACCCCCTGCCCAGTGAATATTTAAGAAATTTCCTGACAAATTACACATTCTAGTCATGGTATGAACAAACAAAATTGTGACACTTTTGAAGCTTCTTCCAGACTGTGCATGCAGCCTGTTTACAGCATCTTATCTTTTTCTCATGAACTTGATATAATGGCAAAGATTGAGCTGAGTGACTTGTTAAATTATACTTACTGGACAATAATTATGCTACTGAGATTTTCAAAAGAAAAGGGAACCAATTCTCTTTTAACTTTTTGTAGGTGAAAAGTATTGGTAGAATGGAAAATTACCTGGCACAAAAGAAGAATGCTAAGGCTTTGGAGATGGGGAGGGGGTATAAACTAAGGAAACTTCACAATGACATTCAAGTGTTGTGTAGAAGTGAAAAATAATTATGAACAGACTTTAAAAGCAAGAAGACATCCATAGAGGTTTTGATTCCTGCCCAACAAGGTGGATGAAACTGTAGAAGGAATTTATATGCAGGGTTTATTTTTATTATTTGTGTTTCTTCTTGAAATAATGGCAATTGTTGGTTTGTCATCACAACCTGAATATGCTGATTTTTTTAACCCTGTAAAAGAATCAGCCAATTCCAGCTTTCAATGTGAATAGAACACATGTTCTTTGGCAAGAATAATAGGTAATTTAAAGCACACCAAATCTGACTGGTCAGGACGTAGGGTAACTATAAAAAATAAATATGTGCAGAGAAATCAGTGCAATAGTATCCCCCATTTTGTGTTTTTTATGCTTCTACTTCTTTCCTTTTCTGGGCAAGAGGTAAAAGGTGTCAATTTCCCCAAGCATCCTTACCTTTCTTCTGGGGAAACTCAGAGCTGGCTGTGCTGCAGGTCTTCTATGTCCCTGCTCCCCTGCACTGGCATGGGCCCTGGCATGTCACTGGCACCAACCCAGCCCTGCTCAGGACTGGTCAGGGACAATGCTGCATCTGCTGTGGTGCTCCCAGCTTGGACTCCTTCCTGAGACACACCTGCTTTTCTGTCTCCCAAGAACAAGCCCTTTTCTGGCACACCTATATAAAAGAACTAATTAGGACCAGGGCACACAATGAACTCTGGCACTGAGCTGTCCAGAGTGTTCAATTCTCAGCCTGGTGGACTTAGTCAGTTTCACTGACTCAGCTTGCTGTGCGATTGCAGACACCATTTGCACGAACCATGGATTCTTTCCATCAGCCTGTTTGGAGTGGTTCATTTTGGGAAGCAAGAGGGGGCTGGACATGCATGTGTAATCCATGCAGTATCCACTGGCCTTGGGGACAGAAAGAGGCTCCTAGCTGTTGTTTTTTTTTTTTTTCCCAATATATTTACCTAGCTTCTATTGCCCACTGAGATATTAAGAAGACATGGCTTTCAGTGGCAACAATGCGATGCTTAAACAGAGCATATGTCTTCAGAAAATTTGTTTCAGGGTTACACTAATTGGGTGACCTAAGAGGTTTGTGGAAGCTGTATATGTGGATTTAAGAAGCAAGTTTTTGAGAAGATGTTGTGGTTTGACACTGGCTCAACACAAGGGCCCCATGAGAGTTGCTTGCTCACCCTCCAGTGCCACAGCTGGGCAGAGAGAAAAAAAACAAAACAACAAACAATGAAAGCTTCATGAGTAAGATAAGGACCAGGAGAAAACACTTGAAGGGTGAAACAGGCTCAACTTGAAATTGCAATGTGAATTTATTAATAACAGAGTCAGAGGAGGATATTGAGAAGTAAAATAAGCCCTTAAAACACCTTTTTTTTTTTTTTTTTTTTTTTTTTTTTTTTTTTTTTTTTTTTTTTTTTCCCTCAGCCCCTCCCTCCTTCCCACCAAGAGTGCAGGGAGACAAAGCATGGGGATTTTGGTCAGTTCATCACCGAGATTTTTTTCCACTTCTCTGGCACAGGAGTCTTTCTCCTGCGAGGCCGTAGGTCCCTCCTATGGGAGACAGTTCTTTGTGAACTTCTCTGGCGTGGGTCCACTCTCACGAGCAGCTGGCTTACAGCACCTGGTGCAAATGTGAGTCCCTCCCAAAACTGCTGTGACGTGACTCTCTTCCCATGGGGTGCTGTACTGCAAGAACAGGCTGCTCTGGCCTGGAAGCAGGGCCTCCCTCTCTCCACTGGGTCTCCCACTGGATCACAGCCTCCTCCAGGCATCAGCTCCAGCTGATGGGCAACTCTCCCATGGGCTGTGGGTGGATCTCTGCATCCCCCATGGATCCCCATGGGCTGTGGATGGATCTCTGCATCCCCCATGGATCCCCACGGGCTGCAGGGGCACAGCTGCCTCATCATGGTCTCACCACAGCCTACAGAATCTCTGCTCCAGTGCCTGGAGCACCTCCTGCCCTCCTTCTCCACCGACCTTGGTGTCTCCATGTTGTTTTTCCTTACATGTTCTCACCTCCTCCTCCTCTTCTCTGACTAGAAGGAAAACCTGGAACTTTGCTTTGATTTTCTTGAATATGTCATCACAGAAGCATTAGCAGCTTCTCCAATATGCCCAGTTTTGGCCAGCAACATGTCCATCCTCAGAGCCAACAGGGATTGGCTCTGCTGGACATGGACATCTTCCAGCAGCTGCTCACAGGAGCTACCTCTGTGGCACCCCTGCTCACAAAAAACAGGCCATGTAAAACCGATGTAGAAATACTGGAGTATCTATCTTACCTCAACAAGACACTGTTCACTGGTACAGGCTCTCCGGAGAAGTTGTGGCTGCCCCATCCCTGGAGATGCTCAAGGCCAGAATGGAAGATGTCCCTGCCCATGGCAGAAGGGTTGGAACTGCATGATCTTTAAGATCTCTTCCAAACTAAACCATTCTATGATTCTTTTATTATACAACCATTTAAAAGCGTATCTTTTTAGGGATTATAACTTGTTTTGATACCCCTGTGAACAGGTAGATGACATATGGTACAGAAAGAAAAATGAGGGAAGAAAGAGAAGGAAACATATAGAAAAAAAACCCAAAAACTTGTGAGTGAAGGCAAAAAGAAAGGCATCTTTTAGAAATAAGAAACAAGCACTGCTCAAGGAATGAATCACCATAGTCTTATTAAGAGAGGGAAACCCAGAATGTGGGAGGACAGAAATATTCATGTGGAAAAATCTGTAGATGGAAAACTGCTAACTTAAACGAATAAATTCATGACAATAGCTGAGCATGGTCTGTTTATTAAGGGTTAATGAAGAGCATTTTGCAAGCAGCATTGCAGTAATTCTATTTAAAGCACTCACTTTTTCTTCTGTCTGTTCTCTCGCCTACTGAAAATTGCACAACTCTGTTCTCCAACACTATTATGAAAAAAGCAATCAACTCAATTGTCTGGGGTGTAATGATGCTGACTACCTCCTTCCAGCATTCACAGACAGAGAGAGAATAAGATAAATAACCTGAGACAAAAACACAAATCATTAGAATTTTTAATAAGCCTTCACTAACAGAAAGCTGAATACTGTTAGTTATATCTGCCAACTACTGCTCATGGTCCAATGGACAGCACACTGAACAGAGATCTCAGAGATTTCTGCTCTTCTTCCAACTCTGTAGTCTTCTTTCATAACAGCTTCAACAGGCCACATGAGCTTCAGCTTCAAGTAGTACAATGGAGATCATTAAGTAACATATAAATAGTACTGGAGGTGCAGCATTCTAGGAAAAAAAAACCCTCCAAAACTGAGGGCAAACTTTCTCTGTTCTTGTTCAGATAGGAACGGTGACCTTCCCAAATGAGGTGTTGTAACCTCATGTAAGACAGAAGGTCGTGAGCCTGAGGGAAATTCAATTGCAGACGTGGGGTTGTAAGTCTAGAAATAGAAGCAGGCAAGTATTTCTGGCAAGAGGTTGCAGGAAACTGAACTAGAAGTTATTACCTTCACAACTGCAGCTAGAACTTTCAATGTACACAAAGGCCCTGAGAAAATCTCCAGGAAACCACAGTTTAAAAGTCTTTTAATGCCTGTTTCTGGTCCATTCTTAGTTTCAGTTCTCTGATCTCTCCAATTAGATTTTTCTTTCCTTGGGTTTTTTTGTGAGGATTTTTTTGTGGTTTGGTGTTTTTTTGGGTTTTTTTTCCTCTAGGCAAACCAGGACCAGTACACTTTATGCTGTGCTGGAGGTATAAAAAACTTCAATCTGCCACAGACAAACTATGAAAGATTTCTTGGATAGTAGGAAAAATATCGAATGGCAAAAGGTAGAAAAATTACCACAGTCTAAATCAAAGGCCTCAGCAGACCTGGGGTAATGTATAAAAATAAACCTTGCACTACAGAAAAGAATTTAAAGCCATGCCACCATAACTATACTAACTTTAAAGACATCTTTTTTATGTTTGCCTAGATAATACACACACTTCAACCCATCTCATCCTAATTTTCTACTTATGGGCTTTACAGCATAAAGCACATTCTGAATTCATGATCAGGTGTAGACAACAGAAAAGTCTAAATGGCCTTCCTCCTATTTTCTTACTTCTCCTTTCACAGACTAATTCTCAATAGTCAGGTTTTTGGTATTATAGCTGGTTGTAGTTCTTTTGGGAAGAAAGAAATCTTGATAACTTGATGTGTCAAGAGAGCAACATGGGAACAGAGAAACCTGTCTGGGTCAGGTCAGCGTTGTGCCTCTGTCTCCAGCAGTGGCAAAAGGAGGAAAAACACATGAACCTGCCTACTGTTTGCATCCATTCCCTTTGTACTCTCCCTCTGAACTCACATTAATTTATTTTTCACTTGTTCCTGTTTGGGAACTACACTGATACTGTCCACTACCACTATTTCCCTTTGGCAGTGACTCCTAAAAGTTTGCAACCCTCCAGTGTGCAGGGTTTCACTTTTTGACCTTGAAAGCATTGAACTGCAGATTTCTGTATATGTGATTAAAGTCATGACCTGTTTTTATTACAGAGCCAATGCCTCTGTGAACTCTTACCCATTGTCAGACTTAAAATCTTTCTGTACAGACATATTGTCTGTCTTTGTTTTTTCGGTGAGGTTATGGCATGCAGCTCCAGTTCTTTGTGGGAGCACTAATTAAAGGGTAAAGGACAGTGTTAAAGAAAATTATTAAGCTCCATCTCTCCCATAAGAAAACAGAGAAACAGCACATCTACTTAACTGGGACAATTTCACATGACTGATTCAGAGCAATTCATTTCAATTACTCTGATCATCAGATAAATAGCACATCTGGTAGTGTCTGCAAACTAATCATTAACAGGTGTGAATTGGTGTCTGCAAGCATGTATTTCCTACTGTGTGGCCCTTTGTTCACTTTAGGACACTTCTTAATTAGAGACAAGCCTGAACCGCAAGCCTTTAGATGTAGATCTGTTCTTTGAACACCTCCAAAATCAGCACTTTTTACATCAGGTTGTTATTTAGAGAAAAGATCTCTGGGAAAAAAAAAAAAACAACAAAAAAAAAACCAGTTTCACGGTTCTGAGCAAGTATTCATTGCCCAGGTCAGGCTCACTGGCATTTGTCTTGGATTTTAGCTTCTGCTTACAGCAGTAATTTCACATATGATTTGTATGATGTGTACAGCCCGTGGTACTTATGATCAAAATAACATCCATTTTAATTGTCAAGGGCATGTAAGCAAAAGTTTCCACTGCAAATGTAGAAACTTCTACTTTAATTGTGGCTGGATGGATGATGGTTGTCATCGTAGGTATTTAAAAAGTAGCATCAGTAGACTTTAAAGAAGTCTATCTAAAATGGGGAAAAAAGAAAACAGAATTGGGATGTAATAGTATGTCACCTGATAAAAGCAGCTACTGTGCCAGGAAATTTAAATGTAGAACAAAGAGTCATAGGATTGCGTCAGTTGAAAAAGATCTTTAAGATCTTGAAGTCCAACCGTTAAGCTAAAGATGGAGGATGTTTTTCCATTTGAGTCCCAAACCTTATCTGACCTACAATTAAATTCCACACTTTGATTTTAGAGTTGTGTCTCAACAACATATTCATGCACCTGTGTGTAGCCACATACCAAAGCTGTGTGGCTAACTCAGCCAACCTCCTTTGAACATGATTATATACATTCCTTTGTATTAGACCATTTAAATAAATCTTAAAATAAATGTAAACCACTAGAATATTCAGGCTTCTGAGATGCTATTTATGAAGATTTGAGTTTCAATATGACCTGAAAATATAGTTTCCATTAGAACTAGTGAGTTAAGAGGGTCAAGGGGCCAAAAAGACATTTATATAAATGCCAACATTTATATATGGCCCAATAGGGCCCAACATTTATATAAATGTTATACTTATATCCCTGTTTACAAGGCCTGCATTGCAAAGTACCACCTCTACCTGAAGTGCAAGATGACAGTACCACTCTTCCCTGTGAGTAATGGTGGGTGTCCTTCTGGCAAGAGACAGCTGGTTGGGGATCAATTTATGTTACTAATAATTTCAGCACAACCAGCTAGGATTTCACCCTATTCTGTTATTTAACTCTTGTAATTCCTTTCAGACAAGGTGAAGGAAACTCAGAATTTGAAATTTAGCAAATATAAACAGATTATTGCTATTTTTTTTTTATTTTTTTTTTTTTACTAGAGCAATGTACACAGAAAACCTAAAATGGGCAAGAAAAAAATCATAGGCCAATATTTAGGGAGAGTATTAAATTGTGCAAATAAAATCAATCATGGAAGCAGGTTAAGTAAAGGGAAGAGGAATATCCTAAGATCACCTGCTAGCTAAACACATGGCACGTGTAACCCTCTGCAGGCTTTCTCTGATCAATTAGACATACATTAAGTCAGGAAAGTATAGGGTAAAGGCACAAACAATTAATCAAGAGACCACAGCAACTCTGAAGAAGATCAAAGCAGTGAAATGAAATGTAAGAAACCAAAGACTGAAAAGAAACTGAAACTTAGTAGAGGTCATTTTTGTCCAATGAAACAATATTATCCTATTAACAGAGGTAGCAGTCCACTAGTCAAGCTCCTTAAAAACTCAGTTTACTCGTAAAAAATACCAGAAGACATGCCAGAGCTTTGTATCTGGCTCTCTCTTCTGTTAAATTTTTACTATAATGTCTGGCCAGCTAGAATCTTCTCCAAAATTTTCAGTCATGGTTCAGAAGTTAGCACAGACAAAGGATATTTCTCAGTAAATGGTTTGAATAGGTCAACTTTGTTTTAGAAAGTTTGGATGTATACAGACCTGTCTGTTTGAACTCAGAGCCAGAAAATAAGTACTTATATGCTTTTTTTATGACATAGATGTAGCCACAAGCTACTTAAACTTCATGCTGATCATAAGGTAGCGAGTGCTGCTGATGCAAGCAGGAATGCTGGCAGAGTTTTGGGCTATCAGACAATCATGATCATATTTGCTCAACCAGGCAAAATGAGTACAAAACTGCTATTTTTATTTGGGGCATTTTACACTCACTTTACACTGCTGTAAGCTTCTGTTCAATTTCCAGGAAAATTGGAGTGGTGTCTTATGATCCAATGATGTGGAGCAAAGACAAAGTGAGGATAGAAGAATGCTAGAGAAAAGATTTATTATTATTATTATTTATCTATTATTATTATTCTAATTTGTCATGGGTTTCAAGTCTTTCATATTGGAACATTCTGGACATAGATCCAAGTGCACTTGTTCAATTAAAGCGGCTGAAACCTATTGTGATACAACAGAAGACCACAGAAGTTTCATTACTGCACATATGTGAAGCCCCAGGAAATCAGTAACAGTACACAAAATTATAAATTTGTATGAAATTCAGAGCAAGGAGGACCAAAACTTGGTTTTAAGTGAAGTTAAAAGAGGTAAGAAGTTAACACTAACAAATAAACCCTTATCAATTTAGTGAAAGAACACGCACACCAAAAAAAAAAAAAAAAAAAAAAAGAGATTTTCCCCTTCTGATTTTAAGCATAACCAGCATAAGTGTTTTGCAGAGTTAACAGAGTGATGGATTCAGAGCACAGTGATAGATATTTCTTCTTTACAAGGAGAAAACATACTTAGAAGAATACCAGAATAACACAGAAAACAGAGCTCCATGCAATAAATTGAAGAATCCTCTGGCATGCAAAGACTAAAGATGCAATTCCTGTGCAGTGAAAAACCTTTTCCTGAGGTTCTAAATTCTGCCCTTGATTATCTGCAGAATGAAATAGAATGTGTGTATGAGGCAGAGCACATCATGCACTGGAAGGAGAAGAGTTAGTAATGGGTGGGAAACTACATGATCTAATCTGCAGACTGCACATTTTCAAATGCCACAGTCTCAATTATGTTGAATTCAAAGCAAAATTGAAACTGTCCCTGGTCCTGCAAATCCCATCCTATCAGCCTCTATCTGGATTTGCTTGAGGGACCTTCTAAATAAATAATAATAATAAATAAAAGACTTGGGTTAAGTTATATATATGTTTTTAAAACAGCTATCGTTATTTTGAAGTGAAATGGGGGCTTATGGCACAGACACTCTTTTGTTAAAGTTAATGTACCTTGAAATCTTTCGACTCAGCACAGCAGACTGTCAAGGGTGCTTAAAAAAATAGTCCAATACTCTGCAAAGCTCTTTCTGCAAGAGGGGTCTTGTGTGAAATGATAACAGCCACAACCCCAATATTGTTTACAGAAATACAGCTTTTCACTGCAGAGGCATCACAATGAAACTTGAGAGGAAAAGGAATATAAAATGAGACAAAGACTTTAGTTCATGATTTTTGGAAGGTAATAAACCTTCAAAATTTTGTCTGCATATTACATTTTTTCCTGAGTTCATTGAAATAGAGGTCATAGCATTATAAGTTCATTTTAAAGGTACCTTAATCCTAAATAAAAACAGCAGAACTTTCACTATATGGAGATAGATCCAGTCCCTGGGATTTTTTGCCCCCAGATGTAGGGCTGTCCACCTTCAAACCTCTGATTTTCTTATGTTTCCTTGAACTACTCTCAGTAGCTCAGGATTGTACTTCTGGAAAGCAGGGTATTCATATCTGGGCACCCTTACATAGCTCTTGGGTCGTTATGTGGTGCTGAATGTCTTGTCCGTTACAATTTTTTGGTCAATGTTGTGGTGTGGCAACAATAAATACAGTTGTGCTGTATTTGCACATATTGTATTATGCTTTTCAAGCATTAAAATGGAAGTATAGCAAACTGCTTGGGGAACCCCAGAGATGGAAGTAAACTTAAAGTACACGAGTTTCTTAAATTGTCTCTCAAGGAATTCCACATTGTGTTTGCACTTATTGCCTGGTTCTTTAGTCCAGGGAGTGAGTGTGTGGGCATCTATAGATTTTTGTGGTCCAGAATAAAGATACTGACAGAACATTAGTACTGCAAAGTTGGTTTATGAATTTGCTTTCCATAAACATAACTGCTTACATTCCACCTACGTGCTGTCCAAAGTTGGAAAACAGATGCTCGGAATGTTATCCTTCATCTCTTTATGCTTCAATTTGCTCTACAGTAGTTGTGATAAAAACAGTGTTGGGAAGAAAAGCATATAGCACATTCTAGTCACTCAACTGCTGTGAAAATGGAGCACGCAGTACAGATCTGTGAATGTATTAAAAACCAAAATTATAAAAAAATGAGGAACCTTAGGTTTTTATTCTTACTGCAATTATGTTCATATTAAAGTATGATCCAGAAACCAAAAGACTGAATTCAATTTATGAAGTGGTCTGCAAACACCACTGAAAAGTATGCTACATAAAAACAATGTACCATTTGCAGGAGACAACAACACAAAGATTAACAAAAGCTCAGGAAGAAAAGGAAACAAAGCAATACTGATAGACAACAATCTTAATACTATTTTCAGCTTATTTACACCAAGTATTTTTATAAACATAATGTCAAAAAACAGATTTGGAGATGGGACTTGAAGGAAAGCAGTGATGTTACTTTGGAGTGTTTCTTCCAAGCGTGAATAACATGAAAGTGACTGCTTGAGAATGAATCAAGTGGGTGATGAAGGGTATTATCAGTAGCTGATTAGAAGCAGGAGACAATCTCTTGTTTCTGAAGGAGAGATAAAGTGGGATTAGGTTATGAACATAAAACAAATAACATAATTTTGATAGTGAAGAGAAGTCACAAGTAAACTGTAAACAGAGCAGCTCATGATCAAAGGATAGGGAAATGCACACACAGAGCAGCATTTCATAGCAGAGCAGGGGTATTTTTGTTGTGTCCTCACTAAGCAGGATGCTCTGCAAGCAGGACCAGGGCAGGTGTAGATAGGCAGGTAAAGGTTAATGTTGCAGACAGAATGAATGGGAGAAAATTAGGGATATCTTGGATTTAAGAAATCAAACAGGAAAAATCGTAAGTTGAAGTGATTGGCACAATGGCAATTGTGTCCACAGATTTGCAAAGGTATATTAGTGACATGTCTTCAGCTAAGGAATTATTTTAATCACACTTAGCCTGAACTCAGTTCAGTGAGTGGTATCATGGGTTTGGCATCAAAAGGGACTAGATAATAATACTGAGACAGGTGTGTCATACAGACAGAGCTGTTTCTTAGGAATGTACTGCAGATGTTGAAGTTTTGAGGGTGAACGGAGGGGGGAACTGGAACAACACTTGAAGGTTGTGAAAGTTCTCTGAGGATGTTAAGCAGAATATAAGGGATTTTTCTAAAGAACAAGCTGAAAGAACTGCTGCAGGCATATGAAAACTGGAAGTTGGGATGATCACACAAGACATAAATAGGCAATACCTCAGCATAAAGAGCATGAGCAACAGAATTGAAATCAGGCAGCCACATAGGTTTACTTGTGAAGCAGCAAACTGATCTGAAGTCTCGGCTAGAGGAGAAACTGGTGACTGGTGTTGATACATCCACCACCAATATTGATATTATATCAACATGCCTGCTCAGCATATAAAAATTATATCCAGGATGAATATAATGTTGTTGCTTTCTAATAGCTACATAGAAATTCTGTCAGTAAGAATATACTATGATATACCAAATAGAATTGAAACTTTGCTTCATTACTGTAATTATAAATACCACACTTGTTTTGTGTTGACTCAAACATACATAATTATAATATCCATTGATTTAAGAAGTTACTGACCTGGATTTCTGCCCTGTGTCCATGGAAAGACTGGTTGATCAGAAGGTGAAACAATATCTGAACAATGGCAGTTTATATGTGTACAGCCTGGCAACCTAATTAAATCTACACTGATTTAATTTTACATTTTACAGTGCAGAAGTTGTTTTCTTATCAGTTTTTCTATAGCTGCTCTAGGGATGGCAATTTTTGGAAGTCAGGTTGGGTGGATAAAACAAGACAAAACAGTTGGTAGGACTTCACTCAGGGCCTGAAGTGCAGCAGATCCAGGTCTGAATTTAAGGTAACATTTGTTGAATGTCCTGAAATTATAGATCCAGTTACAGTGAAGTGCAGAAAAGGGAATACAGAAAGCATGTAAGAACTGAGTTAATGCTTCACCAAGTATGTCTAACCCAGTCACTCGACTTCAGCAGAGTCTCTAATAGATGTCCAGGGAAACATACAGGGTGTGTAATACTTGTGAGCACTCACTCACTCTGACTGTTTTGTGCTCAGAGGATGACCCGAGCCCACGGTAGTTCATACATTTGGCAACCACAGTAGGTCTTTTTGTCTGGGTATTTATTGCTTCTGCCCTGGATTGCCTATGAATTTTTACATGCACAGCATTCTATGACGAGGAATTCCACAATTATGTCATCTCTGTGAAGAACAGACTCCTCCTGCTTGCTGTAAAACTGGCTCACACTGGGCCCAGATGACTGCTCCTCATTAGACAGTGAAAATCAACATTTTCACTCACTGCAGCCCACTCATGATTTTATATTCCACTATAATACTCCTTTACATCCAACATAATGACATCAGCTGCTATGGACCTCTGGCATTTCATAACCAGTTACTAACTTTAACATGCCATCTCTGAAATTTTAGACTTATACTAATTAGAATGGGTGTTTCTTCATTTTGCTTTCTGATGTGGATTTAAAACGTTAAAAAGATAGTTTCAAACCCACCTGTATTTCTTTTAATACCTCGGACTTTGTTTTTATTACGCATGGAATAGAAACAGGAATTTATTTTCATTATGAGTCCCAGCCTCTGTTTTAGTCCATGGATTAGCTTCAGATTGCAGCCATCAGAGACTGCACTAATGCTTCATTACAAGTAGAGAAGTAGAGTGAATTTTTAGTATTAAGGGGATAATTTTTTCCCCCTAACATTTAAGCTGAGGTTCACTGGAAAACTGTGAGTTTAATAACACTTAAATTTTAAACTTCTTTTTTGTTGTTGTTTTTTTTTTTTTTTTTTTTTAGAAAGGCTTTTCCGTTCTTCATTTATTCAAGCTCCAGTACAATTGTCTCAATTGTCTCTTAACACAGCTATTGGACTAGTTGGTGCGTCACTAGAAAATTTCTACTGGAGTCTTCAAACCCTAGAAGCAGAGTATTCCAAACAAATACTAATTAGTTAAACATCCAAGATTGTTCTTACCCAACTGTAGGATATATTGTAACACACACAATGTATGTTTGAGCTGATGAACTCTTTCTCCCACCCAGGAACTGGTAATGATTTCACATTAGCAAGGCTAATTGACATCATGTTTACTTGCTGCAAACACTGACAGATGAACAAACACATTTCAATTCCTAAAAAAGCCTCCTGTGCTTAAAATAGTTTTAAGAGTTTAGAAGGATTTTTTTTTTTCAGGTAGCAGAAATGAGATTTTTAATTTTATAGGCATTATCTACAGTTGCAACACAAGAAAATTTGAATCTGCAAGAAGTTCCAGACAGGGATTTTCATCCTTAAGAGATTTTCTGAGACTTTGCTAGGTTCTCTGGTTCTTAGAGCTTTATCTCAAGCTTGAGCTTCTTATTTACTGTTATTTACTCTTCTTCTGTATCTGAGGATTGTTTCATTTATAACCCTTAACAGGAAATGAACTAACTCCTTGCTTCTCCATGTTGCATATCCAATATTTTTACTCACATGATTCACTGTGAAAAGAGGTTAGCATTGTTCAGAATCTTCAGCATTGCTGCCTGGGTTTTAAGATAGAAATTACAGACTTCCTGAAAAGTCTGAATCATCTCTTTTTCCTTCTATCTGCTTACAGAGTTTATGTGGACAAATTTTGGCATTTTAATTGAAGGCAACAGCTTTTTTCAGTCTAATGTCGTCCTTTCAGATATTCTTCCTTGTTATTGTCTTCCTAATATTCTGTCCAGCTCCTAGTCACAATTCACTGTACTTTGTCCTTCTCATCTGATATTAGAGTTTTAGATTTATGAGAACCATTCTAAACTTACAGATTTTCTGTGTTCCTTCCAAGGATATTGTTCAGCTTGTAATGTATTCTTTCACCCTTTGTTACTTATACAATAGATGCTTTTTCTTACCTCGTTTAAATGTCTCTTGGTTCTTTTTAAAGTGTGATGAATTTCTCCATATTTGTGTCTTGTTTAATACTTGTTTCACTACATATTTCTTCTAGTGTTTTTACTTAGCTTTTTTTGCAGTATTTCTGTTGCATTTATATTTATATCTGTAATATATTTAAACTACCACACCCTTTTATTGCAATGTAATATAGTAATACATAACATGTTTCTCTTGCTGCAAGGAAACTTGGCTACACAGGCTGAGCTTCATTCATCAGCACAGAGTTCCAGTAAAATGTCACTCCCCCTCTCTAGCACAAGAGCGACTTTGAAATGCACCAATAGTAAATATTTATCTCATGGGTTTTTTTCTGGTCATTGCTTGCTGTTTTCAAGTCACATCTCATCCTCCATCCCTCACTGCTTTACATGGGCCTCTTTTCTCTCCCAGTATAAGCAAGACAAATTATTTGTATTGTGGTGGCATTCAGACTGGCACATGCCATCAGTCTCTTTTCCTCTAGATATGGTTGCAGTGTCTAGCATAGGAAAATTTCTCTTCAGAAGCAGACTATAGTAAATATTGACCATATATATCCAACTTCAGCACTGGTTTCTCTTCCTGTCTGGAGCAAAATTAAATCAGTGATATCCCCTAAAAGTGAAGTACACCTTAGTATTTGACTGAACTGGGACATGAATTATTTATTTAAGGTGAGATTTATATTACTTACAGGTGGATGTCTAAATCAGGGATAATTTTCTACATTTCTTATATGAGGAAAAGTGATATAGTCAACAGGATTAATGGAATACAGGGTGTAATTCATCTCAGCAGGTGTAAATAAATGTCTGTTTCAGTATGAGATGAATTGTTCCCAAGGCTTTATTGACACTATTGAGTAAATCCCTATGGATCATAATGAAAGTTTAATCAAATAGATCAGGTGTAGTGACCTTTGTTTTGCCAAAATGTCTGTGGAAGAGGTAGGTATTGCATGTTTATCATTATATTTTAGCCTATATCTCCTGAATAAACACATTGTGGTTTATTTCCTGCATATCAGCCTGATTCTTTGAAAACTGTATGTGAACTTTCAGGTTAATGCAAGGGAAAAAAACAAAAAAACCCAAAAACAAAACAAAACAAAACAAAACAAAACAAAACAAACAAAAAAAAAAAACCCACACAGCAGAATCTCTTTACTTGTATCTGCTCAACAGGATAACAATAAAATTCCCATCACTGATTTTAAAGGATGCCATGGAGCACTCCAGGCCTCCACAGATCCAGTATAAGACAAAAGCTGTCAGACTTTTGCTTCCAGTTTTTAATTGTTACTTTTATTATTTCCAAGGCTGTCATATGCTCAAAAGTTACATTACAATCAGTTAATGATTTAATGGAAATAAGTAAGACAATTCCCTTAGAGCTAGTAAAGCCCCAGGATTAGACAGATTTCTGTCAGGTTATAACAAACCTTCCTAACACCTACTGGGCCCAGTTTCATATCTCTTCAAAGAATCAGTTAAAATACCAGCAATAAAAGGGAAAATTGAAAAAGCTTTTTAATCACTTTGTTTGTCCTTAAAATCATACAAAATACTTTCACAATGACACCAGCTCAGGGAAAAACAATACAAAGGCAAATCTTTTTGTCATCTTTATTTAAGGATATTTTAAACAGTTCACAAAAGACCAGAATTACTGTACAGGTGTTTCTCATATACTTCAAAGCAACAAATTTTGCTCATGCATCCCAATTTACACCCATTAGGGTGTGAATAACCTGATGAAGTGCCACTGATGCAAGAGTTATTTTCCTTTTCTGAAATTGCTTGCCACTTGAGCAGTGAAGAAGGGCTGTGACTGCAGCAGGTGACACTTAGTAAAGGTTTTCAGACCTGATGATGCCCAGACTTTTGTTCCTGGCCCCTTTTAAGGGGTTCAGGGTTTGTTAGGGCTCCACCTTCTCTTTCTGAAGAGCAAGATTGCAGCAGCACCCAATGAAATTTATGGAAGAATGATATGGGAGGTGCCTCACGCAATTGATTGCTTCTTCTTTTTTCTATTGCTTTCCTCTCCTTCTCCTTCATGATATTTATTCTAGCAAAATGCAGCAGATCAACTGCAGAAAGCTGAGTGCTGAACTGCAACGCAAGATCAATGCAAAATATGACTCTGATTGGTAATTAGTCATTAGATCTGAGTACTCCATTTCTGTTTTCATTGCAGCAGTAATAATAGATAGGAAAAAGTGAAGATTTTTCTTCTTTACCTTCTTTTACCATCTTGCAAAATGCAGCAGAATCCACTGTATAGTTACTGCTTTCAGATTCGCTAACTATGAAATCAACATGTAATGTACTTCTTTGTAAAACTCCCTTAAGTACTGGGTTATTTTAGATGAAGTTTACCAAATCAGTCTCATGCTGTGACCTCTGAAACACTGAAGAGATGTCTTGTGTATCCCCTCCATCCTCTCCGCTTGAATTAAACACTGAACTTCTTTAAAACATGCATTTTAATTAGTTTTGGAGCTAAAAATGCCACCTGTGCTGAATGGTGATGCTGAAGGAGTTCCATTAGTATTCCAGAATTTCTTTGAAAGCCATCTTCCCTGTGACAGATGGCAAAAGATGGTACATGAACCAAGTTAAATAAATAATGCAAATAAGTGTGGATATGTGCCTTGTGGACGTCCTTTTTTTTTTTTTTTTTCCGACCAGATTGTTATAAAAAAAGCTCTATGTGTCAATAGCACTTTAAAAAAATCCGTATTTAACTATTTTTAAACGTTTCTAGTTTTGCTGAAAAAATGAAGTTCAGGTGCCCACTACAAATGAGGTTGATTTTTACCTTGCAAGAGCAAGCATGAACTTTATGTCACAGTTTAGCAGTCATTAAATATTGCCCAGAGACCACCACGCACAAGACAGCATTATTCTGCCAAGAAGGAAAAAAGAAAAAGCATGTTAATCTTGCAAAGCCTAGATTTACTATGTCTCAATTCAGGAAGGAAGAAAATAAGAAATCAGACAGGGAAAGAATCATATGGTAGATTGTTTGTTTCATGGCTCTAATGCTACATTGATCTCCCTTATATTGTCTATTATTCAGAAATAAAAATTGGTACTGCAGTTATTGTAACAGTATGTTTCCAGTCATGCAGCACTATCCAGGTATTAGCAATTTCTTGGGAAGGCAGTATCATTTACGCATCCGCTGTTCCATTTCTAATTGCCTGACACTTATTTAGTATTGAATGGAAGGACATAGCAGAGATCATTGGAGCAAAACTCCTTTTCTACTCTGCCCCATAAGCTTGCCTGGCTTTCTAAGATATCTATGAGACAGTCACTCACTCTACCTCTGCTACTGTGTGAATTGAGAAACTCAGGATCCGGAAAGGCACCAATTACTGTATTTTATGGGAATGTATGTTGTTCATTTTTAAGGTGGTAGAGGGCAAAGAAAGTCTTTTCCTTTTTGTATACTTCGCTGCCTCTCTCTTATTAATCAGAAAACTTTTTGGCTCAAGCACAGCTTGGAATATATATTTTTAAGGTGCCTTATTGATTCTTTTGTGACTTGGAGCCTTTGAGTCCATTAACATAAGAGCCAGCACTGCACTCTCATGTACCTAACCCTGTGCTTCATCATGTCTCTCAAATCTCATTCAAAATATGGGACTGACGTGGACTAAGATCCATGTGGTTAGTATTGTATAGACCTTCCATTAAAAACTGGATTTCATGGCTAATGTCTGCCTTGAACATACCAGATCAATTTTAATATCATTATTTCTAGCATCTGCCAGGGAGAAGAAGGTTGAGCAGGGGAATCAATAAACCCTACAAAAAGAAGAAAAATAAAATATACAATTAATATATTCAAAAGCTTTGGGTATCTGGCAAAGGCTTATTAATCCCTTTGATTTCAGAACCGCTGGTATGAACCTTTTTTGGTGAAAGTAATCAACAAGTCTGACCAACTAATAGTGAATTGTTCCTTGTATATGATTGGCCCTGCCACTTGCTGCTTGGTGTGTCATGAGCAGTCCAACTTAATCTGAGCTTTTTCTCCAGCTCTGCCATGAAAGTTTCCCCTAATTACCTGGAAGAATGCCTAATACTGAGGGTTGAAAGGATGAGTGATGTTTGCAATAATGTCATCAGAACAGATTTTGTATTAAAAGCAAAGATAGAATGAAAGGTAAAACAATATTTAAACTTGAAATATGCTTTTCACTACTAGATTTTTCATTTTTATTTAGTCTTTTAGTCTATTTTGCATTATCTGAATTCAGTAATGTCTTTATAAATAGTGTATTTTGGAATTTCAAACTACTTTTTTCTTGGCCCTTCCTCATTCACAAGCTCAAGCCTTGAAAGTCTATCAACCAGATATCTTGGACTTAGTTCTATAAGAGAGGAAGACATAGGCTGCATCTCATTTGCTAAAAAAAATGTATACAAAGATACTGTATTCTGCTTTATCAAAATTTAAATTCCTTTCTCACTTAAAATATTATGCATTAAATTAAACTCAGTCACAAATTATCAGTAAATTCAAGCATAGAAATATATGCACTTGGTCTCCTAGTATCCCAAAACATTACATGGCATTTGTTTAGATTGCAGAATAAACTTTATCTATTTTTATGATAAGTGAAAGAATTTGGATTTTTAGGGCAGACTTTTAGACTCCAGACCACTGCCTAAAAATGTAAACTGAAGGCTGTGCACACTGTCCTTCCTTCAATGGACAAGAGGGACAGTGTCTGGGAATGTGCTCTTGGTTCCACCCAAACGGTGACCTTGTATTTGCAACAGCATCAGTCCTGCTTTGTCCTGTGTTAATGAGCTGTCTTACAATGTGACTAAACACTTGTGTGATTTTCTGCTGACCAGTCATTTCCCCTGATTGCTGCCACATCCACTGTTCTGCTTCTACACGTCTGGGTGTGGGAGAAGACATAAGGTGCCCTTTTAGCTCTGAATTATTTGGCCATATGAAACCAATATAACAGAGAAGCTGCTGAGAGACCACAACAAAGAATTGTTTCATTTGATAGATTATTAATCTATTAAAGATCTTTCTTCAGAATAGATTTTGCTTTGCTACTTTCAGTCTATTTGGCCTTCCAGAAAAAAAGAAAATAAAACCCCAAACAAACAAACAAACAAACAACCCATAACCCCCCCACCCCACACACACATATTATGATAATTTCTCCTGGCTGGTTTAATTTTACTATCTCTGGAAAAGGTACTTTCACCTTGAAGTGAACCTGTGATCCTCCTTAGTATGGCTCTCCTTTTTGAAGGGAGAGGGTGGTGTGAGGGAAACAGGACAAATCACAATGAGAGTAGCTTATTATAAATTGGTGCCTATGTAAATGTCAATCTGTAAATGTTTGTTTTTATCGCTGAAACAGTCTCACTTGATTTTGCCCCATCAAATGCAAGTACTTGAAAATTCCACAGGGAAAGCAAAGACATTGCTTATAGCTCATTTCTTCCTTTAAATGTGCTCTAGATATTCAAACTTTGAAAGTGTCTTTGTTCTTGCATTTTTGTAAAGACTGTTTTCCTTAGGGATATGCCAATAGTAATCACTGGTGCATCCACACCATAAATTGGAAATGCACATTATTGATTCTGTCAGAATTGTTGATGATAATGCAAAATATTAAGCACAAAAAAATGTTTGTCTTTTCCTAGAATTAGTTAATCTCCAGTTGCATCAGGAGATGGGTTAGGATCTGAATCTAACAATCAGAGGAGGCTGTATCAAACAGCATATAAGAATGGAATGCTGGTCCTGTGATTGTAGCCTGGGAATGAAGGGGAATGGATCTGGTTTGTGTCTCTATCTCATGTCACCTGTGTGATCCTAGCCAGGTGTGTCTCTGCTTCATTCCTCCATCTCTCTGTATGTAAATACAACAACAGAAAGATGCACAATTTATGTTAACTACATCCTAACTCAAAAATAAAAGACATCTTGATTAATAAAACTATCAGATTCCAAATTTAAGATGAAAAGAAACATAAATTTTGGCTTCTGATAGTACCTAAAACTGTCAAAGAATACAACTTGGAGAGAATGACTAAATGTTTGAGCTCTCTAAGGCATGTTTGACATGAAAAATGAGACAGATATGAAAAATATGGTTCTTGTTACGCAGTTGTATGCTTGTTCTCTGTGTGTGTGTGTTTTGACTGTTTTTTTCTGAGATAGTATTTAATTCTATTTTATTTGAAGCTTTATCTTTACCTATATAGTTCTTAAACTAACTTTTCTTTATTTATTAAATATTTTCCTCTGACAAGCAAAATGGCTCCAAATTTATTTTTAGTTAGATTTGTTTAGAGGACTTGAAAGGCATGTTTTATGAAAGAGAGCTGATACACAGTAGAAGAAAGTTTAGATTTCCTGAAAGCTACACTTAGTTAGAATTGACATTTTAAGAAAAGATATTGAAATGCACTGATAAACAACAATGCTCTAAATTTGTTGGCCCAAGAGACATTTTGCTGTTGACAATTAACACAATGAATTGCAGCAATGACATTTGCCTTGGGTTAAACAAAAGCTTAATACCTTCAACCCAGATTTAGAAATTTGTTACCTTTCTGTGGCATTGCTGGTGTGTGCCAGAGAATCATGATACTACAGTTTCCACTATGGGTACATTTTTAATTGTGAGTGTTTGATGCATTCAAAGACAGCAAGGTATGAATAAGAGATAAGTTGCTGACCCTGGAATCATTCAAAATATAATTCCTATGAAAAGTAGAGCATCATACATCAAGTAGAGTATCATATATCAAGGTACAAAGCTAACATGCCTACAAATGTTATAGAAGAATGACACATTCAACAGCTTCAGATCATCTGGAATAAATACATGACTGAAGATTTGCTTCACACTGCTCTGCCACAGATATCTCTCTAGCATCTCTTGGATACACTTGTCTGTTCCAATCAAGGAGAAAGAGTGATTTGTTTGGCCATCTACTTTTTATTCCTATTGCTATTACTTGCAATCTTTCATTTCTTGTGGGGATAACTTCCCTATCTACTAGAGTAGAAAGAAGGAAATGTATTATCAGGGAATAAGTGAATATCCGATAGAAAAAAAAGAAAGTAAATCCTCTTGAACTTAAAACCAAGGAATCTGTTAAACAGGAATAGGTTTAATGGAGGCAGAGTCAATATAGTCTGTTTCAGGATTTTCACAGGACATCTGTCAGAAGTAGGAAGGAGGTTTAGGGTTTTGGTTGTTGATGCTCTCAAGGATGACCAAATCAGAAGCAGATAAGTTTAGTTAATTAATTCAGAGTCTGACTCTCTCTTTTGCAATTGTTTAATCATGAGAAGTATACATTAAGTTCTTACCAATACATCTGAGTTTACCTACTGCTTCTGAAAAAGCTTGTGAAAAAGTGATTATGCAAAAAAAATATATATAACCAAGACCCAAATCGGTCATTTGCCTTGGAAGACTCATCACTTACCCTTATTTTAAACATGCAGCTCAGATTATGACACTTTACAACTTACAAAGAAAGGAACTTGACCAGTTGCCCTGTCAGTTTTTGAGCTTTAACTGTAGTGGATTTTTAGAGGATTACCTTTAGAGGTTTTTTTTTTTTGTTTGTTTGTTTGTTTTTTTTTTTTTTTTTTTTTTTTTTTCTACTTCCACAATGGAAAATCAGGGAAAGTGGGATCAGGGGCTTCTGTTCAAGATCAACCACATAGCAAGATAAAGATGACAAATGTTAGAGGTCCTTTACCCATTTAATATTAAGAAACTCCAACTACACTGGATCAGTCCATGGATAAACCCAGGCCTGTATCTGACCTCTAACAGCTCCAAGCAATAGATGCCTGTGGCAGGAATTTCGAGATTCGAGGGTGCTCACTAGCAATGTTGTCTGCTCATCAACAGAGAAAATGACCCACACCAAGATATAGAACTCAATGAACTAGCTTCACTTCATCTGCTATAAACCACTGCTGAATCCCTTATTTGAAAAGCGTTGGTAATATTAATTTAACTGCAAAAATGTTGATGGAAAATGTATTCTTTATGACAGCTTCTTATCGGAGAATAAATGCCTCATTAATCTTAGACATTTCATGCTAAGAATATTATTGAAGTTGGACAGAATGATGAGTAACATTGTAGGGAGCACAGATTGCTACATGCAGGAATGCTCTCACCCATTAGACTCCCTCCATACTGTACAAGTCACTTCTTTTGTTCCTCAGGATGCAGGCTGCAGCCTGCTGCTTTTCCTCTGCTCCAGAGCTCCTGATTTAATTAAAAGGAGACAGATGGAATGGAGTGCACTAATGTACCTTTACCTGAATTCCTTTGGTCATCTCAGGAAAAAAACATGGAGGAAGAAAGGGAAAGAGTCTTGAAACCAACTCCAAAATATTATAGAGAAGAGTAAGTCAAACCACAATACCTGTGGTATTCCACAGCACACTCTGTTAGCTGTGTTTTCACCTTCTAATTCAGTGCTAGCATGACAAAGCTGAGCAGATATAGGATGGATTTTGAAAGTTTACACTTTTGCTGTAAAGATAATTTAATCTGTAATGGAAGAAAATATCAGAATACCCTATTGTGCCAAGACGTTTAAAGCTGCGTGAATGCTGTAAGTGTAACTGATATTTTTAGCATTAAGAAGGAGAAAGAGGAGAACTTGGCTGCAAGTTCTCCGTGGGTGAACTAAGGAAGGCTGCTGTGACAGTCTATTCTTCTCTTGTCCATTGAATGTTTTCTAAATTTTTGAAGATTTGTCTAAAATCAGCCTTTATGTATTTGATCAGTGGTTTTGCTGTGAGCAAAGAGAATCAGAGACTTTCACAGTGAGGTTTATACTCTCACTGTTTCAATAATGTGTGCCTGGTAGTGTGACTATGAATGGCAGATCCTTGTCTAGCTCAGAAAAAGAAGGGTGTTTCTTTAAGCTTCATTCTCAAAGAGTGATTTTAATCATATGGTTATAAGACTCAGGAAATTATCTTTAAATCAGGTTCGGAATGTAACTGCTCAAAAATCTTTCTACTGAACTTTCGAAGTTCCCTAAACTTCTTGCCAGATGAACAGACATAAACATGAAGTGAGACTGCTGAAACATTTGAAGGAAGGAGGAAACTGGGGGTTCAAGAGCAAATTTACAAGGGCTGTCTGTCACACTCGAGCCTGTCACCTTTTGACATCCCAGGAACTTGGATCCAGCCTATGCAATGGGCATGGAGATTGTCCCTGGATTTTAGATAAACTTTAGATGAACTTTTCAGTCACAAATTTAGAAGCTGGAGTGATTAGAACATAAAACTCTTGTCTAGCAAAGTGCTTGCAACATTAAAAAGGAAGGACTATTTAGAGGTACAAACTATTTATTGGGAGCATTTCAGAATGGGCAAGTTTTAAAGTGTACATCTCTATAAATCTGCAGAAGGAAAAAGAGATCATCTTGATGAAAGACATATTTTTTTTCTTTTTTTCAGTATCTGCTTTACCATGAAACAATATTCTTCATGAATATTGAAACAATATGTTTGTAAAGTAATTACAGTTTGAAAAGCTACATGCGTCTTAGTCTCTCCAGTTAAAACTTCCTCCTGTAAACAGTACAAATTGATATCTTTTTATTTAATTGGGAAGTTTGTCCTGAGATTTATATAAAACTGCTAAATGGGAAGTAGAATATCAGAAAAACAAGCAAATAATGGAGTGAATCTCTAAATGGTACATTTGAGATTTGCAATGTGAGAATAATTAGCTCAGACTCCCCAATTTCTTGATATCAGTCCTTCACAAGGTCTTCCATTTGCAACTTTAAACTATCAGACCAAATTCTTTTCTCCCTCTGCAGTGCAATAAAATCATATTCTTGTTTCAATTCATTTTTATCACAGCCCCAAATTAATTCATGGATTGGTGAAAAAATACAGACTTTTATCAGTAAACATTCTCAGTTCACATAGGGTTTTAGTGTTGACTAAGGGTTTATTTGTAACTGCAAACAGCTGTATAGAGATACATGAAATAGAGGTGCTGAACCAGCAATCTCTAACATCAAAAAGTAAATAAAACATACACTATAAGACAAAAAGAGATAAAACCAAGGAGATACACTCATCATTCCTATTGCTCATAAACTCTTTTGAGGTTATACTATTTATCACAACTCTTTATTTTCAAGTGTTATTTTATAGACTTGACCAACAGAGTTCTAGTTCTGATGGGAAGGCCTTTGAGCACAAAAGCAACAAAAATAGGTTATAAAACCATATGATCTGTCATGCTGCCACATTTCTGGTTCTTTTGAAAAAAATTTTGTTTCCTAAATTTGCACCCCATAGATACATCCATTAAGGATTCATGTTTCAGATCAGGCACTTTATTAAGATACTTATTTATGGGCATGTTTCAAATTTTGTAAACATGAACAAATGTAAATTAATCCGTATAACCTGGTGTAGTTTCTAGCAATCTGTTTCTAAAATTCAAGACTATCCTGAAAAATAGTGCTCCAAAAAGAAAAATACTGTGCTTTAAGCTTGAACATGCATTATGTTTCACGAGAAAATGTACAGTTTTAAAATATTTATTTGCAGAGACTATTATTTCAGAGTAGGCTCATTTGTAGAGAAATAGTCTCTTTGTCTCTTTTAGTTGGGTTACAAAATATTTTTACTCAACATGTCTGCTCTGTGACTTGTGATATACACATTAAGTGCTAAAGCTATAACTCATGGAGCACTTTATCTTTCCCTGCCCTGCTGCTGGCACCATTTTCTTAAGCATTTCACATACTGACCAAAGTTAATAATTTTCATTGTCAAATTGTTGAGAACCTCGTGATGGTTTCTTTTTTTCCTTCATATATAAATTATGAGACTTTAATGATGAGATATGGAAATCATATGACTTCAAATCAAGAAACTAATAAAATAGAATATGCCTTATTATGTGGACATAAAAAATTTTCTGGCAATTCACAGCTAGACTAATCTTTTACCTGTGGTAAAACAATGAAGTGATCCAAACTAGACAAATTTAAGGAAAAGAAAAAGTTTAATTATTGTTTTCAGCAGTACAATTACCCTCTTTAATTGCCTACCTTCAGTGATTTATGCAAACTCTAGGAATCTTCAGGGAGATAAACAATAGCTATTTGTGAAACAACTGAGCCAATCTAAGAAGAGATGAAATATAAACACTCAATGGGTATTTTTCCCAAAATGTGTACAAAGCAAACACTGATCACCTTCTTCAAATCAACAAAAAGCAAATCCATGAATTCACTGGTGTGTTTATTCAGAGTTTTGTAGTGAAATCTATCAGAGTATGTATCTCTCACCTTAATCTTTTATTTTTCACTTTCTCCTCATACTCTTTCAGAACAAAATTTCCCAGCAGATAGATAGACCCTGGTGCCTTTATCTTCCACTGCTTGAAGTTTGATGCAGAACTTTGTCAGTCCCAGATGGTGGGAAGTATCATAACCACTTGCTATTTTACCAGAAGCTAACGTTTCAGAGCTATTAGTATGTGATATATCTAAAGAGTATTGTCAATGGGATGTGAAGATTCCTTGCTAGACACTTGTGACACATTCATAAGGAGTGTTTGCTGATCTTTCTTTGGCAGGTGCATCCTCCCACATTTCCCCAATATGTTCCATTGTTTACAGTCTTGCAACCAGCTCCTGTTGACAACAGATATTTTCTGCTCTTGAGGCTTCATGAGAGGAATTCTTGCTAATTCCTTCACTAGTTCATTTTCAGGCACAAGTATAACTTGTGATCGTGCCCTTTTCTATGTACCAAGTCTAACCATTTTTGAATCAAATTTAGTTCCATTCTTTATTAGCTTTTCTTGAACTTTGAAAGTACTGGATGTAATTTGTCCCATATCCCAAGTCATTTCATCATTCTTTGACAGCCAGTTTAATTAACCCACAGGCATTTGGGTCTTGCACTGTAATGTGTGTCAACTTTGGGTTAGGTTTTGGGTAGGGATATTCATCAAACTTATTGTAATACAGTCATTTTTTCCCCCTTCATTTCAGATAATACATAATTTAATGGATTGCAAGGCCAGAAAGAACCATTGTTATCACCTCATGTAACCTCTCACACAAATCAGGACAATGAATGTCATCCAGACTTTTACCCACCTATCCATTTATTTTAAGTGTACCTCAGTATGAGTGCTCTGAAATAAATGGCTCACATTTTTTTCTCCCATCACCTCTATACTTTCAGCATAATACTCTGTTAGATTTTAAATTTTTGTGCCCTCTTCAGGAATATTTTTCTCTTCTTTTCCAACCCAGTTATGCTCCCATTTTCAGCAATGGCTATGAATCAGAAATATATGGTTAAGAACAGTCAATCTGTAAGCATTATTTAGTTATATGTCTGAACAATGTAGGGTTTATATTTCATTTTAATAGCTGTGTTTATTTTCTTACATGAACTCTGAAAAGCAAGTATTCTTTGCAGTTTGTGTTGTCTCAGTTGAGTTCATGCTGAAATCTGTAGATGTGAATAAGTTTAAGGGTAGAAAATTTTCTAGTAATGGATTCATTTGGCAATGAAGGTGTTAAAGCTAAAAGGTTTTTAAAATATGTGTGCTCTGACAGGAGAGGGGAACATGCTGAATCACTTACAATGATGAATATTTAAAAATAGGGCACAGATGTCTAATTTAAATACAGAAATTTTCTTGGCATCCTAGTAGTTGTTACTACATTTTTTTAACATGTATTTTATTCACACATTCAAATTTACTTGCTCTGATTTGCTTTGTCAACTGCAGGAGGCTGACTGATAATCCACACTTTGAAAGCTGCCAATGCCTCTCAAACAAATGTGAAACTTAAGTTTGCAGTGAGGACTTCTAAATTGTTCAAAACTTTTAGTTGCTTTGTCATTAAGTTTGGTGGGTGAAAGTGATTTTCTGATGGATGAGAAAGAAGAGTTAGAGGGTGAAATCCTGGCGCCTTTGATATTATGACAGACCTCCCATTGACTGTAATGGGGCCAGGAGTTCACCTGCTGTTATCTGCTTAGCTATCTGTCTGTACATTTTTAATGTACTCAGGGAAGTGGAATCTGAACACTGGTTTAAAGCTGGGATATGGAAATACCTCTTCTTTCTAAGTGACTCAATTGATTCTGCAGTCTGCAAGATGTGAGGAGCTGCTAATCCTTTTCAAAGCAGCTTCAAATAATGCGATATGAAGAGCAATTTAGTATTCGAGTAACCTGTTTGTAGTGTGCTTATTTTTTATTTACAGCTTGATTTTAAATGGTTTATATCCTTTAAGAAATAAGGTAAAATTATTTTTAAGAGGAATTAATTTTTGACAAAAAAAAAAATGTTTTCTTGTACAAAGTTTTCATGCTAGCTAACATTTTTCATGAAAAAAAAAAGATGAAAATTTTCTTCAGCTGTGTTTGACTAATTTTGTTCAGCTTTTTTTTCACAGAATATTTTTAACAAAACAGCTTATACCTTATCTGCTTAAACAAGAACTGAGAATCAGCTTTTAGATTAGTTCTTCTCTCAAAACCTCATATTCCTGCAGTGATTTCAAATTTCTCAGCAAATAAAAACCCAACAAAACAAAACACAAACACAAACAGTAAAAACAACCAAGTCTGGAGCTTTTTACCTAGCACTACATTTTGGTATACTTATTATCTAGTCATTCATATGTATTTAAAAAACAAAGCAGTGAGACTGTTCTTTTAATGAGATACTATAATCAAAATGACAAAATTTGTTTTAAAGAGTCTATCAATTCCTTTTTTCATCATCATCCAAATATTAAATACAACATTTAGTGGGTTCATTAAGGTAATGCTTGGGAAGCCTCTTTCTATTTCTGATGTATGCAACTATTACTATATTAATTTCTTTAGCAGATTAAACTAAATTGTATTTAGCTCATCCACACAATGCAGGAATCATAATGGAAATTCTGTGCCATGGATCATACAACAAGTAAGAACAGATGGCTATCACATTTGGGTTTAGAACGAAAATCTATGAATCTTCATTTATTCAGTGCCTTCTGACTAATGGAAAAGCGTAGGTTTGTTTTTTCTAAAATGTGCATATGTCCTTCCATTGAACATCACTGGCAGATATACAAGTATTAATAAAATAGTTTTGTGAATGCCTCAGAGAATTGCTTGAGGGGAAGAAACCAATGAAATTATAGTGGAAGGCATTTGAAACAACATCAAGTGTGTCCCTGACACATCAGCAGTGGCAGACGCAGTTAAATATATGGGTGTTCTAAGCCTCCTTCATGAAGGTTAATTTAAAGGTGGACTTTAATGGCATCTGGTTTTTTGTTAGATAATATGGATTATAAGCAAAGGTATTTGCTTCTTTTCTTGTCTATATTTTACCATCTTCTTTATCTTTAATGTGTTCTCAAAAATGTGATGGCTCTCAGCTTGGTTGAGCACCTGATGCACACAAAGACATTTTGGCCTTCCTCTGATGCCTGCTTTCAATTATATTCACAACTTCTCTTCTAGCTTTTTGGAAGTTGGATTACTAGAGAAACCTTTTTGGGTGGTTCCAGCTCTGGTGATTATTATTTGCCTGTTTTCAGTCCTGAATCAACTGCATTATCTTAATGCACATGCTATGAAGGCTACAAAGATGGGTCTTTATTTATTTAACTGATAATTCCTGTAAAATGACTCCCCTGGATGCTTATCAAGTGATAGTCATTAATATGAATAATGCACATAGAACATATAATGTGCACTCAAAGCTATACACTATTTAATTAAATATCAGCATATAAAACCAACAGTGAACTATTAATTTTTTTGCCATTATGAGCTTTGCAGTTGATATTGCAAACAAAATGCTAAAACACGTCTTCCAACAGGGAAACAAGGACCATTACTTCTGTTTATGAACTTTGTCTACCTAATTTGTGCACAGAATTACTTAAAAAAAAAAAAGGAATTGCAAAAATTAATAAACTAGGCATAATTTTTATTGAAAAGTATATAACCATAGACATCTGGTAACATATTGTGTAATATTTAATATCTGATAGCTAATGAGATGCAGAGAGTGAAAGAGAGAGAGAAAAACGATATCCATTCAATTTTAATGGTAATAAAACATGAAGGTAATAATACTCTGCCTTTAGATGGGAGCTTCCAGAAATTGGGCTAAAACCTGTGCCATGTAAGTTAATTGTGACTTGCTGACAAAGTAAGAGGTCACTTAAATTTCTTATGCAGATATTTGTGATTTAAAAGTCCTGCAATGCATAAATAAATTATATGTTTGCCTTGATCACCAGCAACTTGTTTCCCTGGGGTATTAGTATAATACATAGGGACATTTATGTAGTATATAAGTAAATACATTTTTTCTCTATTACAGATTTTTCTAGAATACTATTAATTGACAGAGATAAAATCCATTAGCAGAACTCATTATTTTTAAACTTTTAATTTATTTACACTGAGAATAGCTCCTCCTCAGATGATTAGCTGCACTATTAGTAATAATAATTCTTCTTTGCTGTTCCTTTATTAAGACAGCTAATTCAATTTTGTGTGGGGATGAACACTACCATACTGGCTGAAAAATAGATGAAGTATGTGGTAATGAAACAATACTGGGGGCTACATCTGGGATCAATTCAGCTATGTTTCATATCAAATGGGATATAAAATGTGCATTATTATTCTTATGTTATTAAGTAAAGTGTTGACTTGTACAGAGTTAGAGATAAAAAGTAGAAGGAAGATGTAGGTGAATTTTATTGCCATGTTCAGTGAAGTCTAGTATTTAATACATGTGAACAGATATCTTTTATCTCTTCCATGACTCTCAAAAGAAGAAGAGAATTAAAATATTGAAATGTAAGTGAAGGAAACAGTTTAATTTTTTTTTTTTTTCTGTGAGTCTTTGAATTGCTTAATGCTGTGCTGTTCAGTCAATGCTGTCGCAGGGTACCCAAGAGCAACTGCAGTAAACACTGGTTATACTATAAAAAACCTGCAGAGTTGGGTGAGAGTTATGTGTTTTTACATAGAAATTGCATGTTCCTCAATGCAAAATAATTTTTCAATTCACGTTTGAAGTGATTTACTTATACTTGATTTCTTTGAGAAATCTACTTTGGGTTGACTGTGACATAGGCTTTCTACATTGGATAACAGGCACGTAGGAAATGTGAAGCTTTCTTGAGTCAAAAAATCTGTCACAGTCATCTGTCTGTAATGTTATTCTGTACGGATTTCTTCATGAATTATATATAGGTTAAAAGAGTTTGCCATAAATAGCGGGTTCACAGAAAGGACAGGATGAACATTTGAACTCTTAGGTAAAAGGGGGAAGCCATTTTTTACTCTCTCCTCTCAACTTGCAGTCACCCATCTAATGCAGCCAGCTACAAATGTAACATTAGTTCAACATTAAAATTCAATCAGCCTCTTTCATAGTTTCCCCAACAGGTCTCAGATATTGCACAAACAGGCACTACAAGGCTGCCCCCACAGCTCTTCCCAAGCACTGCGAGGAAGTGGAAAACACCATGTCTTTGCTTGACTTATCTAAGTCAGGCAAAAAATGTGGAATCGTTGTTTAACACTGTGAGACTCATTTAACCCTGTGAGGGTTTTGTCTTTCCTTTTGCTTGGCTGCTTGGGTTTTTTATTTTTCTTTGTTTTTTTGTTTTTTTTGGGGGGGAGTCTTTTTTTATCTTTCATACATTTTTGCTTTGTTTGAGAAACAAAGTGCATTTGAGAATGTTGAAAAGAGAAATACAATAATATCAATTGTTCCCAGTGCTATGAAGAATGTCCACAGACACAAGTGTGAAATTGCAATTAATCATTCAGTTAGTGGATAAGCCCTCTGTGTGGGAGTGAAAAAGGGAGTTAACTCTGGGTTTATTTCCAGTGCCATCCAATATCAAGAAAGGCATCATTATAGTTTGAGTCATATGAGCAAAAGGAATGTGTATATTTTCTTATAAAACTGTTTCTATTAAGACATTGTATATGTATATTGATTAAATTTTGTATGTGTTATGTAAGGAAAGATTGAGAAAAAAAAATAAAAAATCTTTAATCCAGACAAATTAAAGAAAATGAGTCTACCCCAAACCTGCCAAAGATGCTGCTGCAAAATATAGCTCCCAGGCAAATAGAGCTGGTTTGACTGCTGAACAATGTCATTAGAGTGAAAAAAAAAACAACCCAGAAATGGTAGGTTTCTAATGAGGATGCCAATATAAGTAAATTCAAGCTTCTTAGTGAGACAGTTATTTAAAGAATCCAAAGTGGGTTAAAACTATAAAATAAAATGAAGTTAAGGTGCTTATAACAGAAAGTATTTGTTAGTTCCTCTGGCTTAAGCTCTCTGAAGAAAAAGTAGTTTTCAGGGATGATTAGTTACGCTTTTTGAAAGGAATAGACACATCATTTTCTTACAATATTTTGTTACTAATGCACATAAATGTATCTGAAATGAGCTGTGAAAAGACAAAGAGTGATTTCATTCTTCTCCCATGGTTTTGTAAATATCACCTTTGAGGACTCTGCCTCTGCACTATCTCTCTAAACTGTGTTTCTTTCTGTCAATCTAAATTGCCAAGCTTACTTTGTTAATTCCAGAAATCCTAAATTCATTGTTTATTCAGAACCATTCACAACACTTCTGCATACCATGATCTCTCAGTCATGGCAATTTTAAATAGCTAGTTGCTTGTCTCAGGTTTCAGAAAACAGTGAAATACTGTTTTGCTTCAGCATATCATTAAGGATTGACTCTGTAAGCACTTTTTTTGTGTACTTGACTGCTCAATTGGATATCAGACTTCAGAGCAGTTGTCCTTATAACTTATTGTACTGATGTGATTCTGTTTTGTCTCTGTCTATCTGCACAGAACGCTTATTAGTCAAAAAACACTACATATTTCAGAATATGCTGAATTAGACTTGGTTTGAGTAGCTATAAAGAGGAAAGATTTTTGTTTCCAGAATGGTTTACCAAACTGCAAATCGTGAACAAATAATCTAAACATTGTCATTTTTGAAATGTTCGTCTTAAAGCCTTAAGAGGTGGCTTTTTTTTTTTTGGCCCAATATTAGCTCATCATAACATTTAGCTGAAATAGTTTTTGAAGATTTTACTGGCCTGTGGAGCCAGTGATGAATCTACTTGCAAAAACAAAACATTTTGGCCAACTCTCTATGCCATTTCCCAAGGAAGATGAAAAAGAACAAACATGTAACCAACTATTCTTCCTATTTAAAATATATATATATCTTTTCTTGTTACTATAAGAATATTACATCTCTGATAATGTAGTTGGTTTTATAATGTGGTGATGAGATATTAATTTCGTATTAACAGGATACTGAATATTTAAAGTATAGCACTGGACAATAGAATTGATTTAAATATTTTTATACTTACAATAATATATTTTTAAACTTACAAGAATATTTGCACAAAAAAAAATATTATATATATCATTAAATATAATAAGGGAATGTAATTTTTTAGAATTTTTGTAAAATGCAAGATGTGAAAATCACTTGTATGTATATTTAATTAATTTAACCTAATTATTGGTGTTTCAATTTATTGCTGCAACACTTGTGCAGATCTCTACTTAATTTAATTCAGATGTAGCTTAGCTCTTACTTTTTACAGTCATTTAATGTGCAAACTGTGATGAAAATGCCAACATATATTGATTTATTATCAAACATATCTTCCAGCAAAATTTTAAATCTCATATTTAATTTTTTTTATTGAGTTTCCTTTTTTCTTGGAAAATTATCTTGTCATATTCTATCTGGCACTAGCTGAAAGCACAGAGGACTCTTGAAGCTACAGGGAAAATATAACTGTGTACTTTTTTTAAATTTTTTTTTTTTGGTCTTTCTACCTTTTTTCCCTTAAATTCTAATACACCAAGTTGTTTTTTTGTTTTTCTTTTTCATTAATTTGAGAACATTTATGAGGCAAGAATTAAGTTTTCTGTATGAAAAAAATCAGTAAAAAAGTCAGTAGGTTTTTGCTCTTATGTTTAAATGACAACATATAATTCACAGGAAAATAGCATGGTGTGTCAAGCAACTCTTGGCAAAAGGGTTTTGTGACACATTGAGTTCTTTTTTCTCAGCAAGAAACTTGTCAAACCCCTGAGACTCCTAAATTATATTTTCTCTAATCTACAGGAGTTGTTGTTGTTGTTGTGTTTTTTTAAATAGAGTTTACTTGCCAGGTAGGTTTATAAATATCCGCAGTGTCTCAGTCAGCTGTAGGTGAAAAATGTTGGCAGGAAAGAGCTCAGTGATCCAGCTGGACCAGAATCCTTCCTGCTTGCTGATCTCACTCCAGCTTCCCAAGGGTCAGCACCACCCTGACCATCTTGAGCCACACTGAATATATCAGCAAAGAACTGAATATATTGACCCAACCCATACTGATTATCTTGAAAACAGACATTTCAGGAAGAGAATAGCTCACTATTAATTGCTTCACAGAAACTATGGCAGTAGAAGTGGAATGGAAGTAACATAAAGAAAATGTCAAAAAAACAGTTTAATGTTCAAGGAGAGCTCCTTAAAGTGTGTGTTCTACATATTGACTCTGTGGAAGCAAATCCTTTACTACTAAGTCTAACAGGGAGGGCATACCTAGCCCAGATCACTGGCTCATCCTCTCTTCCAAAGCTACAGAGCAATGATACTTTCTAAATACCAGCTTGTTGTCTGGCAGGTAATGACCAGTAATTTAGATTCTAAAACTGTGGCTGTGGCCCCAAGGAATTCCACGAGGACGTACAAAAGTATCCTTTCCAGCAGATTAGGAAGCCACAAGGTTTAATGCACTCTTAGGAATTCTTAACAGCTGTTATAAGCAGTAATTCATCTCACTTAATTTTCACCACAGAGAAGAATAAGTAGGAGTAATCTACTTAAACTAATAATCTAAATCTTCTTTTTAGGATATCGTGAGACTGTCTCCTTAAAAGGGTAAGTCCTAGTTTTGGTGTCACGTGTTAGGTTGGGAATGGTTTCTCAAGGGCTCATATAAGGAATGCAGACAGTTAATGTAGGTACAGCAATCTAGGCAGCATTCCTATCCAAAGCACACCAGAGACACTGGCTGTCTTTCAGTTTTATTTAGCCAAGCATTGGTAGGAATATTTTTCTACCTTTGGCCTTTTTTTCATTCTTTTTGTAAGAATTTGTTGCCTTGAAGCATGAAGTCTGGCATGGAGTTTATTAGAAACTTGCTCATTTGTAAGACTTGAAACTTTTATTTCCCTTTTTTGATAGGCTTATGTGTTTTACTTCTATATTCAAAATACTGGTGACATTTCAAATGATAATAAAACATGATACATTTTTGCTTTCTGTTTCAGAGCAGTAGTCCGTAAAGCCTTTTTTTGAAAGCAATGGGTGTTTTTGGAAATATCTTTATAACAGTTATGACCCCCTGGTGTGGAAAAGTGGTCAAATGAGATTCATTATGACTTGACTTTAAAAGCTTATAGAATTTCAAGGAGTTGGGATAGGTTGTGAGGGCAGAAGACAAAATGCAGACACTGTGGGGAAGAAAGGGTTAAAAGAAGGAGGTGTATCTCTGCGCCTCAGAAAAATGTGAGAAGTTAAAAAGAAATTTCAGAAACTATTTGAAGGGATATAATGCCAGGGGATTTGGGAAAGCTTAGCTTGACCAAAGACAACCAGTATTGGAAAGGAGGCACTGTGCTTCACTGCCTTGTAATCCTTTGTGGCTGCTGTGGCTGGAGAGGGCCATGGGATGGTATATGTGGTGTTCAGATTATCCAAAAATGTCTGGCAGTGCCAATAACATTTATGCCTATACTGCTGAGCCATAACACAAATGACTGGCTCATCTGATTATGAAAATGGTTAAAATAAGGAACAGGCAAGACAAAGCAGGCAACAAATAGACAGAGACATTAGGAATAAGGAAATTGCACATTCTAGCTTCTGTCTTTGTTTTATGTGAGAGACACAGGGGATGATGGTGCCTGGTGGGAGCAATATCTTCAAGCCAATGAGTTTCTTAATGCTCAGAAAGAGAACAATGTGGGACAGGACCACCAGATTCAAAGACAATGAAAATTCACTGCAGATGAATAAAGAACCATATGCCTCAGTGCAGTGGGTGTGAAAGAGGCAAATTTCCGGGGCTGAGCATTACAGAGTTGGTCTGATTTCCATACGTATGATCCCACTGTATGATGGATAAATGGTAATCCTGAGAAGGAATTTCCATGCTCTCCTGTTTCACATCTCTTTTTGATGCCTGTGCTCTTTCCCCACAATGAATTTTGTTACATGCGTTTTTTTCTTCAGTTTTAGCCAGAATATGTTAACTAAAGGAAATTTAACCCAAACAGCAAAATTCTACAACTAGTAAGACATTTCATGAAGAATATTAAAATATATTTTTTCTAATAAATAAATAAAAATAAAAAATAAAATTAAAATATATTTCCTAATCTTAGTTGAAGTTGATGGACTGTAGATAAAATAGACTGAAGATATTTTTAAAAGATTTGCACTGATTTTATCTTTTGTCATTTCATTCTACGTAAGTAGTTGCAGGCTGATGACTCAAAATACAGTTATAAAAGCATCAAAATATGAATGAGTAATAAAGCAAACAAGAATATTTAAAAGAACATATGTCTGCATTATTCTTGATAAATTTTTCTAGCTCTTCTTTCTTGTGTGTTTTTCTTCCCTCCAAAAGTGACTGGACTGGACTGGTGTTTCACAGTCATGCCTAGATTTTGAGGGTGTCTATTCTTTTGAAGTGCTATCATATAAAAAGTATAATCAGAGTGACAAACACTCTGCTTTTGTTGCCATTATTGTTGATTTTGTGTTTTGTTGGGTTGTTTTTTTTAAAAAAAAAACACATGGAACATTATGATTCTGGCTTTGCAGTGAGTATATTTGATCACACAGAAATGGCATGAGTGCACAGCAGAAAACAGCTCTCTGGAAATGCAATTTCTGAATGTTACCTTTGCTCTTTAACTCTATTTTCTACACTTTTTTTTAGACTCTGTTAATTTAGAGAAACACAATATTCATGAAAATGATATAGACATTCTTGACTCACTGTGGGGTTTTGATGAAGTACAAAACTATTCCTCGACTTGAGCGCTGTAATGAAAAAACAGCAACCAAAGCAGCTAACCAAGGGGGGAAAAAAAGTACTACTGTTATCTTCAATGTTCACAGCAATGTATAACAATTTCTCTTCAACATGATTGGATACCAGCTCCTATAAGCTATTAACTGTGCAGCTTTAACAAAACAATATTAAACTTGACAAGAACTCATCCAAGAGCTTTAGCAAAAGAGGGCAGTCTGCCTGAGTTGTCCTCCCACTGAACTTAGAGTGTTTAAGCAAACAAAAAATGTCATTAACTTACAGCTATGAGTGTGCCAATTTATTGTCAGAGGAAACACTTTGAGATTCCTGACACTTTCTTAGAGTATTAGAAAACTTGAAAATCCCAAGTTAATGTCTCACATGTATTTTGGTATCTGTTTTCTGGAAAAGGGTGCCAGTTCTAAGTATTCCCTCTTCTGATAGTCAGAAGTGAAATTGACTTAAACTAGATTTGAGTTAAATCTTATTTCTTTGAGTTCAGTGCTCACTGATTTCTCTGGATGACAGCTGGATGTATCTTAAAACTTCAGTGTTTTTGTTATAAATATTTGTTATGTACATGGGATTACTTGGATCGAAAATGAAACTGATCTGTTGTCAGCTGTGAAGATACTTAGCTGAAAGTTTCCCCTGAATAAGAGTTTATGGAACTTTTCAGAACTTCCAGCAGAGAACTGAATGCTGACCAGCATGACGACAATGATGGAAACTGAACCTGAGGTTTGAAAATGTTTGCTCTTCCCCAACTCTTTTAAGATCATCAGAGGTGTGTTGCCAAAGTTTCTTGCCATCCAATTCAGAGAAACTAAGTTCCCCTTTGCTCAGCAGAGCATGGATTAGGTGCTGAAATTCACTGGGATGAATCCTAATGAAGGATTCCTAACCCAACCCTTAAATGAGACAATATGACATAGTAAGTTCAACCATTTCCAGTGGGAAGCTTTGTGTGTTAGCAACACCACTTCACCTTGGTGGAGGTTTTTTGTCTTTCCTCATCAGGATTTGGCAGTGATTCTAAACCACATCCATGTCCATTCCAGCCCCAAGCCCTTAAGGAATGTCCCAGTGTGCCAGACTGCAGTCCCAATAGATATTTCATGTTTGCCACCAGAGCTGCTCACAGAATTCTTTCATAAAGGAAGGAAAAACCCAAATGATATTTAGACTATTTGATTCTGGAATGGAAATGCAGTAATTTTTGAAGATGCAAATACAAATCCAGACATTATTTTAATGAACTAGCCCATTAGTGAGGCTCCCAATTAGCAAAAATAACCTTGCTTATGTGAATAGTCAGTGCTCTAAATGCGTGTTTTGGCTTACTGGGCCACTTGAGGCACTTGGCATATAACACTTTAAGTATGTTGTTTTGGACTAGTGACAATTCCTTCTGCACACCAAAAGAAAGATGGACTTAGATGAAACGTTGGCAGAGGACCAAGTCCTAAAAAGAAATGGCAATTTCTTGTCAAAGACACAGCACAGCTCTATTCTCATTTCCTGGTAAATGAAAGTGTTCTTGCTGTGACCTGTAAACATATCACACACTCGTCTTCAGTTTTGTTGGTTGCAAGACTGACCCTTGCTTGACAAAACTGCTTGATTATGGCAGTGTGATGGGAGCATGGCAGTGGTCCCTCATGTTCCCATTGCCCCCAAACATGTGCAGATGCCTAAGAGTAACTAGTCTGGGATTTTTTTTTTTTTACAGCAACAGCTATTTTCCCCTTTTTGTTTTTCAAAAGGCTTTCATTTTATTGTCTTACTTTTTAATAACATTTCTGTGCTTTCTCACTGTTTCATACAATGCATTTTGCCTCTAGACAAGAATAGAGTGAGAAGGAAGCAGAAAAAGTAGATGAAATAGGTGCTTCATGGTATTGCATGATCTATGTACACTGGTCTTGTTTACAAACCTCTGTCAACTGATCCTCCTCTGCCCCAGAGGTAGAGAAGGAATCACTTCCCATTTATTTTTGTGAATACCAGCCAGAAAGTTTTATTATTTTTGACTCTCCAACTCCTAGTGTTGTTATAAGTGTCTTGAAAGAAATTCTTCTGGCCCTTACCTTTACCCGTTCATCTTCTTTGGATAATTTCCAGTTGGTCTGAATCAGGCTTACTATTTTTGGATTTAGTACTGATCCACCATCTCATCTCAGTGAAAAATAAGCCCATCAGTCTGAGGACAGCTTGCTTTAATTTAAATACATTTTGCTCTACAATATTTCCTGATTTATCTTATATATTCAAAATGAATATAATTCTCACACACAAAAGCCTTTCATGCAATATAGCTGGTGTCAGAATAATTTATGCTTTCCTGAAGGCTTTTTTTCCACTGTGACAATGAAGTAAAAAAAGGTGAAAACAAACATCAGAGTAATTGTAGTGCACCACAACCCTGCTGAATAAAAGTGGGTTTTAGTGAACTGGTCTCAGATACACCAGCAAGAACACCTTTTTCTGAGGTGGCATTCACAAGCCTGCTGAATATAGAGAAGGACCATACATTAATATGTTGATTCCACTGAAATTTAGGTGCCTAAATTTGTCTCATAAATGAGTTGCATGGAAATAGGAATTATTGTGAATTATTCCCTAAGGAAATGTTTATAGCCTATCAACGAGACAGGGGAATTTCAAAGTAATGCAAGAAAAGTTTTGTTGATGAATGAAAAGGGCTGTAGGTGAAAGTGTGTTTTGTTGGAGAAGGTGTTTATTTTATATTATTATTTAACAAGCAAATTTGTGGAGTGATGAGGAGTTCTATGACCATTTAAATGCGCATATGCTGGCAACCTTCTGTAAAGAAGAGAAATTAAATTATATTGTACCTTAACAAGTTGTAAAATGTAAGAATCATTAAATAAAAAAGGACAGTGTTCTCTAACTTCTCTAAATCACTCTTTCTTGTAAATCCTTAAAAGTTTTGAAAGTTAGAACAATGTAAGTTGTCATGGTTTTATAGGCCTTTGTTTTTTGTTTGTAGGGTATTTTTCTGTTTATTTATTTTTATGGATTGCTTGGGGCGTTTATGGCAGCATCCAAAGCAAGTCAAAATGGGAGCTGGAAATCAAACACAGATTTCTTAAGTAGGGCCAGATGTTATGGCTACTGCAGTATGCAATTTATAAGAAAAATTAAACTGTTCTAAACTTTAATGTTCTTATTTCCTGAAACAGGAAATGTGGTCTAAAACCATAATATTTGATGGAAATATAATTTGATAGGAATACCTGGCTCATAATCCAAAATAGCAGTTGTTTGTTTCTGAGCTTGTGTTGCCTTGGAAATGTTCTTGTAAGTGTTCAACTATTCAGATCTGGACATGTGTTATGCCTTAAACAGACTACATTCTCAAGAGAAGTCTTTGCTCTCAAGAGGAGTAGCCAGTGCATCTCCAGAAGAGGGATTCGTAACATCTCCACATGTTATCTGTGATCCAGGTTTTGTCTGGGATGGGAAACTCTGTTGGCCCTCAGCTTTTGCATAAGAATTAGAAGAATGTCAAAGAGTAGAAATGCACCAGTGATAGTGTATTCCAAACTCAAAAGAGTCTTATCTAAAAAATTACAGAATGTGCTGAAAAGGAAAATCCCACAAACATAATAGAAAAAGGCATCCAATTCAACAGGTAGTAATTCAATTTTCTGCTTTCCAAGCATATCTTATGGGAATGTAACTTTCTTCCAACCACATGAGTAAAATGTTGGGAAAGTACTAAGGATTGCCAGCACATCAACAGTTTACTCTGCATCTCACATCACTGGCTGAATTTAGGGATACCACTTATGAGGGTGTTTATTATGCATATGTAGAAAGTCCCTTCCAACCCAGACTATTCAATGATTCTCTAACTTTATGTACATTTTTTATTCCATCTATGCAGAACTAAACTTAGAGGCCATAATGATGTGAGACATTTTTTTTTAAAAAAATTGTAAAATGTCCATATAAGGAGTGACACTCTCCCTGATTTTTTTCTTAATTTTTTAAGCCATTTATTAAAAATATTCAAGATACTCAAAAAAAAAAAAAAAAAAAAAAAAAGGCTTGGCATTTTCATGCAGACTCCCACAGAATTCAGCAGCAAGCAGTTTGTAAGGAGGAATACTGTCAAACCAACTCTGTGTGTGTGGTATATACCCCAGTAGGTGTGAACAAAAATTTTCACTTTCCGAAGAGCTGTATTATGAAGCATTGGTGGCTGGTGAGTCCAAGGAAGAGCCTAAAGATCTAATCTTAGTTATACCTAAACTGAAACCTTTATCAGGTTTCAGAGTGATTCTGAGTTATTGTCAGCCTGGTATCTCACACTGCTGTAGAGGCTGATAGTGATATAAGCACTATGCCTAAATTTTGACCCAAAGACTCTGGTGATATGTATTTTATGTGCCATATTATTTATTGTTTTTTCTCTCTTTGGTGTGAAAAAGCAAATAAATTAGATTTTCAGGAGTCTGCATAATCAATCCAGTTTGGAACACTACCAGACTCTGTTTCCTGCAGATACTAAACTCTGCTGTGGTCCCAGAAAAGCCTACAAAATTTTAAGGACAACTCAAGTTTGATATTTTTTATTTGCTTATTTTTCCTTTAAGTTCTCATTTGTGAGAGAAAGCAGCAAAATTCAGCTTTGATGCAAGCTCCATTTCTGCAATGATGGAGCAACTGTCTGTGCTTCTTAATATTAGAACAATGAGACATGATTCAAGATGACAATTTTAAGACGTATGTACAGACACTTTATTTTTCTGCCTCTAGCCCAGCTCTGAAAATCTACAGCATGTGCTGTCAGGCCTGGTGATTAAACATTTCTGACATTCCTGCTCTTAACCAAATTCATCACGACAGCAATACTTAATCAAGCCAAAGGTATGATTGGCTGAACATATTTCAATATTTAAGTGTTTTTTTAATTTAAGAAAAGTGTGTTTAAAATGAAAGCTTTTACGTGTGCATATGCACGTGTGTGTATGTATGAGAAAAAGAGAAAGAAGGTGAGCTACTGTGCAAGTATTTTGTGTGGAGTAAATCCATTGATTATGCATATCACATATCCTCCCTTTAAATTGCAAATCCTAGAATCAGAAATCTGGGTGGGATTAGGCTGAAAAAAAGAACAGATGGGACTGTTGATGTGACTGCCAGAGGCTTGGGCAGAAGGCAATGAAAAATAATTCTATTTTTCCCCTAAATTGAGAAAGCTAAACTGGTGATCAGTGGTAGATTTTGGGCAGATGGGATGACTTGGAGAAAATGGTTGGCAGACTTAGTCACAAGATAATGAGAGTAAGATAAGGAGTTTTAGGGTGCATCAGGGGGCCTTGAACTTCAGACCATGTAGCAGTGTGTGTTTTTACAAAAGGCAAAAGTACACATAGGAGAACCCTTACCTACAATAAGTGATAATCATTCCAGTTCTGTTTATCACACAACACATGTAATGCCCTGAATACACTGCAGTAAATAAGCATGTTGGCATCCAGAATTGGAAATATTTTTGTATATATGTCAGTCTGAATACTTCTGCTACTATTATCAGTATAATAAGCTGATTTTTTTTCTTTTCTTAACTTCATTTTGCACTTAAACCTTTTTCCAGCCCTTCAATTATACCCAGGTGCTCACTCTCTCAATTTCTTTGCTATGAAATATCTGCTGTTGATTTGTAAATATTCAAATAGGACGAACATCTCATTGTGTTTGGAAAGAAGCAGAAAGGTGAAGTCAAAATGCTTCTTCTTAATGATAAACAAAAACCATTAGCATTTACTACAATAATGATAGCAAATGCTAGCATCTCTCTTGAAAAATATATCAATAACTTGCTTGATGGGCTAAAATAAATATTAAATAATTCTATTGAGTACTTTTCCAGAACTTTCTATCCTTTCTATGTCAGATGTTCAGATTAAAGATCACTGTAGAAATAATTTATTTTGCTTTATTTTAGTATCTCTTATTGGATGGAATATATATTTTACAAACAAGGAAAAAGGGCTCAATTTATAGCACATATGGAAGGATTATTTAAATATGAAAGACTGAAAGGATGATTAAATCTCAGTTATTCAAATTTCATTATTTGTTTTGCAGGGAATCTGTTTCATGTTGAAAAATGATAGCAACAAAAGCGTTGGAGTTGTAATATAACTCATGGTACAATCAGTACAGTTTGTCGTGTTTGAATGTCACCATACCTTTAAATATTGGCAAAAAAACCCTCAGTAGATAGACTACAGTGCCAATGAAAAGTGATTTTTCCCCCCACTGGTTTCTCCATAGTCTGCAGCAATTCTACCAGTCAAATCTAATCAACTTTTACAAAGAAATCTTAGTATTCCTGAAAGAATACCTTTCAGACTTGCTCTGCAATATTTGAAGGACAAGCTGACTTTTTTTAACTGATGAATGGAATAGCCTTTCATATAAGTAATGCTAAAATTTAAAAGTATTGGTTAGAAAAAGTAATTGTGGTTGCAGGTTGTCTCACCCAAAATTGGAGCTCATTAAGAATAACTGTTGGACCAGGGCAGGTTTGAATCTCATTCTCTGAGTGTTCCAAGGTGTGTAGGGCAAGAGGAGATTCAGCAGCTTCTGCAGTGGGACCCGGGCAATCTTTTGTTGGGAAATGATGGTGCTCAGGTGATTTGGTATATGCTGTAGTCTGTGCTGGTACATACACACTTCTGCACAGACAATTTATTTTATCCATTATGCCACTCTGCTGGTCTTTTAATTTCAGGTTTCCTTCCAAAGTCAGACCATAAATTTGGATCTGCTCATCAACCCAGAAACAGCCACAGAATGAGCTGTAATCACATAGTCCTTCATGCTACTAGTCAAAACCAAGAAAACTTAAATAAGTGCAGAGCTGCACAAGCTGGACATAGTGTGGATTTCAGCATGCATCTTCTGTGTTAACTCTAGGAATGCAAGGAAATAACCAGTGTGGAAACCCAGTCTTCATCAAAATTGCATCTGATTTCCATGTAAAGAGTGTGAAAATTATATGTAGCTGGCTGCAAGCTGACATACTTGAGTAGCCAACTGAGACATCACCTACTATGTTTCAGGTACTGTACAAATGTTGTTTATGCCAGAGAAGGTCACAGGAACTCATTTAATACTAGTACTGCTAGAGTTCAGTGACAAAACTTTGTCAGCTGGTGTGACAATTTAATGAAGATAAAGAGGACTTTAAAAGCTTATGCTACAAAAGAACGTTCTTTTTGGGGAAAATAATGAATGGATACGTTGCTTGGCTAGGAAACAGAAAAGAGGAATCAATTCTCGCTGTTGCAGCATGTCACAATGGCATTTTGGCCAAACTCTCTTTGAAGAATGTCCTCATGAAACAAACACTTTATTCTAATATTCAGAGGAACATGAAACATCTGGAACAGTGGCAAGAAGTTTGAAACTTGGATTTTTCAGATAAGATATTTAAATACCATAAGTGGTATCTAATTAATAAGTGACTTGATTATTTTGATTTTTCAGGTTAATTAATTACTAGAGGTTCTTATTTTGTCAGACTTTGGAAAAGAGGGCAAAAGGTAGCCAACAATATATATATATATATATATACTTATATTTAGTTAATGATTAAAGAGCAGAATATTTTAGCAAACTGAGATCATTTTCCAGAAGTGAGGAAGGTACTTATCATTCAGTTTCACACAACCTGAGATATCTAAGCTGTTCATTCATGTCATACCATATGTGAGGTGCAGACTTACTCTCTGAAAATTCATTTCACTTTTTTTTTCTTCTACGCTTTCTGAAAGAAGTCACCTGGAAAATGTTCTGTACCTTTATAATCAACCAATACCTCTCACCATTTCACTCTCTGACAAAATCCTGGGTGTTATCTTCACACTGGGCTTTTGCACAGTTCTCACTTGCATCTCATGGCATTGTCTCACTTGCATCTCATGGCATTGACAAATGTGCTTCACCACTGAGTTCAGGCACTACTTACATGGATCTGCATTGCATCAGCCACACATGCTTGGGCTGGCATCCTGCAAGTGGATTTGAAGGAGTTCTGTAAGAGCTGAAAGAATTATGTACGGTTGGGTTTACCTGATCGCCTACAATGTCAATATTCATTCATTGTTCTGGTTAATTGAGACTGGTTTTTTTGAAGTCTTGAAAACTCTATACATGTTAATGAGAAATAGTGTAATCTTGGATTCCAAATCTTTTCCCCACTATAACTCCAAGTAAAAGTATCATTTCCTTCCTTGAACCACGAACAATATTTTTGGAAACCACACAGTTGAGCTAAGCTTATTACAAAACCTCATGAACAAGTAAACTTTGTTTTCACATTATGTTTCAGACAAATATTTATATCCTTTTCAGAGGTATGTGCCTTCAAATTTCTGTTACATTCCCTTACGAAAAATTCTACTGGAAAACAATGACATATTAATAAAATCACATGCCATCGGGTTTCCTGAAAATCGTACTTCCGTTTGGAAAGGCTTATAGGCCTTGGAGGCATTTAACAATGCTGGTCTTTGGTCGAATGGAATTGAGTTTTCTCCGTTTCACTTGCTATTAAAGTATTCATAGAACATGGAACAGTCTTCTTCTACACTAACAAAGTGCCTATATTCATGAGTACCTTTTTTCATTAGTCCTTACATTTATTTAGACTTTTTGAAAGAGTTATAAGTAGTACCTGATATTAGAAGTTAGTGAGAGAGATCCCAAACCAAATTGATCTCTACGATTGTCTACATTGCGGCCAATAGTGCATCATTTTTATGTGAATCATGGAGTCACTGAATATCCTGATTTGGAACAAAGGATCCACAAGGATCAACTCTTGGCCCTGCACAGAACCAGCCCCAAGAACTCCATGTGCCTGAGAGTGTTGCCCAAACGCTCCTTGAACTTTGTTGTTCTTGGAGCTGTGACCACTTCCCCAGCCAGCCTGTTCCAGTGACCAACAACCCTCTGGTGAAGAACCTTTTTCCTGATATCCAACCTAAACTGCCTCTGACACAACTTCAGACTCTTCCCTTGGGTCCTGTCACTGGTCACTACAGAGAAGGGAGCAGTGCCTGCCCATCCTGTTCCCCTCACAAGAAGTTGTCACTGCAGTCAGATCTCCCTTCAGTTCCCTCCAGGCTGAACAGAGACCAAGTGACCTCAGTCACTTCTCATACAACTTCCCCTCAAGGCCCTTCAGCATCATTCTGGCCCTCCTTTGGAGGTTCTCTAATGGTTGAAAGCTTTTCTTATCTTGTAGCACCCTAAACAGCCTCGAAGACTAAAGGTGAGACTGTCCCAGCCCAGAGCAGAGCAGGACAATCCCCTCCCTTGCCTGGCTGGCCATGTTGGGCCTGATGCCCCCAGGACAAGGCTGACCCTCCTGGCTGCCAGGGCATTGCTGGCTCATGTTCAGTTTGCAAAACCAGGACCCCCAGGTCCTTTTCCGTGGTGCTGATCTCCAGCCTCACAACCCCCAAAAAGTTTAGAGAATGGAGGCATGTATCCTGCTAAGTGAGCACTCTACCATGTGAGATAATTCCCTTTCCTATGTGGAGTGTTTTCATATAAAAATATAAATCATATCATTACTAAAACTGAGTCTTCATCTATTATGCAAGTTTCAGAGAAATAAATAGCACAAGGGTCCCATTCATCAGAAATAGATGAATATTTTGTTTACAAAATAAATATACATCGTAAAAAGATGTGCAATAGTAGCTACTGAAAAACCAGCTTACAGAACAAAGCCATTATCACATGTGTAGCTACATTACTTTTCAGTGATGTTCTTCATAACAACTCTGATTCCCAATCCAAAATGTATTTATAATAATGGATCACCCACTTATGAATAGAATTCCACATTCAGTATTTTACCTGCTACTAAGCTACCTAACTCTCAGTGAACATCACCTACTTTTATGCTTTCATCATGATGCTATGATGCTGAGGAGTAGTTTCAGACATTGTACATTTTGCTTCTTGTTCTTACTCAGCCTATCATTAGAAAAATGTTGCTAATATTTTGCTGGTGATAATTCCTAATTTCAGCTTTTCAATCCCTCCTTTGGTGGTAGAATGTCTTCTCAGCTGTGTGTTTATGAGTTACAGTGAAGAAAAGTGCAGTTTGCATGACACTTGTACTTTGTGAATGGGATTAACATTTTCCTTTATAATTTTGCTAAATGAAAATTGACATGAGCTTTAAGAGAGATCACAAAGATCTTGTCACACTTCATGGAAAAAAAAAGAAAGCTAGAAATTTTTTTTCCTGCTCCTCTGTATGTTTTTTCTCTTCATTTGGATTATGCTACATTGTCCCAGTCACATGTAAAGACAGCTGTATGCTCAGTTGTCCATAAGAGCACATCAGAAATTTGATGTCCAGTCTGTTTCCAGTCTAATCTTGGAATCCGCTGATACGTTCTCTGACACATCTACACTCATGTAGCCCATAGTCCATTAGCTGGAACCATGAAATTATTTTAGGAAGGAAATTTCTAATTTTCTGGCAATGTTTATTTTTATTTTTAATCCACATGACTCAGAGTGACTGTGGAGTGAAAAAGGAGAGTGACAGGGTCTGCTACTTTCATTTAATTCCCCTTGGCATTTATGTTCAGCCCTCTGATAATTGCTTCCATGGTCTCATCTCTCCGGACAAATTGACAAACTCTCTGCAAGGTTTCATTCTTGATTTTTTGGTTTATTTTCTTTTTTTAGCTGTATAAATACTACTATTAAAGGAACTCACAAGCTGGATTCACATCACCAAATTTTTCCAGTCTTGCACATATAAGCTATTTTGCCTGGCTCCCTCACTAGCCATTGAATGAAAATAAGTGACTTTGCGACATGAATCCTTGTATTCTTAACTGGATTTCTGAAGTTACTTTTCCCTTAATTGCATGAGTGTTGTGGATGAACATTATACTGGACACTAATTTTTACCTGTCTGAGTGGGAGTGGAATAAATCCCACCTTGTGAGCTAAATTGAGGTTTAAGAAAATGCAGTCTCTGATGCACATATATTAAATAGCATTGCTAATGTACTCTGTTGATCTGAGTCATGCAACCCTGACCACAACTAATGATAGAATGCTGACTTGTCCTCCCATTATCTAAATGAGTTACAGATAAATCTGTTAGCTTGTAGTTCGGAGAAACTGCTTCATAGAGTTCTTGTACCAATTTTAATAAGTTTTGAAGACAAAATCTGGGCTGATCCTTATGGTTCTGTTTTACAAATGCAAACTTCTCAGTCTTAAAACATCAATTTAAAAATCACTGAGCTCTAAATACTGCTAAATTAATCAGAACATAAAATTGAATAAATATTGGCTCATGGAGAGACAGATGCTAGTTTGCCAGATAATGTCTTTCATGAAGAGATGAATTAATGCATGTTTTTCCTTCCAAATTTATTCTGATGCTCTTTATATTTCTTGCAGGTACCATTAATTTTAATTAAGTGAATTGTAAGAGCAAAAAGTAAGATGAAGGCCACAATGCTAATGTGCTACCATTGTCATAAAAGCCAATGTATAGGCCAAGCTTGGTATGCCTGTTGGCCAAAGGAAATAACCAATTCCAGTCAGATTTTTTTTTTATTTGCAGAGAATAATAATTTAGAATATACTAACAGGTAATGGAACATGGCTAGTGTAAAGCCAGCCCCTATATTTTAGCAGGAACCATTCAGAGGCTTGAAACAGAATAGATTTATCAAAGTCCACATCCAATGACAAGGTGGAATTTGGATTCATATTCTCTATCTCAATCTGCTCAGTGATGGTCAAAGATATGCCAGACAGTAGAGAATGACTGTGAATCATTAACTGGTTTTCTGTTCCAAAAGTATAAAATAGATTATTCTGTAGTTGTTACTGATTTTGAAAATCTTGCTGGAACTGAACAGTATGCTTAAAAAAGGACAAACACAGCACATTCTGGGAAGAACCTCTTAGCATAAAATGAGAAACTCAACAACAAAAAAAAAGAGTTTGCAAAGAAATGGATGTATTTTACAGCCTAGCTCAGATCCTCAGCTCCAAAGCAGTCTGAAGTCAGCAGAACTGTATCTATTTGTCCCAGTTTGTGCATCTGATCCAATCTTCCCTTGGAGAGCACAGGGATAGCACAGACATTGTTGTTGAGATCAGCAGCACTTTTGTACATCTAAGCAGCGTGTCGGCGGAGCCTCCTGGAAAGTTGCTTGAGCACAATTAACAGATTGGGCTGGAAAATCACACTGTTTGTGTGATAAGTGCCCCTTCGCAGGGTGCAAGCTGTTCCACATCTCCAAACTGTTTTGCTGCGTTTTCCTTTGCACAGGGAGAATCCTCCACAGTGTGTGGCTTAGTGGCAAACTGCCACTGCCAAATGCACGCAGCTATTTAATGTCTTGCTGCTGAGATTCGGGATTTCTTGATGTTCATCTCAAATGTAAAATATATCTGAATCATAATCTCCACAAGGTTAAAGATTTCAGCAGGGGGAAAAAAAAAAAAGTATTTTGTCATCCTGTCATCTGAAATTGTTTTATATTTCACACTACAAAGTAAAAATATAAGGGGATCATCACCTAGGTGATAAACTGCCAGTTTCCAGACAAACATTTTAACTGATTTACACCTGTTTTCCTCTAGGAAAAACTACATTTTATGTGATGCATTTCTTTCTCAACTGATAAATGACAATGGAGCAAGTATCTTCATCTTGGTGTGAATTGACCCAGATTGTAGAAGACCAAGTTTTTACATTGTGACCAATCAACTTCTAGAAACATAAAAACTGCTGAGAGTCTAGTTTTAAACTTTTACAACATTCATCTGGTGGCAGAGTAATGTCTTTAATTATATATTTTATAGAAATGAAACTTGAGGAAAATATAAAAACCATTTTCATTGGAGCATATCAATATTTGATTTAATGTCAAATAAGTCAGAAAACTCAACTCAGTCTCCTTTTTTGCTTTTCCTAGTCTTATCATTCCTGTGAATATCACCAAGAGCATTCCGAAATATGAAACTGAAATAAAGGGATTTGCAACCAGTCTGCACATAGAATTTCAACAAATTCCTTTAATTTATACAGCTTTAAAAATACATATAATGATGAGTGATATACTCAATGAAATGTGATGCTTCTGGAAAGTACTAGAAGATTATTTTTACAAAGTGTCAGGATACTGACAGGGAAATGAAGAATCAAAAGTAAAACATCAGATACACTGTTCTCCGTGTAAATCTCTTAAAGATCCCTTTTTTCCATGATGAGTAACAAATCCACTGGGATATGTATTCCTCTTTACTGCATCATGGCTTGTGTGTGCTCTCTCTTTTTCTGCATCTTTTTTAAAGTTTTGGTGGAAATATCTTATTAAACAGATGGTCCAGAACAAGAGTAGTGAATATTATGATAATCCATATAAATAACCACAATGATAACCCACCCTATGAACACATACATGTTTTAAGACATTTTATTCAAATTATGAAAAAATGGTCTTCATCTCTAAGCATTCAGCATCAATAAGTATGATTCAAATGTAGAATAATTAAGATAGTCCACTGCAGATTGAGATGGAATATATCATATGTCCAGGGAATCCACTTAATATGTTAAGGTACATGAAATCCAGGCAATGTGTTCCTTTCCTTTCCTTTCCTTTCCTTTCCTTTCCTTTCCTTTCCTTTCCTTTCCTTTCCTTTCCTTTCCTTTCCTTTCCTTTCCTTTCCTTTCCTTTCCTTTCCTTTCCTTTCCTTTCCTTTCCTTTCCTTTCCTTTCCTTTCCTTCCCTTCCCTTCCCTTCCCTTCCCTTCCCTTCCCTTCCCTTCCCTTCCCTTCCCTTCCCTTCCCTTCCCTTCCCTTCCCTTCCCTTCCCTTCCCTTCCCTTCCCTTCCCTTCCCTTCCCTTCCCTTCCCTTCCCTTCCCTTCCCTTCCCTTCCCTTCCCTTCCCTTCCCTTCCCTTCCCTTCCCTTCCCTTCCCTTCCCTTCCCTTCCCTTCCCTTCCCTTCCCTTCCCTTCCCTTCCCTTCCCTTCCCTTCCCTTCCCTTCCCTTCCCTTCCCTTCCCTTCCCTTCCCTTCCCTTCCCTTCCCTTCCCTTCCCTTCCCTTCCCTTCCCTTCCCTTCCCTTCCCTTCCCTTCCCTTCCCTTCCCTTCCCTTCCCTTCCCTTCCCTTCCCTTCCCTTCCCTTCCCTTCCCTTCCCTTCCCTTCCCTTCCCTTCCCTTCCCTTCCCTTCCCTTCCCTTCCCTTCCCTTCCCTTCCCTTCCCTTCCCTTCCCTTCCCTTCCCTTCCCTTCCCTTCCCTTCCCTTCCCTTCCCACAAACCCAGTTTCTCAGTTCCAAGGATAAAGAATCAGAGATATGATTTTGGCATTTGAGTCCTGTTCCTTGCCTATGGAGCATCCTCAGGTTACTGAGTCTCAGTGATGTGTTTTCATTATGAAATTCAGCAAAGACATATCTCAATGTTTGCTGCCACTTCAGTATTCCTCAGGGACTAGAATTTGATAGTTGAGGGTGGGTAATGAAACTCTGTATATTTAGGTTTTGTTCTTAGTAGAATTTGACTTGTCCCTGTATGCAGTTAAGCAGAAAATGTAGCTCCTCTGAAATAAAAGCTTCCAAAATTGGGAGTAGCTTCTGAATGCTAAATGTATTTGTGTTTTTCTTGGGAACCTGTAGATAATAATATTAATATCATGATTATTAATAATAATCAATTACTATTATTTTAAGGTCTAACTCAAACTGACTTGAGCTTTATTATATTACTAAAGAAATATGCTTTTTATAGTCTCTTATTGCTGGAAGGAGAATAAAATTTAGAAGATAAGAGTTTTCAATGACTTTTCCCTTTCTGCATGACAAAATCAATCATTATTTCATCTTTCCATCGTATTAATTTAAAACTGTAAAATTAATATATAAAAATTATGACATAAGAAAGGCTTTGAAAACCACAGAAGCATTTTGCAGATTAAAGGTCTTCTTTTGAGGCACAGCTACACAAAACATTTACTTTTGCTCTTAGAAAAATGAAGCATAATGGTATGTGTACAGTTTTGGTTACCTTCTTGACCAAAATGACAAATACAACTCACCTTATCAGGACAGCATTGCTGCTACTTTTTTTAATGGAGGAGCTGTCCTTTGCAATGCACATGGACAGATGGGTACTGTCTTTTCTTCATCTACAGGGGTATAAAGAGCACTGGTGGTTAAGCTCTCCTTGAGCTTAGTCTGTGCCCTTGAGCTTCTGCTCGTGTATTTGCTTCAAGGAAGTTTCAGGATATATCTTCTCACTCCTCAAGAGCTCTGTCTGCCATATCACTGACATTGCTCAGAGCAAGGTTTTTAACCCACAGGGTGGCTGGACAGAGGAACAGGCTCCCCAGGGAAGTGGTCACAACACCAAGCCTAACAGCTTGAGAAATATTTGGAGAATGTTCTCAGGCAGATGGTGTGATGGGACTGTCCTGTGCAGGGCCAAGAGATGGACTAGACAATACTTGTGGGTCCCCTCTAAGGAGATTCTGTGATTCTATGAAATGTTTTGGCTATGTGGTCCTTCCTAGAAGGTCCTTAAGGTTGCATGCCTCAAGGGCAGCTGTTTTAAGAGATGACAGGTAAAGGTCTTCTCCCTCAACAGACCCTCAGTTGCTGTCACATTTCACCCAGGTCACAAGACTGGAATCCGCTTCCTGATTGGTTGGAACCCTGGAGGCTGAAAATTTTAGCCTTTCTGTGTTAAAAGGTGCTGATCCTCCAGCAAGCACCACATTTGACTTGAGACCTTGAAACAGGCTCCCGAGACTGTGTGATAGCACTGGGGTTGTGGGTGGGTAGTTTGTATAGTATTGTGTGATCTCACAGGGTGAAAAACTTAGATTTAAGATAATAATACATGTGAGTCAAGATGGAGGATTTTGGGCCTTGTGTAAGTCCTTCTTCTTCACCCTCTTCTTCCTTCTTCTTCATAGATTTGGGTGGTTTTCTGTAACTGAGTGAAAAAGGTTTGCATTGCAGGCTTTGGGTGGTCATTATTGGGTCAAAAGTATAAATAATACAGGTGTCACCTCATTATTGGGTAATTATCGCTTAAAAAACCTTGGAAAGAGTTAGAAGCTCTCCATTTTGCCTCTGCTCCCTAACTTGCTAGTTAGAGCTCATGGCTTGTGAGTCTGTAAATAGATAAGAAATAATAAACACCCAAGTCTGAACACGAAACCTACGTTTCCCATGTTTTCATCCTGACCTTGTCAAGGAAAAAAGGAAGCAAGAACCTTCACACTGATTCATTCCTATAAGGGGATAGTATAGAATTATACATTTTCTAGCACATGGTCATGATGTCTTTGTCAAGGAACTTCCCCATCTGAGCATTCAGGAGCCACTCTGGCAGTCACACTGCCACCACCAGAGACTTCAGCTGCTGGGACCAAAGCCCTTCTGCAGTGGGTGACTCCAGTGAGCCCTGTCTGACTCCTTACACACCACTCTCATGGACTCATACCATCTTTTCTTACCAGCTCCACCTGGGGTGGAGCAGGTGAGGAGATATTGGTCAGTAATTTCAGCTGGTCACTTGTGGGTTTTGTGAATTGATTCTCTGTGTTCAATGCTTTCCTCATCAAAGGCTTCTGTTAAAGATAGAGAAGATTTACTATATCAACACAGTAATCAATGCCCCTTAATGTTAAAGAGGGAATATATCTTTAACCTCTTTGAGGTTGCAAGGAATAAAATTCTAGATTTGTCTCCTTAAATGTAGATCTTTTGTTGAACCACAGTATTACAAGTAGCTGCAGATCAGGAATGTGAAGAAACTACCCAGTTACACATCAATGTACAAATGTAAATAAAATTACTGAGTCATAAGATTAAAATAAGAAGGCTTCATCCTTGAAGGAGATGCATCATTCCTTTGTATGGCTTCATACAAAATGCAGAGTAGGATGGCATGTGTCTGGGGAGGGCATATTTGGGTTAATCTTATGAATCTTCAAATTTAATTTATTTTTATGCACTTGGAAAAGTTGACTGTAAGTGATCTCACATAGCACTTAAAAACATGTTAAAATCATGGTTCATTTGTGTCTATATTATTTTTAAAATATTTTAAGTGCTCTCTCATTCCTAACTTCATTTAGCAAAACAAGAGGAAAGTATATGTAACTTATATTTTAATCTTCATTATTTCCTTAACTCTTGGTGGTTTTTTTTTCAAATAATTGCTTTCAAAAAATTCAGAAGTTCTACAGAAAGATGAAACTTGTTAATATATACTCTTTAAAGCAAAAATGGGCTGATTTCTTAAGGTTTTTCTACATATACTGTTCTCGTAGATGAGCAAGAAGGTTTCATATTCATGCATTCTTCTGATAGTGATCCATCTCTTTCATTGTGATCTAGATTTTGGGATTCGAGATGCCTCTTATGGGTTTTGCCAAATTAACAAAGAAATGTTATTTTACATCTTGTGAATACATTTGGGCAGAGATCAACTGCATCTTATCAGTACTACTCCAGTTCCATTTCCTTCTTCATGAAGACACTAAATATGCAATCTGTATAAAAAAAATTTCTACAGAACATCAAATTGTTTAATCATGCTGTGACCCCTATTCAAGTTGTCTCAAAGATCAAATCTTAGTTAAAAGGCAAAAACAGTACAAAAGTAGTATATCTATGCTCAAAGCATGTATTGCTCTTTTGACTCTGATGATTTTTAATGCATTTCACTGCCAAGAAACAGAAGAAAAAAATAATTTTATATATAAACTGGTTCATTTAATTATACTGAATTTTTGCGAGAAAGTACAAATTAGTTGCAAGTAAATGTAAGAGCTTGAGTGAACTGTTTTATGGTGTGATTTTCTTTCCTAAGTTTATGTCCAACTAAGCTGGTTTTCAGACTTTTACAATCATCTTCTGAGTCATCTACCTTGTCTATTCATGGCCTTGGCTTTGGCCAGGGGTGGGTGTCTCTTGGAGCTGGCTGACATTAGTTCTGTCAGACAGGGGGAATCTTCCAGCAGCTTCTCACTCCTATAGCCAAAACCTTGCCCAGCACAACTTGTTACCCACAGTGAATTTCAGAATTGTGCTTTAAGACTACTGCAAATCAAACCATGGTAAATGACTCCTGATGCTCCTGCATAGATACAATATAGTTGTATTGCAGAAGCATGAACATGAAAATAATGAAATGGCTTCATGTATCACTGAACTACAGATAAAATCAATGTAAAATGTGGACATCTTATGCAGCTCTCAATTTTTTCAAGAAATGTTGATAAAAGTGTTTATGTACTTTGGTTTCAAATATAACTTAAGACAGTTATAAATATTCTAGACTGATGCTGTTTTTCCTCAAAAGTTTTTAATTTTAAAAAAACAAAGGAAAGGAGAACAAACAGAAGCTTCACACAGAAAAATACCTATTTCTTCCTTGAGTTCTTCAGCCAACAGTTTTCCCATTCAGGAAAAAAAGAAAATGCAAAGAACTCAGAAGATTTTTTTTTTTCACCCACTTGTTTTGCAGTCAGTTTCAGGATAGATTTTTTTTTATTATTATTATTATTTTTTTTTTAATTGGAACATATTCACCTGTAGCTATCTGAAAAATTGGGCACCTGACCTAGGGACAGGTCATGACCTATGTTGAAGCAGAAAACTGGGAGGAGTCCTCCCCCTGAGGAAGGAGGAGCAGCAGAGACAACATGTCAGGAACTGACCACAGCCCCCATTCCTCACCTCCCCTCCCTTCTGGGTGGAGGAGAGAGAGGAATTTGGGAGTGAAACTGAGCCCAGGAAGAAGGGAGGCAGAAGGTGTTTCTAAGATTTGTTTTGATTTCTTCATTATCCTGCTCTGGTTTGGATGGCTATACATTAAGGTAACTTCTCTAAGATGAGTCTGTTTTGCTCCTGGTGGTCACTGGTGAGTGATCTCTCCCTGCTTTTATCTCAATCCACAATATTTTCATGTTCTATTCTCTCTCTCTGGTTTATGGAAGGGGATAGATAGAGTATCCTTGACAGGTACCTGACATCCAGCCAGGGTCAACCCACCCACACAAGTTAAGTCAATATTGATTGTCAATCTATAGATTGACATGGTTAAATATAGTAAGTCAATATGAAAAATTAGAAATATTTTCTCTCTTTTTTTTTTTTAGCAACAAATTTATTGACATCTAATAACACATGCATTAAAAAAGATTAATCAATCAAGTTTTTAGTTCTTCAGCTTTCCCCAGAAAATATGTGGAATAGTAACTTTGATTAGGAGTGTTTTGATTTATAAAACATATCAAATATTTACCAATAAAAATAGAAGGTTTACTATTGCCAAATATTTGACTAACAATTTCTTCTTTACCCTTATTATTCTTACTATATGTGCCTCTACTAAATGCACGCAGTCATGCATTTCTCTTTCATTTTTAAAGGAACTTCAGAAAATGTTAAACTTTATAATTCTTGGGATTTTAATTTTATGTTACAGAAGAATTTGTATAAATTGCAAAGCACTGACACTCCAATACTTTAAACCAGGAAAGTGCTGAAACATTTTGTAACAGCAGATTGAAGTTAAATCAGCTATTGAAGTGGAGATAAAATGCTGTCAAAAGGAAGCAAATATTTTTTGCTGACATCCACTGCACTTATTTAAGAACTGATTATTTTCCAATATCTCAAACTTTGAAATTAAGCATCTGACTTTTCCAAAGAATCAATTTCTTGGTTCATGCATTAATATGACACTAGATTAAGCATTTGTAACACAATTTTAGAAGAAGAAATGAATTTCATGTAGGGACATGTGCATTCAAGTATCTCCCACCTTTGCCTATTGCTCCTCTTAGAGTAAAGATCTCATTGCAGAGTTGGAGCTACTTGGAAGAATTTTGTCAGTTCTTATTTTGTGCTATATTGGGTCTCTTGCCCCGAGATGGACAATTCATGTCTCAAGTCCACATCTTGCACTGACACTGTGTCTGCTAACTTGCATGAAGCTTTGCTATTCCAGCCTGAGGGCTGGAAGGAAAAATAAATCCCACGATAAGAGCCAATATGTCGCAGTAGAGGCTGTAGAGATCAACTGATGGATTGTTTCAGGAACTGACTGAATAATTCTCCCAGGGCCAGTCTGCAGCAGACTGAGCTGTTTTGCTTTTCTCACAGTGAACTGCTCCCAGGGTAGGAGGAGGAAGGGAAGATACTTCTGTCTTAGCACGAACTCTGCTAGGCACAAGATTGCTAATCCTTTCATCAAAGTTTAGGGGAGGGTTTCTTCTCCTCCTAAAACAGACACTTTCATTTGTTTGGCTGGATTAATATCTATTGCTTATAATGGGAGTGTAGGCACATAAACTTTAAATGTCCAAATTAAGATAAAATCAATCACACTCTAGATATCTCTGATGTAGACATCTACAGCAGGGCTAGTTTCTAGGTATTCCTTTATAGCCATTGAAGAGGATAGGCACTTTTATGTGCAATTCATTTGATCTATTTCAGACATGTACTTTAGGATGAGATGAATTGCACACTAGAAACTCTCATTTCTCTCTATTGAATTTAGAGGGAGTCCAGGGTGACTAGTTCAGGTGCAGACATCTGCATTTGCTTTTAATTAATTGAATCCCTCTGCAGTATGTCTGATGCCTACAAGAAATTTTGGGTGGACTTAAACATATGTTTGTAGGATTTTTGTAACCAGGAATATTAAATTTACTCTGTATTGTATGCAGACAATCTGTTTATCCATCAGCCCAGAGCTTCTTGCAACTGCTATTTTTACACTATTTGTTTAATAGAGAATTCACACATATTTCTGTGCAGTAACCCAAAAAGTAGAAATATGGCTGTTCAAAGCTCAAAGTTAATTACATATTTATTCACTATACATCTTGAGTTATTCTCTAACTGATAATAAATTGTCATGGACTTCATCAGCAATATGAACTTCTTTCCAGGGCTGCATGGGGTGAACCTTGCTGGTCAGTTTTTGGTGGAAGAGAAAGAAAAATTTTGAGAAAGTATAATTTCACTCGATCCTCCTCTTTTCCCTGCACTTTGAGTGCAGTAACATTCCCATCTAGCTGCTCTAAATTAAATAATGTAATTTGAATAGAAGTAAAATAGTGCACTATGTTGCAATAAGAGAAATCTGATTTCAAAATTGTCCAACACATCTCAGTGGTCATTAACTTACTTCCTTGGACTACTGGAAGCAGTGAATCTGTAGCTGCATGGTTTTCACTCCTGGCCTTTTCTGTCAGCACACAGCTAAAAGTACTTGCTGTACACGCTGCAGGGAAGCTCACCCTGGGATAAGTGAATTGCTCATGTGTGTTTACCATACACCTAAATTCAGCATATTCAAAGATTTAAATGGAATTTATTTTGTTTTACTTTTGAAGCTCAGAGCTTTCAAGTGGTGTAAATATCTGTGGATCTGGATGACAATTAAGACTGAAGAATTGAAGTGAAAGTCAGAAAGGGGACTATGACTCATCTCAGGAATGTCTTTGATAGACTCAGATCTTTGAAACAAGTCCTAGTTCAGAAAGAAAAAAAAAATGTGGAAAAGAAGGAAGGAAACTGTCCTGGAAAGTGAAGAAAACTCAAGGATATTCTTATTTTAAAATTGATAGTTCAGAAAAAAATATAAGTCTTTTTCCTGAAAAAGTTTAATATTTCATCAGTTTTGTTGTTTTTCTTTTCGGCTTCTGTGGCCACTCTCTCCCCAGACCCAAAACGCAGACTGCTGGAACTGAATAATGCATTTTCTCATAACTAATGAATATTTGTTAACAGCAATTTAATTTTTTTTCGACAGCTGGTATAGCTCTGATTAGAGATCTGTTTTTAACCAGTTACATGGTTTCAGTTAACATTTGATGAGTGTGTCTTTCGTAAAGATTTTTCTTTAAAACTTATATTAATAGAAAAACATTTTGAAACATAATTTAGATAATTTGAGGCGCATCAGACCAACCAGCTTTGACAATGCAATTGCTTTAGGCTGTCATGGCTATGATAATAACATCCCTTCAGATTATAGTAGATTGAGTCCCCTGAGCTGGATCAACACCATCTCAGCTTAATAATGGGTATAACTTTTATGTCTCTAGTGCTTGATCAGTATTTTCGTTCACTTTCCTCTGTTTATGGTTCTTTTCACAGTCAGTCCATACAGTCTAAAATTTTCTTTATATTTTATATACTATTTATATTCTTAATCCTATTTTATTAATTATGTATATATTTGTTTTTTTCATTTTTGTCTCTGAAATATTATATTACTTGAACATTTAGAAAAGGATTTCCTTGAAATAATCCTCAGCAAAGAGCATCTCAGTGCTTCTCTTTGTGTTAATACCAACAAACAAAAAACTCTAAACTTTTTATTTTTTTAAAGAATCCCTACCCACCAAAAAACCTGCTAAAAACAACAACAAAAAAGGACCAAAAAACTGAGAATGGGGAATAATTACTAATTTCCTTTTCTGAACCATTACTCTTCTGGCTTGTTTCACTATCATCTTTGCATTTCTTGCCGATTTCAGTTCCCAATGAACCCAAGGGGGAATTTAGAGTACCTCTTTAATCATCACTTTCTGAACCTGGGGCAATGATTCTGAGAAGCTGTTTGCACTGCAATTCAAAAAGGAAAGGAATTATAGAAAATGTGTCCCTCTAATCAGCACTTGTGGTAAAATATATGTTAATAAAAAAAAAGTATTCCCATTCCATTCATAATTTATAAAGCAGATATATTGGAACTCACACACAATCCAGTGTGTGGGAAGAAGACACGTGGCTCTAACATTTTGATTGTAACAGCCTTACTGAGACCAGTGGAGCTCCTGCTGATTTACACCAGTCCAAGTAGGATGCAAATCAAGACACATACTGTAAAGAAAATCGTAATGTGCATCAAAGAGTCTTTTAAAAGAGTCATCCTACTTTTGCAGCTTTTGTATTTTGGAACTTGAATTTCTTCTTTGTTAACAAGGTTTTTATGGTGCCTTTACATGAACAGAGCCAATAGTCACAACAAGGTGAAAGTGTCATAGAGCAGGAAATCACTGAAGTAAGATGATCTGCTCATAATGAAGAGGGTGAGGATATTTGTCACTGGAAACATGGACTCGTATTTCCCAAGATCTGTCTCCAATATTTTTCTTCAAATTTGATGTTGAAAAGACCCAAGACAGTGGGTATTGATCTAGACACATCACAAAACAGGAAAAAATTATACTGAGATTAAAAGAAAAGCATATTTGTTGCCTCTCTTCCTCACTCTATCTCTCCTCTGTCACCAAATCCAACAGAAGCATTGTGGTCAGGCACAAACAGAGATCAGCTTGTAGTAGTAGCATGTAAGGGAGCACCAAGTAAATGTCTTGGGGGGAGATAGTCTTGTTACAAGAATACAGTGTTATTTTCAAAAAACAAATGCAAGATATATTTTGCTTATGAATAGGAGGTGTCTCCTTGAGGCTGGATTCTCATTTTAATAATTCTGTTACTGGATGAATGGCGCTGCCTCGCAGTCAGCAATAACTCACCTCCCACGCTGTCTGTGGATTTCATGGTCTTATTTATCCTGAAGCATTAGTTTTTTTACTGATAGGGAAGCAGACAGCTGCATTCAGGCCACCTACTGCAGGCAAAATGAGTGATTCAGATGGTACTTTATGAGCTGACAGGCTCTGGCTCCATATTCAGCTAATGAGAAGAAGGAGTCATGATTTCTAAGTCAGACAAAGTGCTTCCTATGGCTGCTTCACCCAAACATTGTGATTAGTTCTCTTCAGTTTCAGACAAATTCAGAGCACACATGTCTTCAGTCATTCAATCTCCTTTGAATTTATATGCCATAGGAGGTGTTTAAGTGCATTTTTGGCTCTCTACTAGGCAATCTGACTATGGGCCAGTAAGGCTAACAACATGCTGATGCTTAGAACAGTTTCTGCGGCTGTTGGAACCCACTGCATAAAATAATACATTGTTAGTTCATTCATCCTCCTTGGTGTTTGTGTGACAGATGTACAAAAATGTGGCACTGATGTGAGGTCAAATTTATGACTTCACTTAAAAAAGAAAAGCTTTTAGCTGTACAAAGTCTCTGCAGATGTCTGCTTTTAATAAATATTGAATATTCCACCAGAATGAGCTTAATGAAACTGATAAAAATAGATTGTTAGATATGGATTATGCTGTGATTCAAACTTGTGATTTGGGATAATGTAGCTGGGGAAGCCACTGTGACAGTTGGGAAACCATCCTTATCGTGGAAGTGTTGCCTCCTTGAAATAAGGCAGAAATAATCACTGCTTTGTACCAGATCTCATTAACAATATTTAAATGTTTTAACATTTTTCATACCTTTGGCTTTAAATGGTTACGAGCTACAGGAGCACTGCAAACATTATTAGATGGGGATAGAAGTAAAAAATGAAACTGAAAAAAACAAAACAAAACAAAACAAAACAAAACAAAAAACTAAGGGTGGGACAAGGTGTCATCACAATGAGCTGTAGGAATATATGAGTCTTAATCTCATTCTTCTGTACAGACAAATGCACCGTCTGTCTATATGGCATTAATGAATGACAGTTTTTCACCATTTGGTGGATGCATGTGTCATCATTTGTCTAGATGACATCTTGATTTATAGACATCATTGGAAGAGATTAGAAAATCTTTCTACAAGTTTGATGGGAATTCTGAATATGGGAAAGTAGGGTGGTTTTTTTTGTTGCTGTTGTTTTTTTCTGAACAGTCCACTGGGGTGCTAACAGTACATTGCCTGTACTGTTTCAGGCAATCAGAAGGACCATATGGTCCATTGGTTAGGTTTTCACTTGGAAGATGGGTGCCTTGGACCCAGCTTCCTGCTGGACCTGAAGCTACTTTCTGATCTTGGGCAAATCATCTACTTTCTTACACTCATCTCACTGTAAACAAAAATTTTATTTCTTCCTTTAGGAGGGGTAAATAAAACGTCATGGAACATGCTGAGAGGTTTAGCATCTGCACTAATTGTAATTACATACTCAGGATTTATGTATTATACTAGATTTCAAAAGCAAATTTCTCTTACAATTATATGAGGAAACATAAAGGGATTTATAAGAAATAACTTGCAGAAAATACTTTAAATCTCTCCATTGTGTGTATTGAATATATGGAAAAGAAAAAAAAAATCATTCCACTCCAGAAATGTAGTTCTAGCATAGGAAAAGTAAATTAAATAGTTACGCTACCGTGGAGTGTCATCACTAAGGATTAACACATATGTGTGTGTATGTGTGTATATGTGTAAAATAACATACATAGCTTCTCCCAGGCTGCCTGTCCACAGAAATTTCTGCAGTTCAAATTTCAGCAATGTAGCACATTTTCCAAAGACTGAGCATTCATTTCTAAGACTGAAAAAGACTGAGAAAACACCAAGCAGATATTTATTATAATTCTCCTTTAATAGAGAATAATTATTTTCTCATGGAGGTTTTTTTGTTCATCATCCTGACTCTGCTTGTCTTTCTAACGTGTTTTATGCCATTTTCCCAACAGGCCCAGCCCCCTGACTGTTCTATGTGTGTCACAGCAGACAGGATTCACACAGCACTGCTGGGTGTGCAGGGCTGGGTGCCAGCCAGCTTCCACAGAGGGGAACATTTCCTGGCATCCTGTGAGGCACCAGAAAGGTGCAATACTGCTAAAAATATTATCTTTGAAGCGTAGCAAGGCAGAAAGTGTTTCAGAGTGGATTACTCTTATCTCCTGTAGGGTCTGCTGCCCTGTTAAACAGTGAAATAGGGCACAGTGACACGACATTTCAGCTGGGCCAGGACAATCCAAGAAAACAATGCTTTTCCTTGATTTCTAAATAAAATTAGAAACAAACAAATAAACAAACAATCCACCAAAACAAACAAGCAAACAACCACCCAACCAAAACAAACAAACAAAACCAACCAACCAACCAAAAAACACTCCAGGAGTTTTTTTGTTACAGATTTTGATTGTTATTTTTTCTGGCTTCCACTATCAAGTCACAATCCTGCTAACTTACCTTTTTCCTGAACTAGAAATCTAGAACTGAAAACGGAGATGTCCTGCCCAGCTTCACCTCCAGTATCAGCTTCTCTGACCAGGCAGGAGGAATTGTCTTTACATCATCCAGTCCTTCTTATGTGATCCTTCCTTGAAATAAAAAGAGATTTGGTTAAGCTGCTGTAGGAATTTTTAGGACAGCAAGGGCTGGTGCATTTCTGTTCCTTTCCAAGCAGTTTAGGATGAATGGGTACATCCTAATCCAGAGTGACTACCTCTGGGATAAGGATATTCTTCAGAACAAAGCGTCTCATCAAGAACTGCCTCCAGGCTGTTTGGGTTGCCTGCACTGTGCTTTGGAGGAGCAATTGCAAAGCTTCGACTTTGCTGTAAGAAGCATTTCTACATCCCCAGGACTGGCTAGGCTTGACCCCATTTAGCTGCAGAGATCAATTTAGGTCAGGAAGAGAGAGCATCTTCTGTACTCTGTTCTTGGAGAGTTTAAAAATGACTACACGGGGGTAGTCAGCCATCACACTTGTCTCAGATCATCTCTCACCCCTTTCTGCCAGGGTAAGACAAGTCACATGTAAGAGTGCTTTGAAGTGATGGATGATATTGTTGAACTTTTAGTGGACAGTCTGTTAGCTGGGATGAAAAAGACAACAATAACATACAATAAAGAAAGGGCACGAGGTTACACACAGTAACATTCAGCGATGGTCCCTGAATCAGGTGCTCTTGTCTCTGTGCTTCTGAGGTGAAGCTGACCTAGAATATTGGAAAGGACTCGTGAATATGAATACAAATTACATGTCACAGCTGATTAGTGAATGATGATAAAGCACTGTAGCATTCTTTTTCTGGAATTAAAAGCTAACACTGAGAAAAGTGCAGGCTGCAAAACTTTTTCCAACATTTAGAAAGGATTTTTACTGAATCACAGGATCGTTTGGGTTGGAAGGTCCCTTAAATATTATTTTGTTCGACCCCTCTGCCATGGGCAGGGGCACCTTCCACTAGACCAGACTGCTCAGCCTGGCCTTGAGTAATTCCCAGGATGGTGCATCCACAGCTTCTCTGGGCAGCCTGTGCCAGTGTCTCACCACCCTCACAGTCAATACTTTTTCCTTATATCTCATCTAAACCTGCTCTCTTTCACATTAAAAATATTCCCCATTGTCCTGTCACTATAGGTCCTGCAAAATGTCCCTTTCTGCCTCTCTTGTAGCCCCTTTAGGTACTGGGAGGTGCTATGAGATCTCCCTGGATCTCTACTCCAGAATCAATGGCCCAAACACTCAGCCTGTCTTAATAGAAGAGTCTTCTTCTATTTCTTTACATCTTTATATTTACATAGGATATATTTCTTTACTCACACACTCCTAATCCTTCTTAAAATTTTGTTGTGGTTTGGTTTGAGTTTTTAGATTCTTTTTTACATGTGGTCTTTTTTTCTTCCCCCCTCTTTTTTTTTCTTTTTCTTTTTTTTTTTTTTTTTTTAATCTGCTCTTATAAATTAAAGTAATTGAGGAAAAATCCCTCTTAGAACACTATTAAAATGATTTCAACAGAGGTCATTGAGGGAGATAATATATAGGTTGTAGGAATGATGGGGGATGAAGGCAGAAGAAAGAGAACCTTTAGCCTGCATTTCTACAATTTCTAACATTTATAGATAGAGCTGCAGATAAAGAACCAGTAATAGGCATAGTAAATAATAAATTAAAGTACTCAGAGCCAGAAAAACAAAAACAGTGGAGATCCATAACTGGAGTTGGTTTAATTTGCCCTCTGTTAGTTGACCTCAGAAGTAGATGCATATGAAGATCATGTGTCTGATTACAGGTGTTTGAAATGTACAAATTTCTCCACATTAGGAAATGCACTTTGTGACTTTGAAACTTGATAATGGGAGCTGGGAATTCCCGATTTCTAGTCGAGATGATGTTTGGACAAACAAATGGATATTTGCAGGTAAACAGAGCATGTTAACTTGAAAGCTGGAAGCAGAGCCTTTGGCTTCAAACACTTGTGCCTAAATATCGAACTGAACTGTGGTTATATTCGGATTTTGAAATTAAAACCATAAAGTTTTTAATAAGCCTCATTAGTTCTTATTTCCTTTTATCTGTAGTCTTCTGACAAATTAAATAGGAAGACTTGTAGAAATCCAAAATCAAGGCTAGGAATGCTGATCTAATAGCCAGCTGGTTAACACAGGACTGTGATTAGTGTTGGCTGTTTTGCTGAAAGTGCAGCTTGTTTAATAAGTACAATTTTTCCTCTTATTCATTTAATAGGAAAGAAAAAAAAAAATGAAAGCTCTGTCAGATGAGGATTAACTTTTATGAAGGAGAGGATTCAGCAGTACTTTGTAACTATCTCCCTACAGCCTGTACTCCTCCTTTCCACTTTCCAACACTCCGTCTCCATAGTTAAAAAGAGATAATGAAAGGATTTTTAAAACTATATATTTCTTGAAAGTTATTCTTCTATTAAAACCAGTTATACAATTTCAAATAGTGCAGTGCATGATGCTCTTATTCAGAGATTAAGTTATGGCTACACATGTATTTTAGAATAAATCACAAACACAGACAGCTCTCTAGGCTTTAGGGTAAAGAGTAATTTTCTGCAGTTTATGGTAGTGAGCAGCAAACCTTTGGAAGTCTTGTGTACAAGCAATTCATACTGCTTACCCCCAATCTTATCATAGCTCCAGAACTGGGAAGCTCAGTCTTTGTGATATCATATATTCTACTATGAAGGAACTAGTTGGATAGCAACTGATACTTACACTTGGTAACAACGTATCCTAAAAACCTTGGGACAAATTTGCCTTTGGTATAAATTGGCATTTTCAGCTGAAGTCAATGATCTATTACAGTTTACACCAGATTTGTATTTGACCCTTCTCAGATCAGGATCTGTAACAAACCTGGAGATGCAAACAAGCAACAGGTAAAGATGTTTTATGTTTGGATAGATACTATGCAATGAAAAATACATGTGTAAAATTTTAAAGTTGCACAAAATAACAAGACATCAGACATTTTTCATACACATTTCAATCTTTTGAATAGGAATTTTTTAAGGGCTTAAAATTCACCACTATAATAAGGAGTTTTATTTTTTTCAGTTCCCTTGGTCCTAGAATAGTTTTAAACAATATCTACATGGTAAAATATTAGTGTTTCTTGCTGACTGATAAACTTTGTAGATAGCATTAACTAAAATGGAGACTACTTTCTTTCAAAATTTTTGTATTTGATTTTGTTGCAAATATATTTTTAAAAGTTCTGTATAGTTCTATATCTAAAATAGAATATGACATTGCCAATAAATTGCTGTAAATATTTGTGGTATCATCAAAAGAAATGATAGCATCTATAAAAAATAACAATATAAACTACCCATTGATGATTGTGTATTTAATTTCGATATAATCATTAGAAATTTTCACACATATTTTTTTTTGCAAAACTTCTTGCATATTAAGATTTCATTATTAAACAAAACTGATTAGCTTTCCAGCAGTACAAATGTGTACATGGTATCCATTTTATCTTTGAATTAGAAATCCTTTTCTGCATGTAATTAAAATAGAAAAGACTAACAACATCAAATAAATTAGTCATGCAGCAATTAAACCAATATTTTCTGCTTCTTCCTTTACTCCAGCCCACACCCCATATTTGAGTGCATTAGAAGGGTCTCATACTCCCATGCAGATATCTACATTATGAAATAATCTTTACAGATACAAATATAATTCTCATATGTTGCTCTCTGCAGTTTGTGGATCTATTTTCCAATCAATTCTAGGCCAACTCTCATTAGTGCAACAAGAGCTTTCATGAATAAATCCCTCATTTTTCAATGATAGAATAGATTCTTCGTTATTGAATTTCATGCACTCAAGTGGGATCTATCTGCATCTAAAGAAAGAAATTTGTGATTTTTAAATCATAATGAATGCCCCAGTATACTTCTCACCATTTTGTTTCTTTAGAACTGCATCTAATTTCCTGAGTATCTTTGATAAACATTGGCTTTTTGTGCCTTCTTGGTTAATGAAAACTCAGGAATTATTTCTAAAGCAAATTAACTGGGGGTGTTTGTTAATTTTCTAAGCTACTCTGAAGAGTAAATGATATCCACTGATATGAACTACCCTGACAGTCTAAGAAAGGATATATGGGTCATCATTAACAGAATGATAAAAAAGAGTCTGTGAGTGCTGTTGCCAAGATATCTATCTACTCAGTGGTAGACACAGTGCAAATGTACTTGGATTATAGTGAAACTTTTTTTTCTTACTTCCAAATCATCTGGGATCTGCGCATAATTTACAAAAGCATTGTAACATTGCTATCGTGGGTACAGTATATGGAGTTTCACCATTAAATTAAATACTATGATCTTATCTGAAATACTGGATATATATTCAAAAAATATTCCTACTCTGTTTATTTAGAAAATAAAATATACTTTTTCTACTGATACTGTGATTTTTTTCCCCATTTTATTTCAGTATTTGGTGCCTTTATTGCATGGCAAAAAATAAAGGAGAATTTTAAAGCTCTTTATTATTTTTTATTGTTAAGGTGATTGAAAAAGTAAAAAAAAACCCTGATTTGTGTCCCACTTTAGGACAGATAAAGTACTTCTTATTAATGAGATTCAGAAGTTTTCTAGGTCTTTATTCTGTTTAATTCTTCTGTTCTTCCAAGGCTGCCCTTCACAGGGTGATAATGCAACATGAAGCATTGAGCCACTTTCCTGGCAATAGGAAGAGGACTGTGAAATACCATTCTTAAATAAAGAGGCTGAATAAACACCTGCCAGGCATCAAGTGTTTTGGATCCTACCTTAAAACCCATCAGTGGGCAGATTGGCTCTGAAGTGTCTTCCAGCATTGTTCCTAGGCTTTTCACTGATATTTGAGAATTAGTCTCAAGATGAAAAGGCATTCCCATCTGGAATGATCTCCTGTTTCATTGTAACTAAACAAAAAGATTTTCTGTGTTCAGCCATACCTGCCTTATTTAATATTCAAGGAAGGATGGGCTGAATCACCTCCTGATGCCCTAACATGGGAATTGCCTTCCAAAAGGACCAGTCTCTCCTCTACAGCATTAAGAATAATCTAGTGACTGTATTATTAACAGAAATACCACACTTGAATCCACAACCTTTTGAGTGAAGAATTCAGTTTCTTGTGTTTAGCAAAGTTCTCATTGCATGTAAAAATAGATGGTGTCTCCTTAGAGATTTAAATCCAAGTTTTTTTCATCTTAGACTTTTGGAAAGAAGTGGGCTAGAGAGCTCAGCTGCAACGCAGAATTAAACCTCCTGTTTTCTAAGATATCAGTTATGTTTAAATAAAAATGACATCCCTGACAAATGAAGTATGCTCTAAGTCAGTAGTTTGTGCTGCTTCAGCAATGAGAATTATCAAATTTTAGTTATCAAGTGTTTATTATATTTTTAATAATACTTCACTATGTGAGATTGCATGCGTCCCAGAAGAAGAGAAAAAGTCAATAAATTGGTATTTTGGCTGAAAATACTAAATGATCCGAGAGAACTGACTCATATTGGCTGTTGACCATTCAGAAAGAGCACCAATGTACTGTGATCACCAGTGACTCATTGTCACAAGCTTCATTCTCCTTGGACCATGTTTGTGGCTTAGAGGGAAGTGGGTCCCAAAGAAGACAGAGCAGATGTCTTTCTAAACTATAAGCAGAACAGAGCAGGAATCCCTTCCCCATGGTTTGGGAAAAATCAACAGTTATTAATTAGTGGACAAATGTGCTTTCTTTGATCCACAGAAAATATCTTACTGCTTTTAGCTGCAACATTACATTACTTTATCAGCTGTAGAGCTTTCTGTGATAATTCCCTTTCATATGTGAAAATATATAAGGTCAAATGATGCAAAAAGGACATTTGTAACAACCTAAGCAGACCAAAGAATTCAGACACGTTGCAGTGGCAATGGAGGATGGTGAAGGCCTGATTCTGAAGCCAATAATAGAATATGCAGGTAAACTGCAATGCTGAGCATTATAAATTTAAATGACTTCATACACCTGCAATACTTTGCACCTTTTCTATTGATGACCATTTCTCTACACCATGGCTGGCATTATAAAATATGTAGTATTTGCCTGGAGTGTTCTGATTTTGGTAGCTGCTCCAGTGGATTACACTGCTCAATATTTTGTAGTCCCCTGTGACATCCATTTTTCTTGAATTTTGTAGACTTCTCACCTAGGTCAACTCTATCCGTTTATTTAGCTGTTATATTTTAAAATTGATTGCTAGATTTATTTGTGAATATCTGTCATGGTTTAGTCCCAAACATCAACCAAGCCCCACACAGCCACTTGATCACTCACCTGCCAGTGAGAGAAATGGAAAGGTAAAAGACAGAAAACTCATGGGTTGAGATAAACACAGTTTAATATTGAAGACAAAAACTCATGGTCTCCTATGGCAGGCAGATGTTCAGCTATCTCCAGGAGAGCAGGGCTCCATCACATGTGGTGGTTACTTGGGAATACAAATGCCATCACTCCAAAAGTCCAAATGTTTTAAAAACAGTGGATATTCACCCAAAGAAGGTTTAAAAAATGGAGCAAGTTAATAGGAATTTGTACTTAGAAGCAAAAGGGAAAAGCAATTTCTGTTGCTGTGTATCTGAACATGTTAACTGCATTGAATTTTAAATAAATATGATATTTCCATGATGAAAATACTCTTTGTTAATAATAACAATAAATAAAAATTTCTGTAAAGTCAGTTTTCAAACAAAGTGATCTCTTATGCTATGAAGATAACTATTGGTTTTGTTTTGTTGGTTTTAGTGTTCTTTTTTTTTTTTTAAATTAGCTTTCCGTAGGGATTTCTTTGTCTGTGACAAATATATGCCTTGGAAACTACATATCAGCAGAGCAAGGAAATTTTGTAGTGAGATATTGCAGATTTAGGGATTTTTTTTCTTTCGTTTAGAAGAGCAAAGTCAAGGACAACTCCATGTGTTCTGCAAAGTTCAGCAGTAATATTATTATTCACACAAGTTGTCTCAGCTGTGAAGCCAGTACATTTGTTCTGGATGTCTCTTTATTATTAATGGCCCTTTCACCTGACTTTCTACATTTGTTTGAGCCAACATAGCTCCTGCCTGCTGGCCAGTTCACTTAGATTGTTTTCATCCCCTGGTTGCCTTAAAGGTGAAGCTTTGTTCCAAATGTCTTCTGAAAGGTTATCCTTAACTACTCTAAGGATATAGGACTGAAACAGAAAATACTCTGCAAACAGCAAATGAAATAGTGAAGCCTCTCCTATTTCCAAGGCATCACTCATTTTATCCAAAATACTCTCACCAGAATGACATCACAGGGTAAAATTCACCGTGGGGCCTGGGTGAATATAGCACAAAGATCCACCCAAGTTTGACACTGTGCTGTATCTGCCCTAAGCAGATGCTTGAATGGGAATTAAGTGGCATGTTGCCTTTTTGGTGGTTCTTTACAGATAGGTGATTTCCACCAAAAGAGAATAAGCGTAAAATAAAATTAATTTATTGAAAGCTCCGACTGGGGAAAAAGATATTAGAAAAGAAGATTAGTTAGATATGACTTCCATCTTGGAAAAAACCTATTTAGGAAAATTTTCTCTCTCTCTATTTTTTTTTTTTTTTTTTTTTTTTTTTTTTTTTTTTTTTTCTAGTGGGAATATTGAACTGGGGAATACCATTTTTAAACCAAAACAAGAGATCTGGTTTTCCATGGGCCACTTCCAAGGGTTTCACAGCCTGAGACTTATTTGTAGTTTTATTTTCACTGGAATCTTAAAATACTTAACAATATTGCTGATGGAGAACTACTTATACTATCAAAGATGTTTATATAAAGCAGAAGTAACACTGCCAAAGAATTAATTAGCATGAGCAGTAGAGGTCACTGGAATGTGAAGTGCAGGGCTCTTACTGTAGAATCAAGAGCTGAAGAAAATGAGATATTGGTTTAGCTTCAGTAGATTATATTAAAAAGAACTCTGTATCAAATGGCTACAATTTCATCTGCTTGTCTTTCCTCATTCATAGAGTACCTTTAGGAAGTTATTCCAGTCTTTTAAGAGGATTTGTAGGGTTACTCAGTACCCAAAAAAGCATATATCACAATCTCAGTAAAATATTGTTACAGAAAGACATTTTAAGCTCAATACGAGGTAACATTCATATAATATTGGTGTATAGGAATATATGTGTGCATGCTAGAGTAATGTAAAATACAGAGCACCAAGGTGATAATATGCCACATTAGGACAATTCATTTTAAACATCTTAAAATAGAAATGTCTAAGGAATGAGAGATGGAGGTCAGAAAAAATTCATGAATTCTTCCACCTTATTTTCATAAATCAATGCCTTAGGCCCCACTGAGGCTGCTAAAAATACATTTCTCTTTCAGATGAAGGAGATTAGGAGGTGGAAGGGAGGGCTTGTTTCCTTGCAAACGTAGAGGATGTCAGAATTGTCATGAAATTTATGAACATTTTGTGTAGGTGTTACTGCATGAGGGATGCACTTTTCCTCTTAGTGACATAGATAATAATAGTCTTTTATAATCCACTATATAGAATTTGAAATTTCACCTTTTAAACCTATTATGTTTGTGGCGTAGCCCATAAATAGCTAATGGGAGAGAATGGGTGAGGTTGAACAGATTAAACATGTTCTCTTCAGAGCTCTTCAGAAATTGTAGATTTCAGGCAAGAAACAGAACTGGTACATGGAAAATGCATCATATTCTGTCTCTAGGAGCTATTGACTTTCTTTGGAATTCTGTTTAGATAAGACAGAATAACCAAGGTGAGGGCATTTCATCCTGGATGTCAAAGTACAAGTTGGAATGACTACATTTACTTAGGAACTGTTTCCCAGTGAGGGAAGCAAGTCCCTGAGACTGCAGTCATTTCAAAGGTAGAAGATGTAAGCTGAAGTCAGGTAAATCCAGTTCAAACTTCTTCAACACATGGTGCTATTAATCAGTTGCTTAAGTTAACTCAAATGTGAATACAGACTGTGCTGGAGAGGTGCGAGCACCTCCTGACATATTCATCATGGAGAAGTAGAGTCTGAACTGTAATGACTGGGCCTTCATGGCACAAAAATTAAGAAGAAAAATAATGCTGTGGATGCCTGTTAATTGGAACAGCTCAGTGGGTAGCCAGTTAAAAGGCTGTGTTGATGAGGAAAAAAAAAACCTACAAAGATAGCTTTCAAAATAACCAAATTGATATAAAACTGCACAGAAACTAAAAATTGTAAAGACAAACATTTTATATGCTCCTTCTTTATGGAATCTGCCTCCTCCAACATATCCCTTGAAGACAGAGAGGTCAGTATCTGTTACATACCAGAGATGCTGTACCTCTGATACAGAGTGTACTGTGAATGTAGGGGCAGAGAAGGTAAAGATGGTTGCACTCATTAGGTAGAGCTTCATTTTTCTTCAGCAGATGCAAACTTTGGAGCTTCTAAGAGCAAAGGTTTCTTTTCCTCACTTATTTGTTGCATATAAATTTTGAATTGCTGCCTGACCACTCCTGCATCAAAATTTCTGTGATGAGATAGAAATGTTTTCTGAGCACAGGTTATGCAAATGTTTCCACACCCAACAAACTTGACCCACCCATGTTCTAGTGAATAGCACTACCAACCATCACAATGAAAGATTCCTATTTTCATAAATTGTTGAATATCCTTTTTGTCTTCCACATAGCAGCTTGAGGAGGGCAGTATCATTTGAGGGCCAAATATTTCCCCCCATCCTTTAATAGACACACACAGTTGCCCACTGAGGTGACCACTAGAGGAACAGCTCTGCCCAAACCTGCTCCACATTCTGTGAATAAATGAATTTTGTAAAATTGTCTGGTGTTTTACTCTGATTCCTTCCTAATGCTGCTGTGGTGGAACTGCAACTCATCCGAGTCCCAAGAAATGATTGTAATAATTTCTTTTTTTTACAGTTTGCCATCATTTTTTTCTACAATTTCCCTGTTGCTTTTTTTACTCCCTGTCATGAATCTTCTGTCACCAAAAGGTTTTCAGTACAGTTGTGTGCTTTGCCCTGGACATTTTTAGACAGAGCTTCTACAGCTTACGCTACATGAACACAGGAGGAGACAAGTCTCTGATGGATTGGATTTTCTGTTTGTTTTGGGCTTACATGGTAAGGTTTTGGTAGGGGGTTGTTGTGAGGGAAATTGGTGCAGCCGTGACTTCTGTGAGAAAAAAACCAGAAAATTCCCCCATTCCAGAGAGCTCCTACTCCTCCCAGCTCCAGGATGGGCTGTAGTGAGGCAGGTTGTTCCCTGCATCTGAACTCTTGCCTATTCCTTGGAGGAAACAGGGAGATTTTGTCATTTCATTGTGGCATGTAGAATGCATTACCAAGGTCATTACCAAGTAACTGTAAATGCATTCAGGTGCTTTGGGTTGAGCAAGAAGAATACTGCACAACCTTCCTAGTTTTCCTGTAGGACTCCAAACCCATATCTCAGGACTGCTTGTTGAAAGGGTATAAATATATCTTTGAAGAAACTAAATGCTATGGGGGTTTTGGCTTGTTTCACATATTTTTGCATAGATCCAGCTCACTGAACTTGAGACATCTAAATTGTAAATATCAGAGGTAGTACTTTTTGCACCTTTTATAGACAATAAAAAGAAGTAGACTAATTGCTCCAAAAAGAAAAAGGCTTTTTGGAATGGAGTAAAGTATGTTGTAAATTGTATATATCCTACCAGAAAAAACAGGGATGGGCTTTAATCCATCTAATTTTGAATGGCTATAGTGTAGTGGCTTCATGTACACCCACTACATTTCATCAGTAGAAAAAAAAAACAGTGGGCTGTGACTCATCAGAGTTAAAGGTGGGATAAGTTATGAAAATGCAGGCATCATTTTTGATGCCATGCATTACCCTGGCTTGTACCTACTGCTTTGAAAAATCTCTTTCAATTCCAGTGTCTTATTTACCTATTTCAGGTTCCATAGGTCATCTCAAATTATTCCAGATGTCAATGCTTACACAATTTAGTCCTGCTTAGTGCCTCCTTTATAGTGAATTTAGTTATTCTGCAGGTTTCATTGACAGAGAGTACTTTTCAATTGCCTGATCAGAAGCCCCTGGGGATGTTTGAGGTGACCCAGGGCGTTCCAGACATGCTTAGGTCTAACAGACATGACACAGGATAAATGAAATATTCCTACTCCTTAGGAGAGGTAAACTGAGATCAGTGGCGATAGTTCTGGGTATAGGAGATGGTACTAGGACTCCTATATTTTGGTAGTTTAATTAAATCTTAAATTTCCATTGGCAATACAAAGGATGGAATAGTTATTATTTGAGGCCTAAATGTAAAATTTGCCATTGTAAAAAGATGACAAATTACTGGGACATAAATGTAAAATTAAATCTTTACTATGCAATCCTGGGACAAATCCCATCTTCTGCAGTTAGCCCAGTGATCTTTCTTCCTAGTAATATCCTACAAAATGACCTACATATTCTACATCTCTTTACAGTAAAAATGGAAAGAGTATACCTCCACTTACATGAAGACTTTCCTACATACTATGGCAGAAATGTAAAAATAAGTGTTTCTCTTCTTCTAATCAAAATTTTTTGGGTTTTGCCACTAAAAAAACAGTGAATAATATACATCCTTTGTAGGCAATATCTTCATGGTAATAAGAAACATTTTTGCATATTCCAGTATGGCCAAAGGAAATTCATCACATGGGAAGCCTTAATTTTGTTGTGCGTCTTAAGACAATTGTGATGATATGTGAACCTCAAGGTGTTTTACTGGGAATTATTATTTTTTTAAAAAAAATGTTATATTCACAAAAATATTTTTTTTCTAATATATAATTTAAACCTACTCTCTTTCAGTTTGAGTCCTCCCCATTCTCTCACTACAGGCCCTTGTAAATATTACCTCTTCATCTTTCTTTTTGGCTCCTTTCAGGTACTGTAAGGCCACCTGATTATGTCACCTCAAAGCCTTCTCTTTTCCAGGGTGAACAATCCCAATTCTCCCGGCCTTTCCTCATAGGAGATGTGCTCCATCTTTCCAAACAACTCAGTGAGCTTCTCTGGACTCTCTCCAACATGCCCACATCCTTCCTGTGCTGGGACCGCAGGGCTGGATGCAGCCCTGGAGTGTAGAGCTCTAGGGTGACACAAGCTCTGGTCTGCAGAAGTTTTTCTTCTGTTAACATGGTGCTGAAATGGGCTTAAATCACTGCTGATTCTCAAAACTAACTCAGCCTGGTGCCTCTATACTGTGCTGCATGGCTGGAAAAGTTCCAAATGATGAATATGCAAGGATTTGAATATTTGATAAAAAAACAATGTACAAAAGTAGTGTGAAGCTATTGAGATTTACAATGCCTGGAAGCTGGAACAGAATGGACATCGGACAGTCCTGACACACAGATGTGAGATAGAGTATTGCCTTAGTTTATTATCCTGGTCTTTTTAGGTGGGAATCTTTCTAAAATATTTTATTTATCAAATTGCTGTATAGGTGAATCTTTTTAAAGCAGTATCTGAAAATTCATGTATCCTGATTGGTTGAGGTTATTATTAATTAGACAAAGTGCTGTGAATCATTTTATATGCACCAAGATTTTCATCATCAGAGACTCACTTTATAAATTTAATGTCTCATTCTCAAATAAATGTCTCTTTTCTGATTTGCTGATGTTGTCAGCATTCTTCATCTCTATGTCATTACCAGTCCTGGGAACTTGTTTATCTTCTGACCCTGCTTCTCATCCCAAATCCAAAGATTTTATCTGCCTCAGGCAGAAATAAACACATCTTAACAGCCGTGAATCCCCATGGGAAGTGCAGATCAAAGGATGATAAATCCTATAAAATTTAATTTAGGTGATTATTGTTAGAGAGTGAAGAGGAGTAAATGCACTCTTGTTTCTGACAAAGAGAATTTAAGAGCAGTTTATATCTGCAATTATGCCTGGTGAGAATTTTTGCTTAGCTATCTCACTCTTTCCTCTTTGTTGCTCAGCACCTCCTCTTTATCAAAGGATATTTGTTCCCCATCTTCCCCTGTTAAGCTGTTGAAGTTCCCTTTACTATCTTTCAATCAAAATATCTGAAATTAAAAAAACCCCTGCTACTTAAGTGTTTGTGCTAGCTTTGTCTCATTTTTATGGAGAATTACTGAGGAATTCCCTTGCAGGCAGCAAATGCCTCAGTTCTAATGAAAAGCCACAGGGAGCAGCAACCTCGGCACCCCACTTTTCAGGTTTTGCACCTGAAGATGAAGGACAAAACAGTACAAGCCCTGAGAAACCTGGAAGTATGATATTGGGAAGGGCATATATAAACATGGAGCAGACAGTTTCACTTGAAGCATACATGTTCAAAGAGCTGGAGCTGATCAGACCAGAGTACAGACATGGAGAGAACGGCTGTGAGTGTCTGGGTGCATTCTATAACACTTTACAGCAATAACAGATGTCTCATCTTAGCATTGTAATGTTCAGAGCAGCCCTAATAAAGAGCTCTGCAGTGCATTTATGTTACTTTTCCTTTTTTTTTTTTTTTTTTTTTTTTTTTTCCATCCTTCTTTCTTTCAGGATTCTTGAAGACATTCCATATGACTGGCTATTCAAAAGTGTAAGCTCGGCAGTAACAGGGCAAACAGGCTGACCTAGGTAGCTATAGTCTGGTTAGTTTGAAACTACTACTAGGCAAAAAAAAAAAAAAAAAAAAAAAAAAAAAAAGTTGACAAAAGAAGCAATCAGCTGATAATTATAGAACAGAAATATTCTCAATGATAATCAGTATGGTTTCCTGCAAGAAAAAAAAAATACTGTGCAAAAAAGCTACAATCACTCTGAAAAAAGCTGTCAGTGTATGGCATTGTCTATGGCCAGCTATAACAGCAACAGAATCTAAAACTGGCAATGAATTTGGCAGTAACAGAGTGCTGGGAGCCAGAACTACCCATCTATTTCAGGTGATCATAGTGTTGTGGTAAATTATGGGACTACTGAATATTATTTTTCTGAGATTTCCTGCAGGAGAAAATACTTACTTTGGTATGAATGATACTAGATCCTGAACTGTTATTTTTTTTCAGCACAAGAAGTTGCAGCTACCTTTGGTTTAAAGTCAGGTTTAAAGTCAGGTGCTCAAGGAAGTTCATACACAGTAACAAATAGAGTTATCAGGCTCCTAATGATCTATTCTCCCATTGATACTCCTGGGACGTTGCATAGAGCTCTCATTAATGCAAACGGAAAAGTAGAAAGTACATGCCGAAATCAACAACTCCCCCTATTGTTATAACGGGTGAATGGTCCCCTCAGGCAAAAAAAAAAAAAAAAAAAAAAAAAAAAAAAAAAATTACTGACTTTATTTTTTCCTTGGCTACCTCCTTCTCCTTATAAAACAAATCATGTTAAAAAGTGTGGGTTTTTGGATTTGTTTGTTTTTAAGTGGATGTCACAGGAGAAAGTCAGTGAGGAGGATTTATCAAAAACAACATTCTTGTTACGACCCAGTTCTGACCCAGTGTAGCCAAATCATCAATCACAGTGACAATGGGCCATATTTATCCCTGGTGCAGCTGCACTGTAATTGACAGAATTACATTTAGAAGAGATTTGCCTTATAGCTGTTTAGTTAGAAGTCTGGGGTGATGATTAGTTGAAGGTTTGACTTTCTCTGCAGCTTGGATTAATGCATACATTATGCAAAGGTATATGTGTATTCAGTTTGCTGCAGATGTTGTAGTCAAGAATTCATGCATGTCTGCACTTTGTTGCTCCAAGTTCCATTATAACACAATGTAAAGATAACAGGACCACAATCTAGTTATGCACTTCAAAGGTTGACAGAATAATTTGATTGTATGCTGCTTTTTTATCATAATCTGCAGGTATACTTTGTGGCTGCTAATAAATGCTAGGCATGGGTCAGCTAAAATGTGTAGCACTAATGATGTCCTACAGCAAAGAAATATTGTTTCAATATTTTTGTATTATTGCATATCCCAAAAATCACACATAGAGAAAGTGAGTACTTACATAGTTACAGTGAAAGAACAAAAATATTTGTCAGTGTTGCAGTTGTCTGCTCACTTTTTGCACCCTTTTAAATTTAGATGCTCTTTAATCAATTGGAATAAGCAGAACCAAACGTTTCATTCTATGAGAGGAAATGTTTCAAACTCTTCAATACCATTAACAAACTGGATCTGTTAAAGCAGGATGGTGTTACTCCATGTTAAATAAGTGGTTTGCTTCAATTTTTTATTTCCTAAACAAGTAATTGTCTTTACGTAGTAGTCACATTCAGCTGCTTTTTATGTGAAATTGTTCTTAATTTGAATAAAGGGAAGGACTAACACTGACTTCACTGGAGCTATGATTTTATCTTTATTACATTAATTAAATATAATGTGTCTCAGTAACAGAGCTCAAAATATAGATGAGTTAATGAAAAAGCAAAGATGGATGCTGAATGCAGGTGTTGTCTAAAACATGGAAAGGAAGAATAGAAAAAGCCCTAGTTTATTGCAGTGCCCTGTGGTACACATTTCACAGCTGTGCTAGATCTGTATATAAATGTGGTTAGTATAATTTTCTGGAATTGAAAGTAGTTATGATTTTGCTATTTAGTAAATAGGCCACATATGTGAGGAAATGATTTCCTAGTAGTAATTCTACAGTCTGGTAAATAACTGTTGTCTTACTAACTAGTAGGTAGTTGGGTATCTCATATGCCTCTGTAATTCTACCACATGTTGATCCAAATTAATTTGATCTACAATTTATCCTAAAACACTGCTTGGCACAAAAAGTACCTGCATCTGTTTTGAAGAAGATATTTAGAACAAGACTAGACTGACAAGTATTTTTTTCAATTTTACTGGAAATCTTTCTAAGATATACAGTTAGTGTGATATGCAGTAATATGATGGGTTTTTACTGAAATTCCATGTGGAGTTGTGTTATCAATCAATGCATCCTAGGGATTTACAGAGAAATCTGCTAATGGAATACAGTTAACATAAAACTATGCCATCAGTAAGTGTCACTTGTACTATTGGGAGACATTAGCTATCACAGCAGTGGCTGGGAAAATACAGAGTACAGTACATGTAGTTCATAAACTGTTGTGAATTACATGGCAGCTCTTTCTGACTTTCTTTTGTCTATACAATCCTAAGGTTTTTAATAGCACTCTTCACTGTTACTCTAGCACAAAAGACAGATCAATTAGGAGAAGAAATCAATGTAAATTCTCTTTTCAGTAAAATGAAATAAGTGTTAAAGTTCTTGAAAATTTCTAACTACATGTACAGTTTAAGCTCTGTGTCAGTGTTTCTCGTTCAGTGGGTTACAATCCCACAGTCATCCAAAAATGTCACCAGAGGGCTAAAAGAGAGTGAAAATTTTATGACAACTTAAAGCAAAGGATATCTCAGTTTCCTGTTCTTCACAAATCCTTATCTTTTAAGGCTCAGCAACTTTTGCAAATCTCTTGAAATACACGTTGTGGCAATTACTTTTCTCAGTTAGATTTGTAGCATATAAAAGGGGTTTACAATTTTTTCTAATATCTATTAAATTTCACCTGTGAAAATGCTTATAAATTATACTTCTATTAAAATAAACTGATGCTTGTGATACATGATACTAGTTAGAATTTTATGACTAATGTACATTACGATTTTTGTGAGGTCTATGTAAATTTTAACACATTAATTGATAAGATTTACTGCATCTGGCATTGACCAGATAGTTTATAGTAAAAGTACAACAGGGCTTCAGAGCATGAATTAGTACATGCCAGCCATAGGAGTTGAAATTAACCTTTTTATCTAATGAGGACTGTATCAAAGACTGACTTTTGTGGGATACAGAAGCTGACAAAACTTGTCAAAATCTTACTATATTTTCTTTCAGAGCTACTTAAACTAAAAGTATTTGAATATTATGACCATATATAGAATTTACACTTGTGTTTACCCCAACATCTAACACAGATGTAGTAGCTTTGTGTGTTACCAGCATTTGTATTTTCCTTGTCAGAAAGATTGATCTGATGGGAGCTTTACTGAGCTGAAACAATGGCAGGTAAGAAAATGAGCTCTGAGATGTCATCCACAGCTGTCCCTTTGAGAAGTTCTTCCTCCTTCATTCTTCTCCAGCTACCCCCTACCTGCTGTTTCACTGGCTGCTGCACCCACTCATTTACCTGGCCAAAGGAGGTGCCTACCTTTAATGAGTTTGGTAGCAAATCTCTGATCACCTGGGTTGTGGGCTTATGAGTGGTTATCTCTGTGATGGTCAATCTGAAAATCTCTGCTTTAAAGATAATGGCAAATAATGGCTGAAAAATAGCCTCCAAAGGACAAAATAAAGATGCTTTTTTGTTTAGACTTGATTGGTTCCCATTCATGACTGAGAAATACGTTTGTTGTCGGTTCTGTGGAAGTCATGGCACTGTGCAGAGGGAATTACCAAGGTTGTCCTCAGTGCAGCTCAAACTATGCCTGAGACTTTATATGGGAAGATGAGATGAGAGGATCCATACCAATCATATCAATGTTGAAGAAAGAGGTGGGTCCAGATAAAGAGAAAAATGAAATAGTGATGCACTCAAAAAAAAAAAAAAAAAAAAAAAAAAAAAAAAAAAAAAAAAAAAAAGGAAAGTGAGAAAAGAGAAAGAAGGGAAAACAGAGTTGCTGTCCTGGGCATTGAGCAGACTTTATAATGCTTCTGATGGAATATATTTTCCCTGTTTACAGATAACCAGAGTCTGTGTTCTGCTGTTACCCATCTCTTTCTATTGCCATGAATGTACATGATGAGACAATAGAGGATCCTGGCAACATACTGGAGAAAGTCTAAAACCAGCTAATAAGAGGAGGCATAGCCTCTAGATACCTCACGGGGAGAGGGAAATATCCAGATTTTTGCTGTCCTATGGGATGCAATTATGTTGTCCAGAACCAAAGTGTGACCTGTCTTGCCTGTCCTGTTTATTGAATGCAAACCTGATGTCTGGTTTCATTGCAAGTTCCCTGCCTAGGATGGATATCCTAAGGCCAAATTCAATAGACAGTCAACCTCTATACCTGTCCAGAGCCAGTATTTTCAAAAGAATGCATGTCAGTAAATTATGATGTCTGTTTCAGTTAAAATCAACATTTCTTTTCTAGTTCACTTAAAATCAAATACACTGCAGACCAAGAGATATATCCCTTATTTCCCATGCAATTTATAGAACCATGGTTCTGGTATGTGATTTTGACACTCAGAAGAATTTGTGTTAAATTTTCAGATTTTTTTTGTGGTGTTGGATATTTAACTTCTTTGAATACTGAAAGTAGAAACTTCAGGATTAATACTTGGCTATGTCTTCTCAGGGAATAAAAGCAGCAACACTAAGCCGCCAACTGAAATATCTGAAATAGAATCAGTATTGCAAGTATCAGAGCTATGGCTCTCTCAAGGAGGCACTCAGACAAATTTGGAGAAGATTTCAAATCTTTATGTGACTTTCTCCTGTGATGATTCAAAGGATGTGATTCCAGCAAAGGAAAACCACAAATATTTCACAACCTCTTTGTGATGAAATTGTAGGAGAATACACCAATGAAGTGCAGAGAAACTTTAATTTTGAATTTTGAGGGGTTTCAGACCTGACAAGTACAGTGTATGTACAGAGACGATGAGTTTATCATGCTGTTCATCTTTGTCAGACTAACAAGGTCTCCTGGACACCATATCCCAGATTCTTACCATTCCCTCTGCTCTTGTTGAGACCTCTAGGCTATCTGCATATATTTTCTTAGTGGAGAGATATAGGTTTCCCTAGAGAAAAATTCAGAGAACCTCATATCAGCATTGCCCTCTTACCAGAATTTAATAGTGCAGTATGCTACAATAAAGTGATAACATCAGGTAAACTAGCTCAGACAGCTAAATTAGCAATTTAGGCATTTTGTTTAGCTACCTAAGATCAGGTGAAACAATCCAGGCTGATGGCATTGAAGAAATGGTCATAATAATATGAAAAACTGTAATAACAATGAAACAATAAATTTGAATATTATGGGAAAGTGGCATATTTTATTATTCCTATAATATAATACGGGTCATTTTCTATCAAGTCACTAAGAAACTTAGTGAAGCGATGAAAGACAAAATAATACCATACAGGATAAAACTGCTTTGTTATTGTGTTGGTTCTTCTGGACAGACCCTAATGAATAGTCTGTAGGATGCTGATAAATTGAGTGAATAAGCAGACTGTTATATGTGAGTAGGCAGTTGGAGGATAAGAGAACCTGCATCAATTCCAGAGGAGACAAGTATCAAAAATATATAGGAAAAAAACAAAAAAACTTACAAATTTGAATTTACATAATATTAAAGCAGTATTGAAAAAGATTGATATTACATATTAATTTTAAAAATGTCATTATTAAAAGATGTGTGTGTCCTGTTGCTGAACATGATCTCTTTGGGATCCCAGAGTGGGATAGCGGACAAAATTTGGGCATTGTCTTGGATGTATACAGTCCAGAAAGATGAAGAGGGTAAATAAATGCCCTATATGTGAGAGAGCAGTGGGAATGCATGGATCTGTACATTGAGGTGAATGATGACGCCACTGAAAATTTAAGCATTAGCATTAGAAGGCAAACCAACATTGACAACATCATATTGAATTTCTGTTTCTGATCACTCAGCCAGGAAGAAAGAAATAAGAAGACTTTCTCTAGAAAATAGCAAAAACCTCACATTAACAGAACCTTGTCCTCTAGATTTTAGCCTCTTTAAGAGCTACAGCAGGGACAGCAGAGCAGGGAACAGGAGTTTTCTGAAGACTACTGATGATTAATTTTTACACAAGGAACCAATGGGTCAGTGGCAGCAGGTGCTCTGCTGGACCTGACACAAGAAAGGAAGGGCAGGGGTGTGAAGGTGTGAGCAACCTTGGCTGTATGAGATGGTGGAGTTCAGGATCCTGAGCAGAGGGAGAAATGCAAAATACAGGATCACAACCCTTGGCTTTAGGAGAGCAAATGAAGGCTTGTTCAGGCACCTTCCTGAAAGGAATATTGGTAGCAAAGTAGAGAGTAGGTAAAATATGGTCATGTATAAATGGAAAACCACCAACGTGACAGAGAGAAGGCCAAGTTTGTCAATGACTTAATTCCTTCAGTCCTTGCTGTTAAGGTTTACTTTAGGTGTGGGGGTGCTGAAATTGTCTCATAGGTTTTTTAGTTGTAAGTTTGATGTGATTTGGACTTTAACCCTAGCCAGGTAAAGTTCCTGTCTTGAATTGTGCTTATCAGAGGTTGATAAGAGTTGCCAAGACAACTCTAATCCTCTGCCCTGAGTTTCGGCCATCCTATTGTATTTTCCCCCATCACATTGTATTCTCCCCCACATGCCCATCATACCCCAGGCCCTAAAACCTTCAGGAGAGGTGTCTGACAGTGATTGGTGGGTCTCCCAGGACCACATCCCAAATTCACCTGATTTGTTAATGTTGTGTATTGCATTTTGGCCTTACCCACCTGGCTTTGTTTCATTGGTCTTGTGACTTATGTCCACCCCCAAGATTTTGGGGGAACAAAAACCCCCTGCAAGACAGGCCGGGGGTCACTCCCCAGAGGCACAGGCCTGGAACCAGGGGCTGCCCCTGAGTTACCCGAATAAAACCTTTTCTCCCTGAGCCTGGAGTGTCCCCTCTTTCGAACCACGGCCGAGACAGCTAAGGCAAAAGCACTGCGGAGCCAAAGACCCACGCAAAGGTACTGTTGGGCGTATCACAGCTAGCAGGGTGGCCCAGCTGACGCTGAGCTGACCTGAGAGACAGATACGCGAAGCAACATTTAGGGATCTGAGGCCCTTGAAGATCCTGAAAGCAATTATAACATTGGAGCATCTTTCATAAAAACAGACAGAAAGCAGAGGACTCAGGAGGATCAATGTGTATGAAGACCTGATAGTATGAGGTAAAAAAAGATAGCTCGTTTCAGAGATTTCTATGAACAGTATAGGATGCAATGGGCACAAGTCCAAATAAAAGAAATTCTACTTAAAATAAGGGAAAAAAATTCTATTTTAAGGGCAGTCAAATACTGGAAGAACCTGCCCAGGGACATTGTCCAGTCCTTAGAGATATTAATCCCTAGAGATTTTCAAAATCAATCTGGATGATACCCTGAGCTGTGGCTGACCCTGCTTTGAACTGGAGGTTTGAACCAGATGATCTCCAGAGGCATCTTCCAGCCCCAACTGTTCTCTGACTCTTGGCAACTCTGTGATATATATTGCATTGCATTAAATTGGAAGCAGTTGTAGCAGAAGTTAATTAAGCTGTAGTACATACACAAACTCATGAAATCATGGAGTTATTGCTATTAATATTTCCTCCTTTATTTATAAGTGATTGAAGTCTGTATCACGCCATTGCTTGTCTCTTTCTGTGTCTGCACTGAATGATAGGAGTAGAAGGCTTGAGGCAAGATTTTTAGAGAAAAGAGAAAAGCTAAGTCAATTGAAAGCAATTTCTGAAGGGAATAACATAAAAAAAAAAAAAGGCAGAGAAATATTTAAAAAAGAGGAAAAAGGATTGAAGGATATTGAAGATATTATGTTTATATGGCATTCTGGCATTTCTGAATGTCCTAAAAAGTATTCCACCAACAGTAAGTTAGTGGATAAAGCAAAAATTTTGAGAAGAGGCACAAAGGAAAACCAATAGCACATCAAGAGCATTTGAATGGCTGGAAGGCATTTTCCTTGTGGAAAATGTCTGAAAATCCTTTAGAGAGCTCATGAAGATTCATTTAAATAGCTGAGCAGCTCATTTAGGCAGTCAGACAAAAGCCTCAGTTCAGCTTTTCAGAATCAGGCTGCTGCTATGAGCTGGTGGCACAAAAGACAAAAGACAAAATGTGTCTTGTCCTGACACTGCATTTTGTCAGAAGTTGCTCACAACTGGCTTTAACTATGCACTGAAGTAAACTCCACAAAACAACTTTGAGTGCACTATGTGCTGGAGGTTAAAGGACAGATAAAGATCAGATACACTACTTAAAAATAATAAAATTAAGATTCTTTGGGAATATACTTTTGCTCTCTAACACCAAAGTAAGCCAGAAAACTAGAACTTCTGTTGATTCTACATACTGCAGAAGCCAAGTGCACCAGACACTGATTGTTCACAGAACATCTGACAGCAACAGAGGAAGGAAAAATACTCCCATTATTGATATCATATGCAATATATTGCAATAATGTAAAAGCATTTTGCATTCTGTTCAAGACTTGGCAGGCATATCAGAACAACTGGAGATTTCCATTAAAAAGTCAAACTCTCTGATTGCTGTTTTGAAGTCAATTTCCATGTTTCAGTGATACTTTGAAATCCTAGAATTTGATTAACCCCCCTTTCTATGCATATGCAGTGGTGTAAAAACTGAAGAATAGTAGAAGAAGTGAGGATACTAGTGAACAAAAAACCAGCAGTTTCCTATTCTAGCAGCTGTGACTGGAGGAAGACGTGAGAGAAAAGCTCAAGTCTAGGACCTACACCTCATGTAGAGTTGCTCTGAGAGATACCACAGGCAGCAGTGGTTCTAGGACAAAAATTTGGGAATAAATGAACACTTCCAGCTTTCTTAAAACATCTTCAAATAAAGAAGTTAAAGACACAGGCTTAAGTGGAGGAAAATGAAAAGTTTCAATGCAAAATCATGATAGTAAGTGATAAAATCAAAGTTTCTGAAAATTTATGTTTTAGGGAAGAGACACTGCAACTAAAAAGTGCACAACCAGCAAAGCTGACTACCAAATAGTTCATAGAACCCTTATGGAAATTTACATCAGAATACAAGCTCAAAATTTTTTGTTCTGTTTTTTTTTTTACAATCTAGTCTTCAAAATGAAATTTACATATGTCATGACCTTCATAGTTGTTGATTATCACAAGATACACATAACAGTAAAAGTCACAGTCTGAGAATTGAAACTAGACATTGGTCTCTGGCCTAATTATCCTTTATGCCTCCTGTTTACTGCCTCTAAACAAATAATACTGGATTGTAGATATCAATGTGTAATATTGTCTTTGCCATTATACAAAATAATGAAATAGAGCACAGCACTGTAATTATATGTATCAAGTGAAATATGTAATATATTAATAATATTCTAGAGAATAATTACATTATTAAGAAATAATTACATTAAGGAAAGTTCTTGTGTTATTTTAATTTGCTTTTTGAATTATAACTTGTTTTTCTTTCACATTACATTGAATTTTTCCCACACATTTGGAGATAAGAGGTGAGTGAGGGATCTGTCAAAAAGAGAAGGTTGTGTCTGACCCTTGTAATTCTACCAAGAGCTGATAGTACTTAAGAGAAAAAATCTCTGGTACAGGGTTTAGGACCTTCAATTTTCTTTCTTCCTAAACCAAGCCATGACAGGTAATATAATATACTTTATCAGAATGCTTGATGTAAATAATGAATTTACACTGAAGAAACTTCTTATGCTTGGTCAGCATTAGACATGGACAATATTCAAAAAGAATGAGAAATATTTGATTCATAAAAATCCTTAAACAAACAGTAATTTTCTGTATTAAGTGATTAAAAATCAATATTAATATATAGTATATGCTTCTTTATCCCTGTTGTTATTATAGAAATGAAACATGTGTGAATGAGTTGTATGAAATAAAATATGAATTTTTATAAAATATGAGTTTTATTAATAAGAAATGTTTCCTTTTGTTCTAAAATAAGATTTCAAACTATCAAAATATTATCCTGGTGAGAAAAATGGAAGAGGAAGGGGCTGCAGAGATGGGCCCTATAAGAAGACCATAATATAGACATGGAGAGAACTGCTGTGGGTGTCTGGGTACATTAAATAATCCCTTACCCTTAATGACATCTTAGCTTTGTAAAGCTTAGAGCAGTTTTAAGGAAGAGGTCTGAAGTGCAACTATGGTTTTTTGTTTCCTTCCCTAACTAGAATGGTAGTGTGTCATTTTGGGATGCATCCAAAATTGGTTTAGTTCCTTTAGCAAAAGTATACTGTGTTTGTGTTGTGAATCTCTCTTACCTTGAACTTTGCTGGATATTATCAGCTTTACTAGATACTAGAAAAACCTTTTTATTTTGTCTTGCAAGAGTTGACTGTACTGCTATCATGGGCCAATTTTTTATTTTTGCTTTATATTGGGGATTTAATAGAAAAGTATTCACTGGAGAACAATATGGAACACCTTGGGGCACAGAACTCAGCAAAGCGTAAGGGAGATCAGCTGTCTCCTAAGGTTCTGCAGATATCTAGGGCCAAAGGAGCAACAAAAAGAGAGCCAAACTAAAAAAACCCAAAACAAACTTGAAAGAAAATACTATAAAGGCAAGTGTCAAACTGCAGAACCAAGGGAAGAAGAAAAGTAAAATGTAGGGCTGAAATACACCTGACCTGACTTCAGCCAACTACAAAGGAAACATGTATATCCACAGGTTTACTTTAAAGTCGATAGAGGCTTGGCAAATGTCCATATGTAGGCACTTGGTTTAGGATTAAATGAATTCCCCCACTGATTATATTGCCTAGAGATATGGTAAATACAAAGGGAATCCCAGATAGCTAGCCTACATTTCTACTTTGTCAGAAACTGTAGGCAATGGAATGAATTCTATTTTAACTTTACACAGAGAGACAGATCATCTGAAGAAATATTCTGGATGCCTTAGAGAATTTTACCCAAAGAAAGGTTTACTGTGCTTAGGAGGCTGAAAAGTCAGTATTTGCAGTTATTGTTCATAGTTTGTTAAAGCTGCATAATTTGTGGATTGCTGAAGAAGCCATCCCATTGCTGAAGGTTTTCAGAAAAGCTTAAAGGACTCGTAGTATCTTATGTCATTCAAGAAAGCTGTAAGTGCAAAGTGCTGCATGGACAAAGCTCCGCAAAAGGATCTGGGATCTGACTAGACTGTGACAGGAAAACAGAGAAATTGTCTGTGAAATGGACCAGATGTGTCCAGTGAAACTCTGTGCTGCAGCATATAAACTCAAAAGAAAAGCAGCAGAGCACTTCTCATTGGGAAACGAGCAGCCCAGTGAGCTTCCAGGGAGAGTTATAAGAAGGAAAAGTATTTCAGAGGCATATTTAAATTGAGAGTTTCCAGTAGAAACATAATGCTGACTACTCCTCTATACACTCAGTGCTACTCACTTGTAGCCCTGGTTCTGTGTCCGAGGTATTTTAGTTTCCTGAAATTCTTTTCCCAGCAAATTTTCTGCAAACAGGAAAAGTGTTTTTGTAACTGTAACTTTGTTATTAATTTCTTTTCTTGGGAGGGACTTCTTGATCTCCCTCTGGTCTGACCAATGTGATTGAAGAGGTTTGCCTTTGTTTCACCAATCAAATTGGTCTGTGTAAAATAGTAAAAAAGGGAGACACATCCCAATAATAAAGGAGTCATTTTCAGCCTTCTGAAGCTTGGAATTTGTGTTGTTGTGGTGTAAAACAGCATCACTTACTAAATTTTCTTCTGAGGGACCACATGCAGCTCATCCAAACAGAAAATTCCTCATTCATCATCCGAAGTGAAACCCAGCTAGTCCTACACCAGCCATTTGCTGTATAACCAGCCATCCATTTGTTTCATGATGAAATTTCGTGTTCCAAGATGAAACAAACCTCCTGGCTGGTGTAATTCACTGTATTGAATGCAATCCTTGAAAAAAACAGAGCTGACATGGATGCCTATTTTCTGTTCAGCTGCCAAGGGGCAATGGGATCACTACAGGCAATCTGCATCCTTTAAAAGAGAGACAGTACAATTAAGGAAATGCATTTGACTTTTCAGATAGGAAATGTGTGTTAATTCAGGCACATGAGAAGTCTTACCTTTTGCTAGGTAGAGGTAAAAAAAGTGTATTCTTCTATCTACATATTTCTCACAGATTAGGTTTGCCAGGATGTTCTGGTTCCTGTATAACCAAGCCAGGTATTAAAAGAAAAGTGAATTGGTCTCACTAATTTTTTCTTCCAATTAACAAAAAGTTTCTGCTTGCCTCTAAGTGATCAGTGTTCAGAAGACTGCTAAGATGACTCTTTAATAGGCAGCTGGATGACTGTAGGTCTTTTGAATGGGCTGTGCTCATTGAAAGATGACCAACTAACTTTATTATTCTTGCTAATTGAGCTGCTGTCTGCCTCCAAGAACATTTCAGGTGGTGAAGTGTTACCCCAGGCCTTTAGAGGGGCAACACGTTGTGACATGGGAGTGGACCTTCACAGAGGACAGCAGGCAGCAGCTTGGTGAAACATGGAAAGCTCTTTATTATCTGACTCCAAAGGCTTATATACATTTTGTACAGAGGGCCAAGATTGGCCCAAGGAGGTTACAACCTCCTGACTCCATTGGTCAATATGACCATCAGTCAAGTTCTCTCTCGGAGAACAAGAATGCAAAACATAGATATAATTTCTAAGAATATGATATTGTTTACATGAAGCAGCGTGAGAAACTGCTGCAAAGACTCAAACACTTTGAAACCAAGAAATTCAGGGACGACAGTGAAGTTGGTTATTTCATTTAGCAAACAAGAAATGAATATAAATTAACTGAGAAAGAATCACTTTTTATACACTGGCAACAGAAACCTGACTGCAATAAAGTAATTTTCAGTATTTAGGAAAATAAATTTTCTATACTTGCAGATGGCAGTCTACTCCAAAACTTCAAGCTTTCCAATATTACAGATAATATATCATGAAAATACTGTATTGTTTATTAACCAAAATAATCTAATATTTTTTATTAAGCACAAGAACAATTAAGAATATACTAATTTTAGAGAATTTTTATTAGACTTACTTTCATTTTTTGGTCCTCTTATTTTGCGTGAATTTTTTCATAAATTTGTAAGTGATCTTATTTTGTTCATATCAAGTGCAGAGTGGAGGAGGATTCCAAAGCCATAGCTGTGAATATGTGTGCTGGAAATTCTATAATCTATACTTTACTATAACCAGAAAAGCAAAGAGCAGTAAAATATGGGATTTATGTAATTTCTCATCACCAAGAAATGCCTCTGAAACACCAAGGGTTAAGAAATTCTTGATTCTCACAGAACTTTAAAAATAAAGAAATCATGAAGAAATGTAGCATAGGAACCTGATTGAAAGAGGGTAGGATTTATTCATTAAAAGAGTCTATAAAAGGAAAACAGGTGATTTAAATGGCTATTTCTGTTTTATGTTTGTTTTTCTTAGCAGTAGAGTAGTTGCAACTGTCGTAATAATTTTCACTTTATAAAACCACAGCCCCTTCATGCCCTTGGTGATAATGAAATCTCATTGGTTGACAATATAACTTCTAAATGTGTTGTTTCCTTTATTCATCAAAGCAGGAGATAAAAGCAAATGTGTGACTGGAGGGCCCAGTCTCCCAAAACCCCCATCCCTATACACAGCACCCTGGCATGCCCTGAAAGAAAGAACAAGCATCCCTTGACCTGAATAAAATACATCACTTCTTAAGAAATCTGCCTTCTACCATCCTTCCTTCATTTTCAGGTTGTCTTGTGGATAGACAGCTAAAGGGACCAGCTAAAAGGATTCTCACCTTATTTTCTGACAGGTTTCAGAACAAGAGTGATTAACAGGCTTGATCTGCACAACAGATGCTCAGAGCCATCACAGAGCAGCGCATCAAGCAAGACATGAAAACTGCTTTCATGAGAGATTATATGATAACACCACGTTCCCATGGAGGGTTTTTTTCATCTGGACTGATCACTCTCCTTTGCAGTGGAGGCTCCTGACTTCATGCAGCTAAAACTGCACTGTAGGATGTCCCTGTCCCTCTACCACTGCCCTCTAAAAGTCTCTCTCTCAGAAACCAGGAGAGATGAAGCACATGAAGGTGGATGTTTTCATTCCTCAGGAGATGAAGGTGGTTTTTTTCTTCACTTTTCCAACACTGAACTTCTGCAGAATGCAGGTAAACTGTTATTTAAAAGTCTCAGGGATATCCAGATCTCTTATGGACACCCACATGCCATGACAGAGAACGGGAGAATTCCCTGAGCTACAGCTTTGACTTCCCTTGGTTCACAGAGTCAAACTCATACAACTTAATAAAGGAAGACAAGTACTGAGTCATAAGTTAATTTCTGAAGATTACAAATTAAATTACTCATCATTACGGGGCTCTATGAATCCACTTCTTTCTCTTTTTCCTTTCCACTATTTAAATATTTAAAATAAGCATTTTAAGCTTAAAAGTATTTTAAACTTTCTTCATTCAGTTTAGACTTGATTCTTTGCAGATAATTTGGCACATCTCTGAATGACAGGAATTTTAAATTTCGCTATTGCTGATATGGACTAATCAAAAAATGTGTGAATCCACTAAGCAGTAATTTCCCAGACTAGCTGATAGAGATTGCTTGCTTCATCAGTTGTAGAATTAATGTATTTGGAGAAATTTTCTTCCAGAAAATATAATCTCAATGGAAGTACAGCATGAAGGACAAAGAAATGACATATTTTTTTTACCTCTACATCTAGGCTAAGTGATGAAGGAATTTTTTCCCCTTAAAAATATGGTATTGTCAGGCTTGCTAAGTTCCACCTTCAACTGTCGTATTATTGAAGTGATTGGAAAAAAGTAGTCACAAGAAAATTTTAAACTGTCTATTTGTTTTGCCGATTTGCTTTCTGTGTGACAGGATAAAAAAAAAAAGATTTAGGTGTTTGGGGATTTTTTAATTCAAAATAAATTGAACTATGAAGCATAGAAAACTTTATTTTTTTTTTTTAATTACCATAGTCAGAATATTTTTCCATGGAAAAATATTGAGGCCTCATTTTTCATTTTTAATGAATGTGATTTTCAATTTTCATCTCACGAATATGATGCATTGAATAACCACTAGTTTTTAACCAACAGCTCCTTTTTTTAATTCTTCCCCTCTTTTTTTCTTTCTGTATGGCCACAATTCTGCAGAGGAAGTATTTCAGAAGAGTAAGGTTGCAGCCTTTCATACTTCTTTTGACTATGCTGGATTTTTTCTGATTTTTATGACATTTTTAAAATTTTCATAACTGATCAAGAGAAATGAACTGGGACAGAAAAGTGATAACTGGTATTAAAAAGCAGCTTTGAAAAAACTCAGCTGAAAAATAAAAAATGTAAAAACAGAATTGGATCTAGCACTTAAAAATTAATCTTCAATTTAAAACAGCAATAGCATCATTTTCCTACTTAAATAATTTGAGTAGTGGGCCCTTGGTTTTGTTTGTTGGTTTGTTTGTTTTAAAATTAAAACATCTTATTTGTTCTAAAATGCTTAAAAGTTTAAACCCAGCACAATTTTTACCCATATTTAGAAAATGGTCAACAACTTACTAAGGAGGTACAAATTAAAAAAGAGTAGTCCAGCTGTTAGTGCTCCTCTCAGTTGAATAAAAGCAATCTCAAATGACACACAGTGGGTTTGAGGTCACCCTTAGCAAAGCTGAGGGGTGCAGTGGATTTCCTTGAGGGAAAGGATCTCATACACAGGGACCTTGCTGGGCTTGGGGATGTGCCCACTTGAACTCTCTGGAGTTCAAAAATGTCAAGGACAAGGTCTGGACCAGGGCAATCCCCTGTATCAGAAAAGTCTGTGGGACTGAGAGCAGCCCTGAGGAGAAGGAGGACCTGAGGGCACTGGTGGATGAAATGTTCAGCATGAATCTGGAGTCTTAAACAGACTTGTGTTATACCGGATGTTGCTCTATGTGTATACACTTATGAATTCCCATTTATAATCTTTCACATCTGTTTTCAGATGTCTCAAACAGCTACTATGAAACCAGCAAAGGGCTGAAATTTTGTTACAAACACCACCAGTATCTGTGGTGCTGTGTGGAATTAGTTTTTGGAGATTTTTCCTACAGCACAACTGTAAATTGATGTTCAGCTTTCAGTATTTGAGTTTAAACCATTCTTCCTTTTCAAACTAAGTATTTCCAAGACTTGGTATTTCTTCCAGACAACAGAGGCAAAGTGTCATGTAGGCTCAGTAAGATTTGGAGGTGGACTAAGGGAGGAGTAACACAGCACAATCTCTCCTTCATGTACAATAAATTACAGATCACAATTGGTGTACAGGTTTGATATAAAAGCATTTGTGTCTCCTTCTCTTTTTCTATTCTTAAGTGCCTTTACCTCTTTCTTGTCTTTCCCCTGCACTGTCAGCTCTTGCTGTAGATGTTTGACTTGCAGCAGCAAGCACTGGTCTTTGCTGTTAAGGAGTATTAAAAAGAGGCTAAGTGTGAAAAGTTTACTATTTTGAAAATATGCCTGTGGTAAGTACTTGTAAGATGCATGTGATAGGACTGAAAATGCAGTAAAGACATGCCCTGAGCCATGTGTCAAAAGGACAAGTTTATCTAGGCCTGCCAGGATTTTTTAAAAAGAGAAAATAGTAATGAAAACATGCTTTTTCATCACATCTGCTTGATAAAAAAGCCTGCTGGGGAAGAAAAAAAATGAGGAGGATTGAAAGTGAATGTTGCTGCCTACTTCCAAAGAAAAAATAATGTAGTTTAAATAAAAGATAATTGTATAATTTAAAATCATTATGTACTATTCCAAAAGGGAAATGGATTAAATAAGCATTGAATGAACCCTGTCACTGATGAGACACAGAGCCACAGTCCCCCAGAAAACTGAAGAGATCAGGTCTGGTCGCAGGGTTAGACCAGTCCAGGGATCACCAGACTAATCTGTGCTCATGGGGGAGGGCCATGGGCAAACCAGGAACCCACATCAGCTGCACAAACTGGACAAGTGAGGCATGTGGGGAGATGCACAGCTGACCTGAGTTGGCACTGTGAATTCCTGAGCCTGAGTGGAAAGTCAGGCTGGCTGGCCTGTGGAAATGCCAACAAACCAGCACTTCTGTGAATTCCTGCATCTGGAATGGACAAAACGGAAATGGAGCTCAAAAACTGCAGCAGTCAAAAGCCTGTTTCAAAACAGTTACACAACAATGAGTTCAGTCTGTTCCTAGTGACTTAGGTCTGGTGATCTTTGACTGGTACATATCCAAACAACAGCAAAAATCTTATCATATTTCAGTTCTTAATGTCTTTGTGACATTTTGAGATTGTTGTAAATAAAAAGAAGAGTGGTTATGGATTATTAGCCTTTCTACATTGTAGCAGGAACCAAAGGGTCTACTGAAAAACTTGATGGCTGTGTCTGAACTGATAAATAAAAGGGGCCAGCCCCTCTTGCCTTGGTAAGACAACAGTGCCACTATTGTCAAATGACAAATAATGCTACTATTTGTCTTATCAAATGGCATGCCTTTGAGTTGTGTTTGAGTAAATTACTCTGACACAGCCAGCAGAAACTCCTCAGACTACACAGAGAGAATTATTCCTGAGTCACTTTGTCCTAAGAGCTGTGGCAAAACTATCTAGGTTTGGTCAAAATAGTTCAAAACTATGCTCAGTTCAAAACTGAGCTGACAATTACACTGCAAGATGGAATGTCTGGCAGTGCTTGATCTCAGATACTGGCCCTTGCTTTTGCTGATATGAACGTGTAAGAAATGTGTACATTGCCTAATGAATAATTGAAAAATTATACTAAAGGTTTAAACGTAGTGGGATGTGCGTGGGTGACAGATATTGAGATTATTAACTCACAATAGGGCTATGAAAAACCTATCACAACTGAAAATTTTCTCTAAATCAGTGAATCCCTCCCAGGTGTACAAAACAAAGAGACACAATTACTAATCCAGGGCATACCCCCATATTTTAATGCAGATGTCCTCTTAAGACTCCCTGGAAATGAATTTTTCCATTCCTATTTTTCAGAAAGGAGAATGAAGCACAGATCATTAAAGAAGTGAAAAAATGGCATATTCATATTGTTTCAATCTAAATGAAATGAGAAATAATCACTTAAATACCCTGGGGGTCAGGATCTAGGTCTTTTACCTGCTGTCACATAAAAAGTCATTCAGAATACACTTGAGTTAGATTTTCTTTAGCTCTTAATGAACTGTCTTGATTAGAATAAAGGATCATCTTTCAGAAAGCAAGAATGTCAAGGAAATATTTTTTGTATATTTATTAAGCATATAAACACATAGATGCTTTTTACATTTTCATTGGTTATGTGATTTTTTTGTGAGTACAATGTTAGTAGTTTTTAAGGCACTAAGGGAATAGTTAAAGTTACAATAAATGGACATTTCAAAAGCCAATTACATTTTGAATAATTGCTCCAATCCATCTCAGCAAGATTAATTTTTTACATGCTCTGGAAAATGTCTAGCTGTACAGTTACTTCTTTTTACACTTCTAAGTTTGAAAATACTGGCCCAAGGATGTATCCCAGAGTTTTTCAGGAGAAAAATTGGCCCTTATACACAAGCCTAACTATTTAATATCACATGTAAGTACATTTTAATAGGTGCTTGAATTTATGGAAAATGCTTATCCAGAAGCTACCATAGCCATTATTGAACTTCCTCCTATTTGCTGTTAAAAGCACAATTTGATTGAACTCTTTTTGGTTCAGGATTTTTTGTTTCATTTTGGCTTTAATTATCTTCGTATTTTTAGGCCAGCTTTGTTCTACCCATGCAGCCAGATGGGGCTCCCCAATTAAATGTTATTAATACTCTTGCACTCCTCCAAAATAGTCTATTTACCTTGGCAGATTAAAATAGTGTTTTTTGCTTTAAAAAATATTTTACTATAAATTTTTGTGTGTGTATGTGTGTGTATATATATATATATATGTAATATATGTACATAATATATGTGCATATATATTACACATACACACATACAAAATGTATATACATCCTACAATACGTGCATACGTGGATATGTGATGCATATCCATATGCAGCTATAGAGTTATTCCAAGCATGGAAAATATATATAGAGGAATATGTATATATTTCTTTTCCTGTCTATAAAGGATGACAGTTACAAGGATTAGTACCCTTGCAAAGTTCCAGTATTACATTTATACATTTGTCCTTTGATATTTATGCCATGCTGTTACTGAGTATCTAAAAAAAGTTAAATGTTTGTTGAAGGGCCTTTATTTCTATTTTAGGAAGAGAAAAATCCTGGAGCTAGACCATTAGAGGTACTTAGGTGCTCACTAAATGCTCTGAAGAATGCAAGTTTTAACCTTTAAACCTAATGCTCTGAAGTTTTTAACCTTTTCCCTAATGCCAAGAATTGTATCTTATTCTGGCCTGGAATATTTCTAAGGTTTCTTGAGGTTGTTAGCTGGAAGACGTGTTCAAACAGAAGACAGGCACCCATATCTGGTCAGTGAAGTGTAATAGCAAAACACAGAGGTGGAGTCTGCCAGCAGACCCACTCCTATCAGGTGATAAAACATTTAGGCACATATGCAATGAGGTGTTCCTGGCATTTCCAGTATCACCTGATTTTTCAAGTCTAGTTGGACAAAAATAACTTTAGGATTACATTGTCTGTTCCTCCTCTCTCACATAGGTGACATGGCTGTGCTGTGTGGTTTGCTCTGTCCGAGTGTGGAATATAAACCTAAATTAATGGTATCTGTTACCTCTCCTCTGTACTGGAGATTCGTAAAGTGCCCGAGGGGAGTGGCATGGCCCTGACCTCCCTTTATGTCCAATGGTCAAGGGCAGTGGCTTCTGGGCAGTGACACAGAATATTTGTGTTCTGGATCAGTTAAATGGGGTCTGTCCAGACCTGACTATGACTGTACTAAATCTGTGAGAGCAATGTGAATTTCCGTGTACTTGAGGAAAAAGAACTACAACTTGTAAGTCTGTGCCTGAGGCTAGCAGCACTTCTTGTGACTTCATTCCTTCCACCAAAATTCTAACTCACACACATGCTCTTTTATTCCTTTTCATTTTGTGAGAAACGAGGGTGGAAGTGCTATTTTACAGCAGATTATCAATGTTAGTATTTTGGCTGTAATTGGACAAATCTACAAATTCTCTTGGGTATTTTAAAATAATTACCAAAGGTAGGGCCTGGAGATTTGTAGAGCTCAGTAAGCAGTAGTGGATTCACTTTTAAGGTCTCTTGTGACTGCATGTCTTTAAAAAGCATATTACAGATGCTAAGTTTTTATTAATGATTCCAGGCTTGGAACATTTGAAATAAGTGTAGAATAACAAAATGTTTAATAGGAAATATTCTCTGACCTACTTTCTCAGTCCTCTCTGGTTATGAGCTAGTGAAAATAGGAAATGAAAAAAATAACAAGAAAAGACACAGTGATTTAGATTGCCCAGCTAAACAAAGTTAAATATTGTTCTTTTTGTTCTACCCAAAAGAATGTTGCATATTGTGTTTGAAATAGTGTCTGAGCATTTATCACTCCATGGTAGGCTGAGTTGAGGCCAGGGATACCTAATAATAAGAGAGGATTGAACTGAAACAAACATAGGTCCGACCACTATGGTTAATCCTACGAAGTCCCTCTATTTCACCTAAAATGGCAGGTTATATACTCTTCCAGATAGTTTACAAATACAGATACATTTCCATCGGCACATAGCAAAGGAAAGAATGTAAACACACATTGTCTGGTTTACTCTTAAGGTGGCTAACACCTGCATACTAACAATTGTATTCAATGACCTTTAACACTCTATTATCTTTCCCAAACACCTTAATATCTAATTCTAACTGCGCTACAGCTAACTGAGAATTTTTTGCTGCGTCACAGCCCTTGGGCCCCCAACTAGGCCTCAGCCAGGCCTCAGTCAGGGTAGTTCAATATCTAAATCTAAATCATGTTTTCTTTCCCTAAGAAGTTTAGCAACACTGAGTTACACTTGAGGAGTGTCTTTTGTGGCCAGTTCATTGAAGAGGACTCATGGCATGTGAAAACTTTTCTCAGAGAGGTGCCAAACCCCATGGCTTGGGAACTCTAATTCAGTTTATGTCACCTGCCTATATCCTTGTCTGTGACAAAGTTCTTCTTCATGATGAGTCAGAATATGAAAAATCTATCAGAACAAGGTTTTAGAAGGCCAAGACCTTCCTTGCTTCCTAAGATAGCCAGCATAAATACTTTTATAATTTATGTTTCACTTATAGAAAGATGATTATCAGAAGAATATATTTATGAAATAACAATAATAAATAGCAATAAAACCAGATTTTGGTTCAAGAAAGGGTTCATTGTAAGAGCAAATACTCAACTAGATGAAAGGAACATGTGATTTAAGACCTATATACATATAAATGGAAGACATTTTTTAATAGAAAAGCATTAACTCAAAATTCCTCATTAAATTTCAGTGTTTCTGAGTGGTTCATGCACTTTTGGATGAGTTTTGGCTGAAGGTCTGGTTGAGCTCATGAATGAAAGAAGGGCCACAATGGTGAGGCAGGAGTTGTCAGTTACCAGTCCTTCATTTCCAAGTCCAGAAAATTTATATTTCTATTTAGTGTGATTTCTGCCATGCAAGGTCTCTGGGGAACTTCTAGATCACACAGATATAATTCTTTTTCATAATCTTTTTTATTACTTTTTTTTTTTTTTTTTTTTTTTTTTTTTTTTTTTTTTTTTTTAGATTACCCCCATCACCACCTACTGGTATAGCACTTAGAGAATAGTTTGGAAGAGAAATGCTGCTCTCACATTTTGTGTCAGATGCACCCAAAACTGTGTTTTTAGACTATAGCTCATCTTCCTTTCTTCCTTCTTCCCCTTTTGGTCTGTGTGTAAGGAAAATAATGAAAACTGGAAAATGCCATGAGAGAGTTTTCTTTTTCCTCTCCACTTCTGTGTATGACAAACCAATATAATTCCTCCTTTCTTAAACTCTGAATGGCTTGATTACAATTCCATTTCAACAGTTTTTAATTTTTGTTTGGAATTGTGAAAGTATATTGGTGAAATTAAAATAATTGAAGGGGTCAAGAAGCCAATCAGGGCCCTGAGCCAGGGAACAAAATCCTGGATTCCCTTTCTGTGTCTTTGGCTTCCTAAGGGACCTCAGAGGTGGTCCTGCATCTAGCTAGTCCCACTGAACAGAAAATACATGCACCTCAGGAAAATAATCAAATTAAGTGGCAAATTTGGAGGCTAAATGTAGTTAGTATAATAATATGACGTCCTTTGATGAAAGCTGAAGAGGATGAAAGAATTGTTATAAGGTGTATTTGTGGGCTGGAAAAAACATTTTTCAGAAGCTCAGTTTCTAAATAAACAAACATCTGCTTCTCAATTAATAACTGAACTCTTGAGTTCCTAATTTACAAAAGTGTGGATATCTTGTGTTTGAACTATGAAAACCTTCTCTGGGCTTAAGTGATAGCAGAAGTGTGGTGGTAACCTGATGGCAGGGAAAGTTTGCTAGGCAAAAATGTAAAAACTTGTAAGTGATTAACCACTGAAGCCATGTCCTAGGAGAATAACTGAATTATCCATGGTATTCATAAAAAGCACAAGATGTTTTCCAGGTAGATGAATCTTAACAGAGACAAGTTAATGGATCCAAGAGTAACTAGAAAAAATGTAATTACTTTTTATATGCAGGAGATAATGCAAAGTGATCTAATTAGCTTATTTATTCCTATTTCACCTTCTCCTAATTCTGCAACAAGGGATGTAGGTGATGCAAAAGAGACTTGAGCCAAAATGAAAGTTTGGAAATGCTAGATGACATTGAAGTTTGTTTTTCTTGAAGAGAAAGAAATTTCTTAACACATTTTTACCAATAAACTTCCAAGAATGATAAGAAAAAATAGACATGAAAATTTTGAAAGACAGTGTATATCTGTCATTGGATTGAATGTTACTCTTGAAAAATACAACATATTTGATATTTTTCTTCAAATCCATTTTGACAAATACAACCACTGAGGCATTTGTTATTTTAAAATTATCTTTTTCCAAAATTGGGGCATTATTCTCAGTTTATTTAGTTCTGACCAAAACATCCACTTCTCCCACAACCACATTAATTATAAGACAAGAATGATTTTTTTTTTCTCTCCTAGAGTTTTATAAAGATATATATATAGAGCTATATAAGGAAAACAATCAAGAGCAACCTTTGACTCAGCTGTGCTGTGCATACACCTTTGCTTTTGCTTGTTTTAGAGTAGTCATAGGAAATCAATAGGAATTTAGGGTTCTAAATAGAAGCTAAAAGCCCAGATAATTTCTTGAATCTTGGCCAAAAAGATTAAATGGCTTGTCAAAGATTGGCAGGAGATTCAGGGTCTAGATCCAGATTTTCTGATACCTTTCACTTTACTGCACATATAGGACTATCAGTTTCCAGATGTTTTTTATTGTGATGCTTGTCAGGCCTAACAAAACAAAGCTGTGTTTCAGTCCTTTACTGCGCTTCATGCAGAGTGAGCTCTGTGCATTTTGGGGGAGGATTTGCTCTGGCACTGGTAACAGCCTCACTTATTTATGGTTGCTGTCAAAATAACTTGCTCGTATTAATTGTTTGATCATCCTTAGGAAAAGGCTAACAAAACCTCAACTGCACATCTCTCAGAAGTGTGTGAAAATAATTTAAATAAATTAAAAGCCCTCTCATAGGGTGAACTTAGGGAAAGGTTGCAGAGTGAGAGACAGATCAGTCCCCAGAGATGTTTTTTTCAGATCATTTCATGGCAATGGACATCAGTGAGACGCCTGCCAAGGCAAATCAGCTGCAACATTTGAACAATGTCATATACAGAGACAAAAAACCCCTTTCACTAAGGCCATATCACAGCTGGATGCCAGAGGTACTCTAAATTTGGCAGGATGTTGTCCATGTGATAACACCTAATTCTGTTAAAATTTATTGATTTTAATTTCTATTGTATTCTTTCACAAAATTCCCATTTCAGGTGGGTCTTTAGATACCCATGTCATGACAGTCCTTGACTGAAAAGCTTAAAATCCAGGTAGGGAAAAGAGTCAAGGCTGAGGGAAAAGAGAGCCAAGTTTTAGGCTCTGTCTCTGCTTCCTCTAATGCCTCTTGTAGCATTCCTGGTCCACATCTCTGAGTTCACCCCTGCAAGGCTTCACCAGCTCTCGCAGGAAACCTGTGGCCCAGCTGGGATCTGAAATGTACTTCACAATTTATGTCCTTTTTTATTGTTTGCCTAAAGCACTTGTGACCAGCAGAACAACAAATTTGGGGAATTATATCTCCATGCAGCTAAAAGGATATATGTGACATGAAAGGAACTGAAACAAGGTTTATCTGGACACTTAACCCCCAAGACTGGGTATTCAAAGTGCCCCTCCACAAAAACAGGCACTGGGTTTTGAGTGGAAAGGAAAGAAGGGACAGGCTGGTGCATTTTTGAATATTCACAGTAGTTCACAGGTCTATAGATTTTTGTCAAAAGATTTGAAGACACATTTTTAGCTGAGGCAGTATCTCTGAAAGATTTGTTTAGATTGTTGACTTTTAGTTATTTATGCACTGCAGAGTCATACTCTCAAGTCACAAAATTGTTGTTCTAAGCTCTGATTAGATGACTGAAACTTGTAATAAAGAGGGATGATGTGTAAATAATGCATATCATCCAGCCTACTATAGGATCACAGATAAACACTGTTTTGTCCTGAAATATAAGAAAGTTTTGGTCTTCAGACGCTTCTTCAAAAATGTTCTGTCATTAGTCAAATCCTTTTGGACAACTCTGGCTCCCAAATTTCAGAGATATGCTCTTAAAACAGCTTATTTTATTGTAATAGATTCCTCTTTTGCCTAACCTCTAATATTCCTACTACTAGGGACAAGAAGTGATTGAGAAAATCTCAAGATGCGAATTGAAACTATCAGTGGGAGATTGGATTATGTTTAAGTTTGAAGCTGGAATTCTCAAGATATTCATTATCAGCTAGTCTCAGGGATTTATTTTCAGCATGTTTACATTCATCACATCTACAGCTTTAGAAAGTGTTCATGTTTGTGTTCATACTGCCTGACAAAGGACATATTACATGGGTGTGGAGGAATGTGTGTGTTATCTGTCTAATATCAGATAGATTATTTTTTCTTACTCTTAACTTAGTCCTTAACAAATACTTGTTAATTTTAGTTGAAAAAACCCCAAACAACCTTAATTTTTGAAACCCACCAAAGTGCAAATAAATATCTAATAGTCTTTCTATTCTCTAATTTCATAGTTACAGTGGAAGTAAAAATACTGAGAGGTGAGACATGCTGATGTTATCTATATATAAAGGGATTTCTAATTTGACCATGAGAAAAAACTTAATTTCATATATTTTGTTATAAACTATTTAAAGATTTTTTTCCCCAGACATAAAAAATTTTTACTTTGTGCAGAAACTAAAGCAAGTTGCTCATTAATGCTTAATTAACTTAATCATAGTTGTTGACCCACCTGTCTGGTTTAAGAAGTGACAGTTGACTTTATTTATTGAGCCTCCACTGGAGTAAGTACAGTGAAATAAGTGATCAAAACAAATTAAAAAGAAATGGAATAATATTAATAACAATAATGATAATAAAACTAACTGGTTTTAAATTATATGATTACTCTCCATTGAAAAGATAATGTTTGAAGTAGAGTCTTTTTTTGAAAATACTTCTAGTATGTAGTTTCTTCGATGTCTTTCTTTAAAAACAAATAATCCAGTATTCAGAGTTGTTTTTAGTGTCAGTGTGAAATGTTCTCTTTCATCCTCTGAACTGCTGTATTTGCCAACTGTGTTACTTAGTAGGCCCCAAACATTGCTGGATTTCCATTTATCTCAGTACGTTAGTAATGCATTTTCCTCCTTTTCACTTTGTTAATGTCTGGTTTGGCCCCTGTTGAGGAAAATATTCAATCTCATGGAGTTCCACTGGGACCCACACCTGAACTTAAGTACTCCACTGGATCATGGTGCTTTCCAGAATTAGGGTCTTTCTGCTCTGCCAATCAAATATCTTAAGGAAACACAGAGTGGATTGGAGAAAGGACAGACAGAAGTGGAAGGGAAAGTGACATCTCTGCCTATGCAAGCATGTCCCATATATGGGAATAATCATAGGGAGAAAATAATACAAAGGTGTTCTGCTGTGGGTCGATGGGAAGCCCAAGTGAAGAACCTGAACAAGACAGCAGCAGCTCAGATCAAGATTTCTGGTTAGTTGTGAGTTTGAAAAGACTGTGACTTGGATAGATAAAAATAAAATATTTGGTTTTAACAATAGGAAAAGAAAGAAGCCAAATCATTGTTTTCAACCTCTGCGAGCAGCTTCTTATTTGACTGACACAGGAATCAATTTCTCCAAGTCATTGCAGTCCATCAGAAAACTCAGAGCTCATTCTATGTTGAAAAAAAAAAGTCATTGAAATGAAATTAATGTAAGGCAGAAGTTTGGAGAAAACATTTTCATCAGATATAGTTCTGTGAAGAAAATGCCATGAAATTTTTGTTCAGATGTAAAGGAAGAAGTGTTTTTCTTTTAAACCTTCACTGAGTATTTTGACCTCTTCTGACTGCAGGTTTTCCCCAATAAAAGGAAGGAAAGGAAAAGAAAGAGCCTCCAGGTTCAAATTGATCCATATAGAAAGATCCTATTCTTTTCCATAAAATGGCACAAAAATATCCCAACATTTATTTCAAAGTAATGAGAAAAATACCTAAGATTTAAAACCTATAGGGTCTCCAAATTAAAAAAAAAAGTTTAAATCCACCCAAATTTTACATTAAATAAAAACAGAATATTTCAGGCTTACATGAAAATTACATTAAAAACTGAATGGAATATGTGTAAATATTTAATTTTTACAACATGAAATTTTACTTTTTTTCTTGGATATATGAAAATGGACATGCATGGTATTTTAATGTATTTCATACAGTAAATTTACTATCTTAATGGGAAGAAAGATAAAGAACAACAAATCTTTCAGTGTTTGAATCTTTTGCCTAATTTTATTTTTTCATTTGGCATGAAATTTAATTTTTTTTTTCATAGCACAACCAGTATATTTTACATATTTTATCTACATATTACATATCTCAATATCTACATATTTTAGAATTTTCCAAAATCAAGATTTTTTTTATTATAAGTGAGTTCTTCAGAGGATTAAGTAGAGGCTGTGATAATATACCAGTTTAAGTCTCTCATATTTTTATTAGTCTTTCAGAGTGTACAAGAAGTACCTCCCAGTGCATGGAACAGACTGCTGCAAAATTTACATTAAACAAGATTTGTGAGCCAAGATTCACATAAATCATAGAGAAGTCACATTTGTTTCCAAATAACACAATGCCTCTGGACTTTCAAAAATTCATCTATGTTTTTTGAACTGAGGAACAAAGATGAATCTAAAACTGAAAGGAAAACTGAAGAGTTAATTCATCCCAAAAGAAATTGTCGAACAGGTTTTATGAAGCTTATGTGAATTAAAATTGCTAAAATTTAGTTCTTGGTTCCATGTGCTTATCTGCAGAGCTCATTGCCCCCAGAATGTTCAAGGAAGTGTAACTCCATGACTAAATGGTTGTTTAGTAAAGGAGTTTAATAAGAAGCAACAGCAGATCCATTTCTTGAGGAAGAAATGCATGGTAATTTATGGGATGGTTTAATAACTTTTCAAGTTCACTTTCAATGTTATTTTCGATGCTGTTGTTTCCTTCTGCTTTGGTTTCAGATCTGTTTTTACAAGTGTACTGGACTCTGAAGCCAGCCCTATTTGAAGTTTTCAACTTTGTTTACTGATTAACAATGCCAGAAGCTGCAGCTGAAATTTTACTCATTTTAATTAGCTTTCTTCAGCCACTGCACAAATGAAGTATGAGTTTATTTAATGCGACAGTGTGTGTACAGAGCCAGAGATTTGACTTGTGCTCTTTAATACATTCCTTGAAGTTGCTTCACTTGGTGATTCATTTACATCGGTACATCGGTAAGTGAAAAGTCATCAATCTCATATTCATTTGAAAGCCTCGCCATACTTGCTAATGATATGCATGATTGGTCATCACAATTGAAATGTACCATAATTAAAGATAAATTAGTAGTCTTAGGTTCCTTCCATATACGGTATTCCAGTATGCTAAAAATATTCAGAATATAATAAATAATATTAAAAATAAAAAGTCAAGACTGGTTAAACCCTTAATATTTTATTTTTTTTTTTATGAGTGAGTAAACTGAAGGTCAGAGGAGTTAAAAGATGTAACCAGTTATAGGAATATAACCCTCTAGCCCTGGTTCCAACTGCTTAAAAAAAATGACGTTGCATCATACACCTAAAGAAGAAGAGTCATGATAGTGGCTCAAGTTACAAACTATGTGATTATTACCTATCTCAATGCTCAGTACAGGCAATATTTTGTTACAAATATAACATTAACAAATTAAAGGAAGGATACTTGTTGGCTTCATTGGTTGGTTTTGACTGAGCAACAGAGAGATGAGGAACTGTGTGGGAAAGCTGCAAAGATAGATCAAACAGAATGAAAATATTTGCTGCCTTTATAAAATTAACCAAGTAATTCAGTGTTGAGTGTCTCAGGTATCATTTGTACTCTCATGCCATGGAAAGGAGGGAGGCAAGGAGAAAAGCCAATTCTCATTCCACATGGGATAAAATTTACTTCTGATGAACCAAAATTTGCACCCAGTGAGCATGAGTGCCCATGTCCTTGTGTTCATGTCAAAAGCAGAGATTCTCCTTTTGGTTTGGAACAAAATAAAAGATTGCCCAAGTGGTGGCTTTGCATCATAGAATGGTTTGGGTTGAAAAGGACTTTATCTAGTTGCAGCTCCCCTGCTATGGGCAGGGACACCTTCCACTAGACCAGGCTGCTCAAAGCCTAATTCAGCATGTGTGTCATACACAACTTTTATAGTAAACAAGTTCCAGTGCTCCACCACCTTCATTGTAAATAATGTTTTTATCACATCCAGTCTAAATGTACCCTTTTTAAGTTTTAGACTCTTGTCACTTGCCTTGTCACTACAGACCCTGGCAAAAAAGTCTTCACCTTTCTTATAAATCCTGTTTAACTACTGAAACCCTGAAACAAGCCCAGGAGCCTCCTGTTCTTCAGGTTGAACAGCCCCAGCTCTCTCAACCTTTCTCCACAGGAGAGATTTTCCAGCCCTCTGATACCATTCATGGCCCTCCTCCTGGACTCCCTCCACATCTTTCTTCTGCTGAGGACCCTGGAGCTGGAGACAGAATTCCAAATGGGATCTCACAAGAACAGAGGAGGGTGAGAGAAGTCCCTCCCTCAGCCTTCTGGCCATGCTTCTATTCATGTTTCCATTTATGCAGACACATAGCTAAAGTAGGCATTTTCTTTGTGTACCAGATGTTTTGCAAAATTTGTTGCAAATGACAGATGCAGCAAAGGAGACTGGAGGGAAAAACCCACTTTCAATCAGTGTAGACCACACACTTTTTTATTCCCCCCCCAACAGATCTGAGATTTCACTCTTTAAAAATTTATTGCATTGCAGCTTCAGAAAATGAAACCCTCAGGGTTTTGGAGTGTTTATTTAGGGGAAAGGTACAGGCAGATTCACTCAAAACTCTTGACAATTTTGGGTCTGTCACATGACACTTGAAAGAGTCTGCATTCACTGATGAATGACCTTGTGGCTGTCCTCAGCCAGCTGGAACCATGCTTTCCCATCCGTGGCATGTATTAGAGTGTGCACCACAGCTGTTCTCCATCAGAAGCTAAGTGCAGTCCTTTCAGAAAGCTGTTGGCAATTAATTGTGTCCCTTTCTGAATTTGTCTCTATTTATGGGTTTTATAGAGAAGAAAAGGCTGCAGCAGAGAGCTAGAAGTAGAGAATCTGGGGAATTTTGTTGATGTTCACAGGTTGCAGATGGATAAACACTTCTGAAAGCAGAGAGAAATAAAGAAATGCAGGATCAAGGTCAGATCATACCCCAGCATTTAATAGAATTTCCAGGCTTGGATGGCATATTTTCTAACACAATAATTCAGCTAGGTGTTGTCAATTGTCCTCAGTATAAATACAGTGAGGTATAGAGGTACATACTGGAAGTTTCCCTACCCTTCAGTACACTTTAAAAGTACTTGGCAGAGTCAGAAAAGTTTTCTGCTTTTAGATACTGGCTGTATTCTGCTATTTATACCTCTTCTTCCTTAAAGTCATGCCATTATCACAACTCTTAATTCCTATTGTCTGGGGTTTTTTATGGAATATAGGAATATATACTTAATTTCCTTTACGATGTAATAAAGAGGCAATGGTGTTTGCCCAGTGATTAGGGCATGCATCGAATCTGTGGGAAACTGTCCTTCAGGTTCAGAAATTTCCGCTGGATTGGGCTCAGCTAGACTCAGCTATTCCTTCCCCTGGGGATATTACTGGACCATTCACTGTGGAAGGCTGTGTCTGTTCAATCTTCCCTGCTCAAGCTGGTTTGTGTTATGAAAATAATGAGGCATGCACCAAACAGAAGTTGGGGACTTACCTTTTCCATATTGTTAACCAATGCCTTAAATACTGAGAAGCTGAATTTTTGCTGCTTATTTGTCTCCATTCAGAGAGTGCCCAATTACTCAGTACAGAGTGGGGCAGGTTCATTACAAGTATTGAGTCTGAGCAGCCCATGGGTAGTTTATGTAAAAGTTGTTAAAGCCAAAGTTAAAACCTCTGAACTGAGGATGAACAGGCATCTGAACTCAGCTTGCACAACCCCACATAAGCCATTTATAAGGTTTAAACCTTGTGTGTTCTTCACCTCTGCTACTTCTCAGAGACAGCATGATTAGTTCAGGTGCCAGGAAAAGTTCAATGACTGTAAATACAAGTGGAGAGAGGTTCCTGAAGATTTCCTCTCGCTCAGAGTGAATTTAAACACTTTATTTGGAGCTCTGTATTCTGGAAATGGCAGAGTACTTAAATACAACACATTGCAATTCTGATCCTGGATTCTCTTGTTCATCAAGGCCCAAGAACTCCTGCTGAGACTAATTTAATATAGTGCTGATTTTTGTGGTCCAAAGAGGACAACTTTTGGGCTCACTTACTTTCTTGTACTCTGCAAGAGATAAAAAAAAGCTCTCACAGACTCCAACTATGGATGTTTTTGCCCTCGGATAGAACTCTATTGATACAATTGACCAATTGGTCAAAGTTTACACAAGAACAGATAGATCCATTTAAATATAAAATAATTTTAATATTCTTATTAATAAACTTAAGAGATATAAATAAAATATGGTAATGACAATATTAAAATCATTCTATGAATAAAGGTTTGTCCTTACATGTTAAAGTAGGTCTGGATACATTACTCAGAACTGCATGCTCTAACTGGAAAAGATACAGATGGTAATTAACAAAAATTATTATTTTAGATGGAGTCCTTACCTGAGAAACAATAAAAAGAATTTACTGACACTTTTTTCATTTGAATAGGAGTTGAACAAGGGATAAATTTTGATTTTACAGTGCCATAAGAGACACAGAAAAGTTAAATCAAGTGCATCTGTTTACTCTGACCTTGTTTTACAAGACCACAGAGATGTAAAAGGAGAGTGAATGATAAAATTTTAGAATTTAAAGGAGAGCTCCTTCCACAAAAATCTAGGACAATCCATAGCTGCATAATACCAGAAGGACTAAAAATAAAACAAATAATCAATAAAGGGTTAAAGAAAATATGTGATAACATATCAAAGTTATGACAAATAGGCAAAAATGGAAAGTAAAGCCAATGAACAGTGGTGGTCTTTTATTTAAATGTAATGATGATTAAAAGGAATGAAGGACACTAGTAACTTCTATCCACAGAATGGAAATTTCTGTGCATTTCTGAAGGTTGGCTATGCAGTCTTCCTGACCAATTCTTCTGTGTTAACATTACCTCACTGAGCACTTAACTGGTACCTTCTTAGGAAAGAAATAGGAAATTATGATGTTTCTTTGGATTTCCTACTATGTTCCTACAATCCTTCATAGTTGATATTGTATACAACAATGGACAAATATAGATCAAGATCCTGCAATGTTTCAATGTGGAAATATCATGTCATTTCAGCTTGTGAAATCAAGGAGGGAGGAAGGTCTTCTCAAAAGCCCTAAAGCCTTCTTTCCCTTCTTTCCAAATCCTCCTTGGGTGAATTCAGTCTATGCAATGTTCCACAGCTGCTGATGAACAAAGGTTCCTTTTCCATTAAAATGCAGAGCTGGAAAGAGTCTAAAGAGACATTTAATCTTTTCATCCCCTTCTCCCAACCCTGGCAATGAGACAACATCCTCTATATGCACACCATGCTTTTCTGTTCTTAAAAACCTCCAGTGGCAGATTCAAAAAGGATCACTGGCTTACCAGTTCCAGTATTTAACTGTCTTTACAGTTAAAAGGATTTTCTTAATATTTGATCTGTATCTTAGCTACAAATTAAGCTGATTACTCCATCAATACCAACAGCAAGCAACAACTATCCTGTTTTACAGTAGTCTTTTACATATAGACTGACCTGAGCTGGAATTAATTGAGAGAAGTGCCTTGGTCTGGTTTAAACAGAAAACAGATCAGATGATCACAACAGTCCCTTCTGGATTTGTAAGTGTGTGAATCAAATATGTCTCCTGAGCAAAAATATCAAGTAATTCTGCTTTCTTTTTGGAGACAAACACTGTAGTGTTTCATTTGACAGAAATATCTCATTCTTTTCTGCACTCACGCATTCCGGGAACATTCCCATTATATTTGCAGAAAATTGCAAATTTGTTTTCAGTATGAATGACAAGTAATAAAATTAAACTATATTGTACTGTACTAGGTCACACATGAGAGCTGGAGTTTGTTTGTTGCCAGTTTCTCTGTTTTTCCCTTTCTTAGAAGATAGCTCATTATTTCCTACAAGATCGGTTATTTGAAATCTATAGAGTTGGCTGTAAGTGTGTGCTGTTTACCATTCCACACATCAGTCCCTTTCCTCCCTTCCCAAATATATAACTACATTTTTTATAGATGCTTTGGTACATTTTAAAAGGCATGTCTGTTTCTTTTTTAGAGACTCTTGGAAGCAAAGTGGGACACTTTGATGTTCATTTGCACACCATACCCAGAATTACTAAAGTTTTGTTGTAGAGGTGTTTTGCTTTGGTTTTTGGGGGTTTTTTTCTGCTTTGTTTTTTCAGCTTTAGAAACAAATGAGAAGATTGAAGACTGCACACTTCTGCAATTAACTCTTTTCTGGGTATCCTATGAAAACTGAAGAATCCAGGGGAGCACATAGGGGACTTACCCCCTTGTCTGTCTTTGTTTGTTCTCTGTATAATCTGGATATTGTCTTAAGTCAGAATACTGCAGCCACTCAGACAGCTTGGAGTATCTGTAAGCATGAGACAAACACACAGCTTCCTCTCTGAGATGCACGGACTTATCATAGTCCCACAAGGACTGTGATGCAGAGGTTGTACTCTAAATGATCTGCTGCTTTTTGTGGATGTCCAGGTTGGAAGTGAAATACTTTCATTTTCCAGGTGAAGACCATAAACAGTCCTGGTCAGGACTCAGATCATTCACCAGCCCAAACATTAACCTTGTTTGCAATGGGTCATCGGGCACAAACTGGGAGTTTCCTAATATAGCACTCTCAGCTCTAAGCTTTTTATCCTTCATGTTCTGTCCTAACAGAAAATCTAAGATTTTCTATGAATATACATTCCTAATGACAATAGGTAGTTACTACTAAATTAATATGTTTTTGTTTTCTATGTAAATACACAAGTTTTTAAATAATCTAAAAATATTGGCGTGACTTCTGTACCTGAAAAATATACCTGTCCTTATTTCTATGTCAAAATAGAAAACATTTTCCTTCAAATTTCTACTTATTTTTGTTTCTTTTCAGAGCAGTTATTTTTATAGGAATTTTTATTTCTTTCCACACTCTGCTTTTCTTTATGCCCAAGGACTTTCCTGTGATAAGAGTAGTTTGAGGGAAATGCTGAAAAGGAAATAGGATAAAACTATCTTGGATTCATTCTGTAGTTTTGGACTCCATTTACAGAAAATAAGATATACATTTCAGTTGCTGGTGTTAAACAGCAGTGTTATAAACTCTAATGAAGTGGAAGTGAATTATGTTCTCAATGATCTAAAAGGGAAACCTGAATTCCCATATCTGTATAAACAATAAAATGTCAGAAAAATAGACCAACAAAGTATCTGTTCCATCTTTAGTGTTTTTGTATTACATGTTTCATAAAGCACAGCTATGGAGAAAATTAAGAAAATCAAATAAACCAGTAATTTACAGTACATGATGAGCTACTGTCCTTTTCTCCTTCCAAAATGTCAATTTTAAATCCTTGCCTGAATCCTTGTCTGAATGAAAGAAAAATATGGCAAGGATTACATATATTCTCATGGACAGAGCTGAATATTAGATTTTTTTTTTTTGTCTTCCTTCACTATTTCCTATTGTTGCTGAATATTTCAAATAGTAAGGAGGTAAAAGATTATTGCAGGGGTTGTAAGTACCTCCAAGTTGATTGAAAATCCATGTACTTCAGAACCAGACAGAGTAGGTTGCTCCTCTAGAGTTATTGTGGAAACCAAAACATTTTTCCCCTTCAAGGAATAATAATTATGAGCTGCAAATAAATGATTAATTATATTTTAACATTATTTTACCTTGAGGTGAACTTTTAAGCTTCTAGAGCAATACAGATTTCAATAAATAAATTTGCTGGCAGCTATAGAAATGAGGTCGTTTGGGCTACCAGTAAACAGTATTGTTCCTAAGCTCAATGAGCTTTCTATTACTTATTAAGAGCCAATGATACAAACTCCTTGTGGGGGAAACTTATAACACAGTATATTAAAAATAAAGCCTTTTATAAGGTAACAGAGATTTTAGGCTTTTGGGTGTTGTTTTTTTTTTCCATATTCCAGGTATTTTTTGTTTTTCCACGCAATTAAAGAGCCAAAGAATTTGCTGAAGGATTTTCTCTGCTTAAGTCTAAAACAATAGTCTTGATTCTGTCTAACAAAAATGAAATCCCTTAGTTCTATGTTTGTTTCAGTCTCTTTTCGATATTTCACTGATTTTTAACTTTTCCATTATTTCTAACTTTTATAGAGTAGTCCTCCAACAATGTCAGTAGTGTCTCAACCCCCATGGACAGTCTAGATCTAGGTGCTTTTTAAACATAGATCTCTAAGAATAGACAGGATGGCATTATGTTAGAAGAAGTCCACTCTTCTCTTCAAACCTTAGTTCTCTGTTTTGAATATTGCTTTTCAGGAATTTTCTACATTTCTGCTGTGGAATCTGAGAAATATTCCTTGTTTCGAACTCCCAAAACATGAATAAAAGAATTTTTGGTGATAAAAATTTGCATAAAGAGATATGTGCAGAACATTAAGAGATAACATGATACTTTCCTACAAAATAATTCCAATTAAAAATTATTTTTTTAGCTATAGGTGAATATTTCAGTGTCAGCTCCCTGAAAAACAGGATAATAGGATCTTTATCAACAGAAATCCTATAAAACAGAGCTATTTTAATTTTTAAAGAGAAAATTGTTGTGACACTTAGGACACTTAGGTTGTGACACTGGCCTTCCTCTGTGTGGATAATACTTCAATATAATGTCTAATTTTGCATGAGATTTGGTGCTTTAAGACATTAAAAGATTTGAAGGAATTTGATGATATGTTAGGAAAAAGCGAAAAGACTATAACTCTACTACAATAGTTCTTACTTTTCAACTAAAAGAAAATCTGGTCACCTTCCAGTTAGGAGCAGCTGAGACCCATCAAACAACTGAAAACAATTTGTTCAGAGCTGGAGCTGTCATAGTCTATTAATGTAAAAAACAAATGAAGTGCTGCTTCTGACTTCAGCTCACCACTTCATACCAGCTCTCTCCCATTTCACTTGACAGTTGTGGACACTGAAATAATACAAAACATAACCCAATCAACAGACTGTGAAGAATATGAAAGCTAAAGACAGATGTTCAAGAGCTATCATCACTTTTCAGCTTTAATTATATTGACATGGAACAAACAAGTGATAAATCAACTATTTTATAGTGTAATAAGCCTTATTCTACCTGTTAACCTAATGCCTCTTTGGGTGGCATATCCCAGGTACAAGGGAGACCATGGAGTGTTCTGCATGTAAACAGTCAAAGAAACTAATTGTGTACTGAAATAATACTGAAATGCTCCTGGTTTTCAAGATGAACATCACATTCCAGAGGGCTTTTTTGGGCTTTCTTCCTACACAGCTATATCTTATAACTTTGAAGCCCTATTTATGTCGTCCATTCTAAGTCCTACAGCAAAACAAAATGGATGAATATTTTTGTATTATTCACTTTAGGTTTCAGTTTTATTGGCAATAATTGCCAATTACCCAACATGTTTTATGACAATCCATTATTCTCTGGGTCAGCTCATAAAGATGAAAGACAAGGTACAGCGTTGCTACACAGACTAGGATTTGGATGCCACCATTTTTTAAATGAAACTTCTTGAAATATCTTGAATTCAAGGATCTATTTTATCATTAATGCTGCAAAAGGCTTTTTGACACCTATGAAATACAGTTCCATAATTTCACTGTGATTTATAAGGGGAAATTTTTCCTATGATATCCAGTTCATAGCTGAAGAATTCACAGCAGAAATACAGAAGTCTTTTTCTTTGAAAATTGCTCTTTCAGATACATCCATACCCTGATGATCTGAAGTCCAGTGAAAAGAAGAGTGAGATTTCAGGCACGTTGTTGATTTCCAAGTTCCTCTAAGACTAAAGACCCTCCAAATGAAACTTACAGGGAATCCTAAGAAAAGGAGCATGAAAAGTGCTGGAAAAGAATTTTAATGGTTCTCATTAGCTCAATGAAAAACATTCTCAGCGGATCCAACCTCCCAGTTGAACTAAATTTCACTGTGAAACTAAAAGCACAAAACAGGGTCCAAATCAAGGTATTGTGTCTGTGTTCATTGTTCTCCATTCTGTACTCTGTGCTTGTAGGCATCACACTCCGCTGCCTCAGGGAGTGAAGGTGGGTAACAAATAACCCTTTTCTCCCTCTATCCCCAAAAAACCAACTCATAAAGCCACAGAAAAAACAAATGAACAAAAGCTGTTCCAGGCTGATGGATTGCATTGATTTCACAGAATTTCTGTTTGCAGTCCTGGTGAGCCCAGTCTTTCTGCTCTTGGTATCCCATTACTCAAGTAGAGGGGATGTCCCAGTATTGGAGATAAAGGACAGAAACTTGGATTTGATAAGCTTGGAGGTCTTTTCCAACTTTAGTGATTCTAACAATGGACAGAGTAATCCCTTCCATATTTATTCAGTTTGCTCACAGTCTTTGGCATGCGCTGTGGTCAGACCAAGACAGAGTAATTTCAGAGTTTTATGTTTGCTCTATTAGTAGCTTACTATGAAATGCAAGCAATGGAGAGATGTACATAGATGGCAGATTTACACTATCTTTTAATGTTTGTAGACTTAGATGACTTTTATGATAATGCTTCTCTGTTTGGTTTGGGGGCTTTTGTGTATTGAATATTTAATGAGGTTTTAATTGTTGTTGGTTGTTCTGATTAGAGTTAATCCATGTGGCACCTACAGTGTGCTGGCAGGGGGCGCTTCAGAAATGAAAATGGTCATTATTTCTTACTGTAAAATACTGAATCACTTACATCTAGGGAAATGGACTGAAATTTTACAGATGGGTTGTTTTATGAGTTCAGCAGAAAAAATAATACATTTAGCTTGTTAGACAATACTGCAAAGTATTGTCTCCTTCATCAAATGTCTTTTTCCCAATAGAATGGACTCCATCTGGAGAAATTACAGTTTATGGACATGGGAGACAGTTATAAAGGTACTATTTGTCCTCCACTAAGTGAAGTCAGAGGCAATTTTGTGCCATATCAACTCCTTGGTCATGGGGACATCAATAAAGTTGTTTTTTGGTTTGTGATCTTTGGCTGCCACACAAACCCATAGGAATTGCTGCTACCTTTCAAATCACCTTCAGCATCTTCAAACCTGGGTATGAAGAGAATGGTGTATAGACATGTTGAATCTACTGTATCATGTCTAGGTCTCTCTGACTTCACCAATTTTCCCATCTGTCCCTTAACTTAAATATATTCCCTTAGAGCAAATTTTTCTTTGCTTTGGCTTACAAAAGTTTGGCCTCCTATAGAGATAATTATATTTCAGAGTCATTACATGACAGTGCATGTATCTGCTTATCTGCTTTCATAGTTTAGTAATATGACAACAAGAGCATTCAAGATTCTGGCAAATGACCTCTCCCTCACTTCTGCCAAACGTTATTAATGTTGAGACAATGCTCAACTTCTGAGCCAATGTTAAATTTTATGTTCCTAATAAACATTTTCTTCTACAAGAAAATCTCTGCTGAAAACCATCTTCTCAGAGTGCTCTTACTGCTACTGTGAAATGCTAGACTGAAAAAGCTGTAAATCAACAGGCTGTCCTCAGCCTCAGACCAGCTGTTAGAGGAATTAGTCAGCACACACGCTTATTTAATTTGTCCTACTCTTGTGCCTTGAGGCTGACCTTCAGCAAATGCAGCCTATGAGGAGCAGGATTTGATAAATTCCTAGTGGCCTGAAATTCTTTGCCTCAAGACTAAATGGGCTGAGAATGTCACTATCTGGCCAGCATACAGCTATCCCTGATGTGAAAGGAAGACAGATGGGTGAAAATCTTAGGGTTGAAGAGATCATCAGCTTTTAGATTATAAGAGATTGTCTGAAGTTGAACATTTCTGATGTACCTCATCAGTTGACAGTTTCATCAAGAAGACACAGGAAAATTTGTTAAACTACTCAATGCCCTCATAGCTGGGTCACTCTTTCAGAATGTTTTGGAGATTCATTCTGAACCTCTTGTTATACCTAAACCACATTGATGAGATTCATTTAGACATGACCTTGCAATAAATGTCTTACATTTTAGGTTAACCAGCCTCCATCTGCAAGGAGTTATTGCCAAACTTGTGTCTGAAATGGTCTAAAATCTTGAAAGTTGCTATAAATATGAGAATTCCCATCCACCATCTGGAAGACCCAAATCCATATTTAGTATAAAATGTCATAGTGACATTGAATTCTACTTCATCCTCAAAAGCTCACTCATAATTTTAAAAACCTATTCCTAACATACAGCAACAGCTTTCTTTCCTTTCCTTTCTCCTTCTGCCCTTTCTTTTTCTCCTATAATATGAGCTATTACATCCACACACTCTAATCCAAGTCTGTTCTCCTGATATGTAGCAAAACAAAGAATAACACAGATTGTTGCATTTCTACAGTCGTAATCAGAAGTGTGTGAAACAGGCAGATCATAAAGCTGGCTTTGCATTGTTGATATTATTCTGATATTGTAATTTGCATTGAACTAAAATAATTTTTGTTTCATTGGTCTCTATGGTCAAAATGAAAGCAATAATTTAGCGAGGTAGCTTTTTAGTTTGTTTTTATTTTGGATAAAGCTTAAATATATTCCCTAAGATCTTTTTAAAAGGTAGGAGCAGAAAACTCATAAAAAATAAAAATGCTGTTAAATAAGTCGTAAATTTCAAAGTGACACGTGAGTGCAATAACTCGAATGTAAAGTTGGAGAAAATAATAATGCTATAGTACTTGCAATGCAAAGGCTACAAAATGCAAAAAAGGAAGTTTAAGAATCTCAAAAAACTGTAATGGATCTGCTGAAATACAATTGAATTTTCGAGAGGAAGGTGTAGAGAGCTTGCAATCACCAGGTCTTAGAGGAAAGAAAAACTTCTTCAATTGTTTAATTGTTCTGGGGTTTTCTTTGATGTCTTTTGAAGGATGTTTTTCTTTAATTATATGGAGCATTTTTCTTCTATCAAATAGAAAACAAACCTTGAAACAGGAATTTGTGAACCTTGCCTTTAGAAACTGAAACTGTTAGGGTCTGGTTCTTGCTATTTACTTCAGAGCTAAATGCAGTAGATGTAAATGTAATGGTACAAAACCTTTGAAAGTAATTAAATCACATAGTAAGATTAGTTCAACCCTTAAGATAAAAGGATTGAGGCTGCTTTCATGACAAAAGAGCTGTGCATTTATAAAACCATAAAATCACTTGCTTAAATCATTAGTGTATTTAGCTGTTTCAGTGATAGATATTGGAATACATCACACCAGTCACCTCTTAGGACTTTGCATATACAACGTCTGCTCTGTTCTCCTGTTCCAACAATTTCAGTTTCAAAGCAAAAATCCTAAAGATCTGTGAACAAAGAATAATTTTCTTTTTGTGCCATTTTTGCTCCTTTATGGTAATGCTTGATAAAGTTGTAGGGTTTAGTATTTTTGTCAGTCAATCTCTTATTATTCATGTTTCATATAAAAAGATTCAGAACTTAAATATACTTCAGTCTAATATTTGTGACTATTCATCATCTGATAGTTAGGAGCAGTTTGGAAGACGCATGAGAAAAATAGATGTTTCTAGTCCCTCAAGTAATACAGCATTGTGATTATGATTGCTATTAAAATAAAGAAGACTGGTTGTTCATGGGCTTTGGCATTGTTAAAACGAAGGATGACAAAGAAAGCACGTGAGAAAAAATTGTCTAAAGATTTGTAGAACATGTGAATAATATAATCTCATTTGCAGAGAAAGAACATTATATTAAAATTGACTTTGTATATTTAAATTTCAAACTGTTGGGCTCTTTCTCAGAGAGAAGAAGAGAAAAAAAGATAGTGTAAGTGAATTGAGGAGAGAGAATCTGGATTTATTTCTCTTCTATCTTTTATAGGAAGTAGTTAAATGCAAATGCACTGCCCGTTTGCACCATCTAGGATTTGATAGGCAAGCTGGCATGGGAGAAGGAGAAAAGGAAGAAAGAAAAAATAATATATATGAAACACTTTGAAGTGAAGGAGTCCAAGATAGAGGACTAAACTAGAGTTTAGTCCAATGTCCAAGATAGAGGACTAAACTAGAGTTTAGACCAATGTCTATAAAATTCAGGTGTGGAAACTCACATGCTTAGTCTTAATGCAGACAAAACATCTGGATGTCTTTGGAACCCTGGGAAAACAATAACCTCAGACTTTCCCAAATAGTCTAGTCCTCAGATGTGTCAAGGCATCAATATATATAATAAGTTTCAAAGAAGCCAAGATATTGCCATCAAATCACTCGGTGTAAAAAAATGTGGTTTTCTTTCTTTCTTTATGATAGGTCTGCATTGGACACTAAATAACTTCAATATAAAAGTTCGATATTTGTCCCACTATAAAGGTTTATCTGAAATTTGTGACAGGACTAAGGGGAACTATTAAGCTATTTTCTTAAATTTCATTTCATTGTGTGGTAGAAAAAAACCTGACTCCATCAAAAAGAAAAATATTCCCCAGAAAAACTGTAGTCTGAGTATGTCCACAATGCTACATTTCAAATTGCTTCTTTCATGCAAAGTTATAAAAACAACACTTTAAATATTTATCCAAAAATAACCACTTAGAATCATAGCATCATAGAATGGTTTGGATTGGAAGAGACCTTAAAGATCACCCAGTTCCAGCCCCCCCTGTCATGGGCAGAGAAACCTCCCAGGAGACCAGGCTGCTCCAAGCTCTGTCCAACTTGACCTTGAGCACTGCCAGGAATGGGATTCTCTGAGCAAACTGTTCCAGTGCCTCACCACCTTCACAGTAAAGAACTTCTTCCACATATCCAATGTGATTTTCACTTCCTTTGGTCTGAACCCACAGTCCTTGTCCTGTCACTACAGCTCCTGAAGACGAGTCCTACTCCATCTTCCTGCAGCCCCCTTCAGATATTGGAAGGTGCTACAGGGCCCCAACACAACCGCCTCTTCTCTGGGCTGAACAGCCCCAGCTCTCTCAGCCTGTCTTCACAGGGGAGGTGCTCCAGTCCCCTCACCAACTTCATGGCATCCTCTGGACTTGCTCCAACAGCTCCATGACCTTCTTAGGCAAGGGGACCCAGATCTGAATGCAGCACTCCAGGGGAGGTCTCGTGAAAGCAGAGCAGAGGGGGAGAATCACTGTAAAAATATGAGTGGGAAAGGAAGGACATGGAGCTAACAGTGAGACTCAAGACACTGGAGCTGTGATGCCTTCAAGCCACCCCTTCATCTTCTAGATCCTTGCTTAGTTGTAGTAGCTTGTCTTCAGGAAGGAATAATTCTGCAGAACACAATTTCCCTTGAACTTGGCTCCTGTCAAAAGGGCACACTGAACATTTGCACACTAGCCTGTGAAAGTTATAACAGTCTGATGTCCAAGTAGCACCTTGTTCTGGCATAGCCTGACTCCAAACAACATCCTGAGCTCTGGTCAGTGTCCCAGCTTGGGCTGAGAAAACAGATTCAGTCCCACCTCTGCCCCTGGTTTACTGTGTGACTTTGGGCAAATCTCCCCTTGCTAGGTCTGTTTCCTCATACCTAAAATATGTTTGGAGACACCATGGGTTCTCTGGGGAAAACTGTTCTGCCAGAAAGAGCTGAGATCAGTTGTGCCAATGCTCAGCAAGTACTCTGCTGTCCTTGCTAAGGGAAGGTCTCTCCCCCTCATAAAACCACAAAGCTATATCTTGATACAGGTTAGTACGTGGCCAGAGTCTTATAAATCATGTTCTAATGTATCAGTCTCTGAGGGTCCAGCCTTTGCAGAGAAGTGGCTAAAATTAATTAGCAAGACTGCTCTTTAAAGGTGTTTTGTAAAGCAAAAGGTTTAATAAAGAAAAATATATATTAAAAAAAAAGTAACAGAAAACTGTCCTGGGTTGTAGTGTAGGATGTGCACAAAGTATTTATTCTATCACCATCTTCATGAACTGTTGGAACCAGGTGGGGCAGTGTTTTCCTAAGCCCCCTGCCTTTGGGCTCTTCTGTTAATGCCCCATCAATGCCTTGCCCATGACTCACAGGGAACTCCCTCCAGGAGTTATCTCTGTTTAATGGGCCATCAAGGACTCACTTCATGACTCATCATCCCATTGTGAGATGCTCCACCCAGGGGAAGGAGCCAGGCATTCTCACCTGGATATAATCTGGGATTTGGGACAGTACAAACAGCCCTTACCCACTGGATTCCCAGAAGACCAGAGCTATCAGACCTTTCTACAGGATCACTGCTTCAGGAAGAACACCTCATCTGGACTGCTTCCAGCACCCTGCTCAGGTTGTATTCTGACTCTGTCAATGGTCTTTTGTATTATTGCATTTATTTTATTTTACTTTTTTTTTCCTTTCTTCTTATTAAATTGTATTTCTGACTTGGAGCCTCTCAGTCGTTTTGCTTTCAAACTATGACAAAAACAAATGATAGCTGTGCACAGGTGTCTGAGGAAACCTTCTGACACCTTGCTAAAAACATTCCAATAATACTTTTATTTTTCTTGGGCTCCTTCCTAAATACTGAATGTTTTAGGAGGGACAATTTGGCTTGTTGCCAATAAGATCACCAAGAGGCTTTGAGTTACACTCTCAGAGCCCAATCTATCTCTTGCGCTGGTGCTGAGCCAGTTACTGTGAGACAAAACCACAGAATTTTCTACTTAAACTTCCTACTTAAACTTCCTAAAATGTCTAAAGCTAAACTGAAACTCTTTCTCCATTTGGAAACACCTGCCCCAGCAGGTGTGGAGAATGCATTCCTGCAGTATCTAATCCATGCCAGGCAGAAGTAGCAGGGCTCTTGCAGACCAAGCAGGCAGTGAGGTTGGAGTGAAGCAGTTGGTCACATTAGAGAGGCAGGACTATAGAACTTCCTGAAATGCAGTTGCAACAGTTTCTGCTACTGTTAGCACCTGTCTCAGCAAGAGATTTTTCTGTGAATGCTTTTCATGGGGGTTTTATGCATTCAGGAAGTAAAGATCAAGACTTCCACCACACTGTTAGTCTGAACAAGCCTCAGAGTTCTTCTATTCTTATTCCAGTAAGGAATTATCAAATTTTGAAATTGTTCATAATGAAGAAAAGAACTTTTAAAAAAAGGACACTACATGAATAAATTAATTTTTCCTCCAGATTCCTTCTCTATTTTGGGGGAATTTGGAGTTTGAAATCCAGAGGTTTTTAGAATACTAGAAGACATTGACAAAACTGAAGAAAACACCTAGATTCAGGCTTGAATAAGACTTCCCCTCATCCCAGCATACTATTGATATCTTGCCACCCATCTGCCTTTGAAGATTTGAGGCCCTTCCCATATGAATATAAAATGAGAACACAGATCTGCTAGTATTTCTCACAAAACTCAAGCTCTTCTTGGGGGCTGGACCAATAACAGAGTCTGATTATTCTAATAAACATCAAATGAGGTATTTAGGATAAAGACTTAGAATTCATTCACCATTAAGACAAATGCAGATCTTCTGTTAAAGCCAGCCAGGGTTGCATTTATTAGCAAAAAGTATACATTCAACTGTATTCACTGGTATTGGTCTCACTCAAACATGAGAGGTGAGAGGAAATATAAATATATTTTCTATTTTTATCATCATGGCCAAAAAGATAGGCAAAAAAAGCAAAGGCAGCAGAGTAATTACACAATGCCAGCCTTTCTGAGAACATCTCTTGAAGAGACTGAGGAAACTTGCCAGAGTGCTACAGAAGTTTTGATGAAGGGAAGCACTTGGATAAGGACATTAAATCCAGGCTGATACCAGCATATGGAAGTTGAAGTCTTTTCTCATTATCTTGGCTGATTTTCTGCCAGGAGACACATCTGTTGCACTTCTGCAGGAGCCCTATGGGAATATAAACCTAGGCAGTCAGACCAGCCTGCTAAGTCATATTTATGTAACATTTTTAGGTAATTTCTCACATCAAGGGATGCACTGGCTCAGAAACACACTTGGGACTCATGGAGGGTGGGGAAAAATCTTGTGGGAGGCATGTTTGCCATCTGATGGGAAACTACATGGACACCAGTGGAGAATTCTCCCCCCAAAAATGAGAATTGACTACTCCTCAGGATTACTTAGCAAGTTGCTCACATTACTTATTTAGAATGATAATTTCCCTGAGCTGTCAAAATCCCAGATTTAAGACATATGATTGAACTGCTGTTAGCAGCAATAATGGTTATGATAAACTAATGGCAGTTTCATGCAAATTCTTTAAACTTTAAACATCGTAAAGTTTTAAAAGCTTAGGGCTTTTGTCATTTCAAGCCAACACTTCCACATTATTATCATATTTTTGGACTTAAATTCTCTTTTTTTTTCAGAGTTTGAATACCCCTGGAGGGTTTTCTCTTTATACAGATAGGGGAAAGAACATGGTGTGATGACACAATGAATTATAGCCTTGTCTCTTACCTATTCACCCAGTTTCAGATATTTGGCTTATTAAACTCCTGCTTTCCACTCACACGTGCAGAACTCTCCAGGGCAACACCTCTAATATGTCTTGATGCATTGTGTATGTCAAGGTGGGTTTTGTGTGTTTTTCTAAAGATTGATCCTGATTTTAATGAAAAATGGAGAAGAATATTGTGCTGCAAAAAGCTGGCTTTATGTTAGCATTTCAGTTACCTTCATCGTAGTTGAGGAACAGAAATATGACTTTGGCTAAGTCCACTTTATCTCATGGACAAATATCTCATGGAGGAGTATGCATTTCACAAGGAGCTGCATTCTGATGACTTCTCCAATTTGATACTGAAATTTTAAAACAAAACATAAGCCCTACACCCCCAAGAAGTGACTTTTTTAAAGAGCTCAGGATTTGTCCAGTTGCTGAAAAGACTAAAAATACAAAGAGTCTGGCAAACCCTCTAAAACTTCCATGTAATTTTCATCTGCAATATTTTAGAAGTTATGAAGTTTCTGTAAATTATTAATTAGCAGTGTACTCTCATCTGAAATGGCTGAATAACAATATCTTCTGGCAGAATATTCAATTTTTCTCACTGAATTTTATATCTGGAGTTTCTTTATAAAGTCTAAATCTTGTAAGTGACCAGTAACCTCTGCTGCTGAATATCCCAGATAGGTTTTCATGGCAATAAAACCCAGGCACAGTTTGGTGTGCATCAAAGTGTTTTGATGGATCAAGTGAGAGAACTAAGTTGTCTTCTTTCCTGATAAAACTCCAGATACTGAATGTTCAGCAGCTTCCAACCAAGAATGCATAGCAAAATGTAAGAACAGGAATTGTCATACAGTAATTTGACATTTCTGACACAAATGAATGCTTTGAATATACAAGTTACTCCTTCAACTTTTTCTCAAAGAACTGGCTCATACATCTTGAAAATTTATATGCTTGTGTCCAACTTGTGAACAATTAATTGGTACATCCTTCACAGTAGAGAGTTTTTTCTCTACTCTTTTTTTCCTTTCCATATATATACATATGACATCTTATTATTAAGTATGTTGGGAGCACTTATCTTCATGGAGGAAAGGTAGTGAATTTTTCCAAGTTGTAATGATAAGCTAAAAGTAAACCCTGCAAGGTAAAATCTATTCAAAATGTGGCAATTGGGGAAAATATGTCCCCCAAGCATAGAAAATACGCTATCAAAGTGAGTTAGCTACCAATTAACTTCTACATTTTGCACAAGGGGCATTAAATTCTAGGGTAAAAATAAAGCCAGATGATGTATGCCTGCTCTCTGTGAACAGCAGATCATACAAAATGAGCTCCAGATGAGGTGGTTTTCATTGTGTTTTCAGCATTCAACTGCCTTTCTAGAAAATATTTGCTTTTCTGTTAAAAATGTATTCTTTTTCTCTGTAAAAAATGCTATCACTAAGCACATAGAAAAAGAGAAACTGTACCCCTAATGCATTAAATTAAAATGTGAGATCCTAGACAGGTTGAGACACTATGATCCAGGAGCCAATTTTGACCAATCTAATCAATGGATAATCTCCCCATAAATTCAGTTGTATCTAAACTCTACCAGCTGGAAACAGTTAGAGAAGCAAAACATCCTACCAGAGACAAGAAACTTAATTCTCAATTCCTGTGGCCTGGATAATGTCATCTCCACATGGGAAAATATTTTAGCTAGTTTCTGTATTTCACCTCACAGTCACCAGGAGCATGTATTTCAGAAAAAACAAATCAAAACAAAATGAACAAACAAACAAAAAACACACCAAAAAAAAAAAAAAAAACCAACCCAAACATAGGGAGTTCCCAAAAGAATACTTTGGCAGAATAATGTCCTTGCAGAATGTTATATCTTAAATCCAAATATGAAGTAGTTGACACTTCTCTCTTACAATTTCTAATGTGCTACCTGAGACAAGCTGGTGGGTGGTGTTTTTTTTGTGTTTTTTTTTGTGGTTTTTTTTTTTTTTTTTTTTTTTTTTTTTTTTTTTTTTGTGTTTTTGTTTGTTTGTTTGTTTGTTTGTGTAGCATAATTTTCTCTGGGTTTATAAACATCTAAACTTGCTGCAATTCTATAGAATTATTTTTTTTGAAATGGGTGGCTGATTTCACAGCACCACAAGTATAGGGAATGGTTGAGGCTGGAAGGGGGACCATGGGAGGTCATCTAGTCCCTCCTCAAGCATGGTTTTCCCCAAGAGCACATTGCTCAGGATTGTGTCCAGATGACTTTTGAATATCTCCAGGGAAGGAAACACCACAAACTCTTTTGACTTCCCCAAATAACTCCATTACTTCAAACACCTGCTTTATCAACTGTAAATGTGTTTGACTTCACTAGACTTTTGTCCTTATTTTTCTTTCTGAGATTATCAGAAGATATTTTAAGGGCCTTCAATTAGAGCATCACTGCATGGCTCTTGTGTCTTCAACAGGTAGGTCTTATACCCTGTTGTTGTGGTTTGAAAGCAAAATGAATGAGAGGCTCCAAGTCAGAGATATAATTTAATAAGAAAAAATGTAAAAAGGTAAAAATAAAATAAAATAAATGCAATAACACAAAGGACCACTAACAGAGTCAGAATACAGCCTGAGCAGGATGGTGGAAGCAGTCCAGGTGAGGTGCTCTTCCTGAAGCAGTGATCCTGTAGAAAGGTTTGGTAGCTCTGCTCCTCTGGGAATCCAGTAGGTAAGTGCTGCTTGCACTGTCCCACATACCAGCTTATATCCAGGTGGGAATGCTTGGCTCCTCCCCCTGGGCAGAGCATCTCACAATGGGATGATGAGTTGTGAAGTGGGTCCTTGATGGCCCATTAAACAGAGATAACTCCTGGAGGGAGTTACCTGTGACTCATGGGCCAGGAGTTAATGGACCATTAGCAGAAGACACCCCAAGGCAGGGGCTTGGGAAAACACTAGCCCATCTGGTTTCAACAGTTCATGAAGATGGTGATAGAATAAATACTTTGTGTACATCCTACACTGCAACCCGGGACACCTGTTCTGTAAAACCGAATACTTCTAAATTTTTTGTGGTGTCCTCTCACTTCAAAATTCTTTTCCAGTGTTTGTGTCAACTTCATCTTTAGCTTTCAAAGTTATATTTGAGAGAGGCTTCCAAGTATTTAATTTTGCCTTATGAAGATATCCAGGTAGATGCAGTGCTGTAGAATTAGATTTTAATTATCAATAACACTTAATTCTATATCTATATAAGATACCTGCACAGTGACACTTGTATCCAAAATTTTCAGGATTACACCCAACCTCCACTTCATAAGTCATCACCACTACTACACTGTCATGCACATGTATGCATATATACATATATATATGTATATACACACACACACAGAGTAAAGCAGCAGAAAATCAGGAAGAAGAAAAGATTGAAAATATTCTTGAAAATATGATGGGAAGGTCAATACTGCCTCTGCAGCTTGGGTTTTTATGACTTCTAGGAGCCATAGTAATGCCGTCATTCCATGGCTGCAGTGCCAGTTTATGGGCAGTCTTTTCTCACCCTGGGATACCCTCACCAGGTAACACACCATAAGACTCTCTCCTAATTCAAAAGAAATATGAACAGTCCACGTGTGTGTTCCAAGGAGGAAGAATCTTGAGGAAAAATCTAAGGATTAACTCAATGAAAACCAATTCCTAGAATTCGACTACATAAATATTCCAAGGTGCACTTAAACGTGCATGTAATCCTGAGGTATATACCTAATTTTATCCATACAGAGAAGAGTATTTGGAAGAATATTTGGCTAAGTGCTTCACCTGAAGGCTATATCTCAGTTCCATTGACTTCCACAGGGATGATATTACTGCAGACTTGAATGTGCTTTTCTTTTGAAAATCTGCAAGAAAATACTTTGGAGACTGCAGCAAGGACCCAGCGGAAGGGTCCAATGAGCTTAAGAAGACCTTCTGACTTCACTGTGTGATCAGACATTATGAAATTGAAGATTCAGATGCACTTCAATGCATTTTATAAATCCATGCAACATACATTTTATCTGTTACAGTCTAATTTTGGATATTTTTACTATGGTAATTTATACAATACACTTGAATGGATTAAATGCTGTTCCTCAAGGGTCAGTACAGGGGCTCTCATTGTTTAACAACATTTTCAGCAGCATGGACAGTGGGATTGACTGCACCCTCAGCAAGTCTGCTAATGGCACCCAGCTGTATGTTCCCCACATTTTTCCTTTTCATGATTAGGTCTTTCTAAACTGGTAAATACATGCAGAAATTGGACAAAAATAATGTTTAACCAGCTTCTTTTGGGTACAAGGCGATATAAGGTTGTTGTCTGATAATGATGTAAGTTTTTTTTTCCTGTTTTGCTGAGACATTCAGTAGGAGTGATGGCATGACTCTATTGCTTCTTGATTGCACTGAAGTGTAAACATAGAAGTACTTTTCTGCAATGGAATTATTTTGGATTTTTATAGGAGTGCTCATGTAATTATATTCTCATCAGGGAGACCCTTGCTATTTTGGGCTGTTTTGTTGGATGTTATAATGTATCTATCATTAATTTCACAGCAAAATAAAAACATGAAGGTTAACAAAGGCAATGATTATAATAAATTCATCTTTACAAGTCTCCTGATCAAGGAACTCAGGACTTTACTACATCATGCTTATAATTTGCTAACTCCCAGTTCTTCATGTTTAAATTTCTTCTGAGGATCCCCTTTTGCATGATAAATCATGTGAATCTGTCTGAGAGATGGATTTAGCTCAAACTCAATTTGCCTTGTATTTTAAGGGTGGAATGGTCTCACCAACAACTTTTAAGATGCAGTGATTCATGTGAGGAGTAATCAAGCTGTGTTTGCATAACCAGATTCAGGAGGTTGAAGCAGGAATGCCAAATATATCTGGAAAGTAAAAGAATCATGGAATTTCTAAGGTTGGAAATTTAATGTGAAAATTAGCAGGTTATCTTTCTCCTAATAGCCCTTAACTTTTTTTTTAACTGACTATGATATGGAAGCAAAGCAATGTATACAATTCTGATAGAAGACACAAGTGATTTAATCTAAGCAAATTGATTTCATTTGCACTCAATGTAAGCATATTCAAAAGTAGGTCCATATATAAAGTTTCTGATATTAAAAAATTAAATTTTACTAGTTTATGGAAACTAGTAAAATTAGTTGAATTAAAGGGGTCAGGAACTAAAACACAATAGAGACTTGGAATTTTGGAAATCCAGTGACAAAAACATCCCACATTAAAGTAGGAAATACAGGAGTATATAGCTTAAAGGATTAATTGTGTAAAAAAACCCTGTGAAATTATAAATTTTCAGGATAAAAGGATGTGATAAAATTAGTGTTCCAAGACATGACACCTAGAGGTTAGGAAAACAGTTTCAAAAAGCAAGTTTAGATAGACTTGTAAAACTATTAAAAGAAATAGCAAAAGTCTTGTTCTTCAAAAAAGAAAAATGGGTAAGAAAATGAGGAAATAAGTAGAGTCAACAGAAGCAAAACTATGAATGTGTTCAAGTGTGGGGGGACTGGATAATTTCTAACCCCATTTCTGAAACAGCTGGGACATGAAATTATAGGTCTGGGAGCAAGCATTTAGACTAAACCCAGCAAGATAAATGTGACACCTTATTTAAGAATAAGAAATTAACATCTATACTTAAGAACAGAGGAGGGGAAAGTGATCTAACCCACTCCAAGCTTGTTAATCTAGTATCAACTGTATCAAAGGATTTAGAATTCTTTCTTTAAAAAAAACACAGAAAGGATGGTAAGTGTAATATAAAATCATGCACAAATCTATGTTAGCAAAAATAGATCATGCCACAGTCTGTTGAAAGAGATTTCATAGTTGAATGAAAAGATGGTGGCTCTAATACATGGGGATTTCAGGAAAGTATTTGACATGGTGTTGAAAAGAAAAAGAAGTTAGACTAGAAAGTGAGGAACAGTAAAATGAAAGGTATATGTTTAAATCACAGTAAACAGGGAAAATATTGAGTGAAAAGGAGTTATCAGTGGTATTTAAGGATTTCATTAGCTCCCACAGTAAAGATGAAGTGAGGGAGATATTGATAAAATTTACTGACATTGAGATTTTTGGAGTCATCATTAATACAGAAGAATATTTTCTACAGTAGTAAAAAGAAGATATGAGAGATGGCCCTGAGTGCCAGAAAAACAAGGATGAGATGAAATTCAGAAGTACAAAATACAAAGCCATGCACTTTTGAAATATAATAACAACTTTCCTTTAAGCTGGGATTTCTTCAGGTGCTGATGACAGAGGGACAGACCTTGCAGAACTGACTGAGCACAGTCCAATATGATGTAGTCAACAGAGAAAAGCAAAGAACATCCTTGAACATCCCAAGTGAGATAATCTCTGCATCCCACAGAAGCAAAACTCAGACTAGATTAAGTTCAGAGTAGAGCACAGAGGAATGACTATGAAATGAAAAACTTCTATTATGAAAGGAGACTGAAACAGCTTGGCTTGTTAACCTTGCAAAATGAAGACTAAGTAGGGATTATACTTGCTTTCTGTAAATACATCAGTGATAATAAATATCCAAGAGGCAAAAGTCTACTTGGTGCAAGAATAAATGGAATAAAAATGGAACTGAAAAAACAATCATTATGTTGGAAATTAAAAGAAGGTTTCTGAGAACAAGAGTCTGGAAAAGTGTCCAATACAAGAGGGCAAAAACTTTAATTAATTTTAAACTTTGATTAGTTTATTAAATGGGATGTGTAACATAATTGCTTGTAAAATCAGAAACTGAACTCATTAATCTGTGAAGTCCTTTGCAGTTCCAAGTTTGTATTTGTGCCGAAGATGATGTGAGGTTTATGACATATGATAATAATCCATTTATACATTTAATGAAAACAATCATGGCTGTATGGCCACATATCTGATGTCCTTTCTTGCAGTACACTGAAATAATTGGCCAAAAAAAAAATTAAAATCATCTTGGTTTGCTGAATGCACACAATTTGTCATTTAGTCAGTTTGTGCTTATTCATTATCATCATCTGACATTCTCTATCACAGAGAAGTTTTTATAGACAAATGAGTTAAAGGAAGAATGACAATATGCAAAAGAGATCAGAAAATAGAAGGGCTTTTTCTTCCCCTCTTTTATTGTTTGGTTAAGGAGCGTGTCACTGTGATCAGCACCCTTGATAAAGTATGTAAATGTTTAGAGCCTGGTATTCCTGGTCTATTACTTGCATAGTCTTATCATAACAGAAGTCTGATAGAAAGTGATGGGGATCAGTTCCCAGGAGGAGAAAGCTTAGAATGACTTTTTGGTTCAAATAGCACCATGGCATTGTTAATTCCGGCTTAACAACTCTGATGTGGGTTTTGGCTTCAGTTCATTGTGGTATCTTCAACCTTGTATTCTGTTGACTCCAAATTGTGCTTGTAACAATTTTAGCATTTAAACAATGTCTTTATCTAAGGTGGTCTAAAAATTATTATATTTTATATAATATATATTATATTTTATATATTTTATATAATATATTTCTTATATTTTCAAGTTGCTATTTAAAAAGTAGACCAAGTTTTTGTCAAAAAGGAAACTTTTCCAGTTCAAGTGGTTTCAACCAAAGCAGTTTATTTATTTATTAATAGCACAAAACCAACAAACCCTCAGTGAACTATACATTCAAGACCAGTATTGACAATGCAACCTATAAAATGCAATACTAGACACTGTCAAAGTTGTTAAATATCCAGCTATGAATTTCTAAAGATTCTCCCAATCTCAAAGCATTTTATATAAATTATATTCAAATGTACACAGGCTAATATTTACATGCACACATCCCTCACAAATTGTGTGGGTTTTGGGCACATGAACCCTCTCCAGGATTCACAGCCCTTACTTGCAGCCTCCTCCTGTGGGAGCTGCAGATGTTCCAGCTGTGTCCATGCTGCTCACTGCAACCCCTGATGTAGATGTGGGGAAGAAATCCTCACCAGGTCTCTGGTGCACACCCAAAGGGTCTCTGCTCTCTCCCCCCGGTATTCTGTCTCGTCCGGGGTCAAGTTTCTCAGAACATCCGGAAGGATGCTCAGCCTGGTTTGGGCAGGGTGGTGATGCTATGCAAACACTTCTGGCAGGACCAAAACAGATTTTGACAGTTTTTCTATTTCTGCCTGTCTCTTACTCCCTGTTGTTCCCTGTAAGTTATATTTTTGCTATGCTTTTTTTCAAACTGATTGTTTTTTCCAAAAGTACTTTTGCAATTCAGCTGGTTGATGGCCATTTTCCTGGTTAGCTTTGCTGCTCTGGAACAAATGGCACTCAGACACTTTGGAGCACTTCAGCTACAGACACTGCTGCACTCACATTCCTGCCTAACCATAATTTTTTAACCAAGTTGTGTTTCATGGAGAGCTCCCCCAGAGACTGTAATTGCAATGCTAAATCATAAACCCCTCCTTAATGAGTGTCTGTCATAAGCAGACAGCCTGAATTTTATAATAGAGTTGAGTACAAATGGAGAATATTAGGTGTATTATGCTATTCTGAATTCTAGAAATGAATGTCACAAACAATCAGGCAAAATATTATGGCTGAAACAGAGTTGCTTCTATAAAAGTCTGAATAACAAATAATCTGTTAGACAAGTATTGGAGTTCAAAACATGAAAAGGCAGAGCACTGTTTTCTTCAGTAGTTTTCACTTGAAATTCTGTGACAGGAGAATTTACCAGTCACTCAGTCAATAAGTCAAAAATGACTTATGTTTTCTGGTGAAAAGTCTGACACAAGTATGCTCTTTAAATTAGATCCTTTTTATGATTCAGGTTAAGCATCCAGAATCTAATCTGCACTTTTCAAATCTTCGTAGTACTGTCTATATAGAAGAAAAACAAAACAAAACCTAATGGAGAATCACAGAAAAGTTTACTAAAATGTTTTTTTTGTTTGTTTGGGTTTGTTGTTGTTGTTGTTGTTGTTTTGTGTGGGTTTGTTTTTTTTTTTTATATTGAAAACTCTTCTTGGACTTTCAAACTAAGACTGAAAGAGTGACCTTGAAGGATTGTGTAAGAAAATTTTTGATGTTACAAAGTCATCACCTTTTATTTTACCGTATTAGACTTCTATAAAAAATTCATGTTAGAGTACAGAAGATACCTAAACTGTATTTGATATGGCACTTGGGAACAGATTAAATACCTAACTAGTCAGGACAGTGATCTCTAGCAGAGGAGCACATTCATGCTTTGGAAGATCAACTTACCCCCACACACACTGGTTTATTAAAACCAACTGATTTCTTTCCCTAGAAATATTCTCCACTACTGCTGCTGAGGAGAAAAGAGATTGAGTTAGTTATTTTTAGGAGTTGTTTTCCTTTGACTCTGTGAATCATTTCTATGTTGCACACTCTTGCCTGCGACAGAATTGGTAACAGCCATCCAATTTAGCCCCTGGGATCAGGCAGACAAATAAGCTTTCTGTTCTGCAAAGAGTTCTAGAAACTAGTGTCCAGATCCTTTCTTGTTCCTACTCTGTTAAACAGACCACCCCTTTTCTGTGCCAGATAAATACTTATCAGGCCGATAAGATTCTTCTTCTCTTATGTTCAATCCTGCAGTGCTCAGTCAAGTCCTGTTGTCCTTTTATATGTGTAACTCCCACCAAGATGAGGTGAAAATTAAGATTCAATATTCATTCCTCCTCATGGCTTGCATGTAAAGTCATTCAGATTAAAACTTTAACATGGTATCTCTCTACCTGTCAAATTATGTCCTTCCTGCAATGATATAATAATTTGTGATTAACTTTTAAGACCTCAGAGACTTAACAATTGAACAGAGACAATGAGTGAGATGCTCTTAAGTCAGTAGCGATTTGGGGTATGTAGCTCAAAGCTTTTATTTCCTGGAGGATAGAGTTTCCTGTTCATTGAAATCTGTCTTGCAAGAGTTGCAGTTGGAGAACTGATAAAGAACATTTTTTCTTTATGTGTTGTGCAGTAGTCATAAGCAAGTGACGTTGGAGGTCACAGCTGGGTCTGTAGTAACAACCAGTTTATGGAGGGATTCACACTTCAGACTGCAGCCCCAGTTGTCTCTCAACCTGTTCCCACTTATGATACTTGTTATTCTGCTGGAATTAAGGATTGACTCAAGACTGAAGATTTGAATTAAAATTCAGGATTGAAAACCAACTTAATTAAACTGTCTGAGAATAAATTTACATTCAAAAGTGTGTTAAGACTGTGCACTAGCCCTGTTGAGGTTATCAGGTTGTTATATTGCACCTTAGATATCATGCATACTTACAGATAAGTTAATACATATAACTGGTTTCATTGGTATTAGGAAGAATATAATTATTTTTTCTTTTACAGTATTTTCACCATCTTTTTATTTTACCCACTTCTTGCCTTAGAGCCTTAGAGCCTGAATTCTGACAAGGAGGGATTAAACATTGCTTATGCAGTGCTGCCCTTCTAGCAGGGCATTAGCTACTCCTGTGATACAAACTGAAAATAAACACAGTCGGGGACTATTATTGCCCTATTAACCATAAAATACAAGAATATTGCCTAAAACCAAGTTAATATATTAGGACAAGGTGGCCCGATGTGAGAGGAAACAAGATATAAAACAAAAAGAAAAAAAATTAATTTACATAGTCTTCCCTCTCTTATAATAGAAAATTTTGGGTTTTTTTGTTCTCTTGAGCCAAGACTAGTGCATTACCTTTTTCAGAAGCTGGGACTTCCTGTCACACTACCATCAATGAATACATATCAAGAGGAGCATTGCAGCAATAAAGACTTTTCATGTGAATCTCCATTTGTAGCAATAATATAGCCTTATCTACTGAAATATTGACTAAAGTGAGATGAGGACAATGCATATTTCATTCTTAATATGCTAAATCATGATCTTTTCTCTGTAGTGACCAGTGACAGGACCCAAGGGAAGGGCCTGAAGTTGTGTTAGGTTGGATATTAGAAAAAGGTTCTTCACCCGGAGGGTGGCTGGGCACTGAACAGGCTCCCCAGGGCAGTGGTCACAGCACCAGCCTGACAGAGCTCAAGAAGTGTTTGGACAAAGCTCTCAGGCACATGGTGTGGCTCTTGGGGTGTCCTATGCAGGGCCAGGAGCTGGGCTCAATGATCCTTCCAACTCAGCATCTTATGGGATTCTGTGATTCTGGGATGCTTTAAGAAGTGTATGATTTTTTTTTTTTCTGATAGAGTAATAATGAATTACATATTTTTAAGGAAACAAGAAAACAAAGTGAAGAACTATTTTTTTTGTCACTTCCTTTAATTCTCTTTTTCAGTTGCCTCTCATATGTGCTAAAGAACAAAAAAAGTCTACACTGGTTACAAAATCCCTTTGGGGTGCCCAGCTAAAACCAGTCATGTAGGAAATAGAATAATTAATCTAAAAATAAATGTAAAATGAATGGATCAAGTAGAGAATAGGTACATTTTTTGTGACGAAAAATCTCCTGTGACATTTGCATAGAAATGGTCTGAATATATATATTTGGGAATATAACCCACACTGTTCAGCATGGAATGTTTTATTAATCATAGTTTTTAAAGGCAGAGAACATGGGAGGGGATAGATCAGGAAATAAATAATACATACTACAGAAATGGCCCTGAGATGAGTAGCTCTTCCCTTTATAAATATTACAAGCTACCCACAATCCCCCAGGTAAGAACACAGTATTCAACACGTTTAATGATGAACAACAACAAAAGAAGAGCATTTTAATTTAACATGGGAGTCAGTTCCAAGTCTATCAGTTGGCTATCCCGAGAAGTATATTACAGCCCTAATATTGCTAATAGTGAATTCCAGTATATTTTTATCCTTCATTACTGGAAACTGACTCTTGCAGTAACAGCTTTGCATCATATTACTGGGGATGAAATTACCTGACATTTTATGAATCATCAATATCAGATTAAAGCAGCAGCATTGAATTTTGTACCATGTTGCCACTTGATACAATAATGGTGTTAATAAGATCTGAAATTATGAAATGATGAAATTCTTGTCCCCACACAAAAAGGGATAATTTCAGAAGGGTGGGAGGGGCATAGCTTTTTCCTGTATTCGCTTTTTCAGATAAATATTCTTTTGACAATAACTGCATTATTAAAACAAGCACATTTTTAAATTAAATTAAAAACAATTTTAAAAAGTACGCAAAGGTGTTGGGGAGATCTGATGTGGTCCAAACATCTCCATGGTAAAGTATAAGATGAGACAGTGACTAATTGAGGTGTTCGGATCTTGCTGGCAGGGCTTGAATGCACATTTTAAGCATTGCAATAGCATCTAGAGTAGCTGGCCTAAATCTCTTCCCAGGAGGCTGGCATTAATTGTGTGAACATAAGAGCACAGTTAATGGGTCAGGGCAAAAATCCACCTTGCTCTGTCTCCAGCACTGCCCAGCAGCAGGGGCACAGGAGGCGTGTTGGAGCAGGGCAGCATATGGTGCCAGACCCCTGGAATGCTCCTCTGCCAGCAGTGCCTTGTGCCTCTGGGACTGCCTGAATGGAAGGTGATGCTTTGGCGTTTAATAGAATCCTGTCAGTTTTATGTCATTAATTTAGCTCATCCTTTTTCAATCCAAAGAGGCTTTATGCATCCACAGTGCCTTGTAGCAGCCACAGTATGACAAAGTACCTTTATGGCTTGCTCTTATTCTGTAACTTGTTAATTTTGTTTGATGGTCTTAGCACAGACAAGATAGTTTCTACTCATTCTATCCACTCTGTATTTCTGGTAGTTTATAGAGATATGTCATATCCTTTCCTCAGTGACTTCTCTAAAATAAAGGTGTTATGTTTAGATTTTCACTATTATTGGTTGTCCTTACTGTCCATCTCTGTGTCTTTCCAAGTACTGCTGTATTCTTTTGGAGACAAGGGAACAACAAACTTTATTAAGGACACTGAGGGATTTAAATAGTGGCATTACAATTTTTTTTGTTTTCTTTTCTTTTCTATTCCTTTCCAAGTAATTCTTAATTCTGCCTACTTTTGGCAGACATTAAACACAGAGCTAATAGTTTTGCAGAGCTACCTGCTGTAACTTCAATACTTATTTCCAGTACAGGAATAGCTACTTCAGAAGCTGTCACAGTGAAAGCAAGATCACTCTGAATGCAGAGTGAAGATTTCTTTCCCACAACTCTACTTCCCTGTCACATCATTTTTACTAGCGAAGCAGAACATGGACAGAACTGCTCTTTGCAGCAGACACAGCCCTACAGATTATAAGATAAATATCTTCAAGGTCTGCTCCTTTGGCGTCTAAGGAGTCAGAGAGGAAGATCTAAAATGAGCCTTTTGCATCTGAAACAAAGTATGGGAAATGACTGAATGCATTTTTGTGCCAGAGGGATGGGAAAGGTAAACAAGCAGAAGCTGCTGAATCACTGAGATAGATGTAGAGAGGTCTTTCCATAGCTGTTTTGTCTAAGCAAGAGAAGGAGGCACTGGAGCCAAAGGGTCTCAGGTAGTCCAGTTAGACTTGCTAAAGAGGCAGAGCACTAAAAATTGGGTTCTTACAGCTCCTCTACACTCTCTCAAACAGAAGATGCACATATTGCTAGTCTGATCCTGGAGACCCTATGAAGTGGGACAGGTACTGGAAGTGAAGAGCCAAATGTGGCATGATGGAGCCCCTCTTCTACTGCAGCAGCAGCATGCACTGTCATATTCAATGACTTCCTTTAGATGAGTTGATCAAATATGAAATATGAGAACCTTAACCTAAAGAAACATCAAGGAGGCCTTTTCTAGGAAAAAAAAAAAAAAAAAAAAAAAAAAAAAAAAAAAAAATAGAGCCATTGATGATGGTGGTACAGACTATTACCACGATGACTTATCCATGATAAGGACAGAGGCTGATTGTGTTATGATATTGCTGGGAGGTTTTACAATTTATTCACTCCATGGGGTATTGAAAACTGTCACTGATAGTGATCTCTCAACCTCAAAGTCAGGGTTTTTCATCCAAAATTCCACAACTGAAGAATGTTAGTACCAAGAAATTAAGCTCATGTTTCTTGTCTAGGTACAGTTTAAATTTCAGACATCTGAACAGAAGTATAGGCACAAGGGTTTAGCTCATTCTCTGAATGGATGGCCACTCAATGGAGCCTCATGAATAAACCCAGTCAGAGAGCCAGGGCACAGCTGTTTCCATATAACATCATTCCTGGGCTGAGAGATTTGCCAATGCCTTCTAGGAGGAAGCTGGATGCCAAATAAGGTACTCTGTGGTGCCTAAATAAATTTACCCCTGTACTTAGGATAATGAACACCAGTCAGCCCATGTGGTCTGAGGAGATTGGTAATGATTCAATTTTCTATATGTATAGTGTATGATTTAAATAAATTAAGAGATACATTTAGTCATGGCTGAGGTGTGTTTGTTTTCCTGCTTGGCCATAAGTCATCATTCCTAAGATCATGGATTTAATATAGGCCCTGTGTGTTTTATCTACAGCCTTGGGCAGAAGTTTTGCATGTACTAGCCTTTCTCAAATGGTATTTCTGTCTGTTTGTAACAAACTAAATTGCACCTCCAGTCACCTGTCAGAGGAATCTTTCCCTAAAAACCAAGGACTCTGCTCACTATGTCTCTATTGATTATGTGGCAATTTAGACACATAGCTCACCTGCATGCACATTTCTTTAGACATCTGATTTTGGTGTCTTCATTTTAAATTGAGTCTACTCCTCTGATCTGGCTTCCTGCCAACTATTTCTCTTTCCTGTTTTTTTTAGGTGATTCCCTTTTGCACCAGTGGCTCAATTGTAGTACATGCTTTACTTCTCTGCAGAGACTGGCATCCACAGGACTGTAGTTCTAAATCATCAATATAGTGAGTTAGCCTCAAATTCAGTTTGAGACACTCGGTGTAACTCAGCTATAGCTGAAGTTCAACAGCTAATTCTACATTAAAAAATACTGCAGATGAGCCTCTACCAACCTGTGAAGGGTGGCACAAACACAAATGCACTCACAGTAAAACCACAGGCTGATGACATTAATGTAATTCAGTTTGAGATCAGGTCTTCATGCACCCTCCTGAAGTGCTAACATGCTGCTCAATGAACCAGCTGCAGCTCCAGACCATTAAAGTGACCTTGCATGGTCAGACCAGGACTTTAGGGCCTGTCCTACTTCAGGGTATCGTGTCAGCAGCCTTTATGAGATATTATTTGTAAGAACCCTTGCTTGGACTTAACAACTGGAATCCTTCCAGGAGATTTTCCTTCCAAATCCAGGAATGTGTATGAGAAAGGAGGTAGAACTTGCTTTTCCCTGTGTCCCATTAGTGCTGGGTTATTTTACTACTATTTCATCAATCCTTTCATGATCCCCTTCTTTAACTCTTCTGTCTTTCTGAATTCCATGAACACACCAACCAATGAGATGTAAAGTGGGCATCTTGGGTCTGAGCTGGTTTCTTTTGCTCCTTGCTCTTTGTTTATCTCTCTAAAGTTGACACCCAATCTATTCCAAGGCTTGGCCTCATTTATAAGCACACAAAAATTATCAGATTATGAATTAGGTAGAAGAGTAGGGATACTGTTCAGAAAATTACTTCTATTTCAACATTTCTGACTTCCACATTTACTGTGGGTTACAATTCATTCTGTCTGGGAAAGACATTTTCTTTCCAGTCTTGAGACTCTTCCTGCTAATAACAAAGATATTTAGCTTTATGCTGAAAAGCAAGCCAAACATTCTACTTTCTCCAGCTTGCTTGTCTGGAAAAAAAAGACAAGCACATCTGTGCCTTCACAAAATGTGTTGTGGAAAAAAGCTTCTTCTTTGAAAATTTGAAGCATTTTTTCAACTTTATAAGGTTTCTGTTGTTCAATATTTTCTTGTAGGTATATTCCTATGAAGACTTTAATTTAGTCTATGTTCCAAAATAAAGGAAAAGCCAGCAAGAAAATTTCCTTAGCTGTCTGCTTAGGCAGACTGAACTGGTTTTGCAAAGTGCCAGAATCATAACAATAAGCGAAGGAAATTACAAAGATTGATAGATATGGGCATCCTATCAAGGGTCTTGTGATTGGTACAGTCGAAGCTGAGGGCTAAGAGAGGAACACGGAGCAGGACATGGAGAAATAGCAGGGCAGAAGAACCTCACAAAAGGAGAAGCAAGGAAGATTCTTGTTGGAATCACATCTCCCCATTTGTTTTTTTCTCAGATTTTTACAACTGGAAACACCCCTTTTCTCAGAACAAAAGTCCTGAGCTTTGAAAGTTACATAGGTAGATATTTCGCCTCTCATTTTCATGGTTTTGTGTGCTCCTCAAGAAAAAACACGAGAGTAAATGTTGCAAAAAGCATTGTTTATGAGGGGTCCATGGTGTCTGATGCTTCCCAAAATGGAGATGCATGATTAATTTTTGTTGCTAAGAAAAGTTGTCCTTTCAGCTTGCTTTTATCTTCTGGAAAGTCAGCTAAAGGATAACAAAAGTAGAGTTTGTGGGATAAAGCCTCAGTATAGTAAAATCCATTATATCTAAAAGGAGATGTGGAAAGATCAAAGAGGGAGCTAAATGTGTCCTGAAATACTTCTAAAGGTGGTTCACTTAGGAAATATTGATCATCTCAGGATAGAAGTGGAAAATTGGCCAGCTTTTACTGAGAGAATTGAAGAAGCTGTTGTAGAGGTGGAGGAGAAGCAAGTCTTTCACTCCATATATAGGTTTACATTATCTTAATTGTTATGGTTATGTGCAGCTTTGTGAATTAGTGTATGAATTAGACACCACCCTGCCACTGGTGCTTTGAGGTGCAATCCATTTTACCTAAAGCTGACATTCTAAGTTCTGCTAGTGTTGCAAAATACAGAGGTCTCCTATGTTTTCTCCTTTGTTTTCCTTTACTTTCTAAAATGTAAAGTATACTTTGCTGGCCTTTCATTTACACCTTATTTTATAACAAATTTAAAGAATAGCTTTCTGATTTGGAACATGAAAACCACAAGGACTGGAAGAGATAATAGGTATGACATTGCTTGTAAAAAATTGCAGAGCTTTGACATATATGTACATATGGAGATATGTACAGAAATGCATATAGAGAGCTAAGTGTATGTTACATATATATGTTACTATTATATATCATGGCTGATGTAATGTCATAGAATCATAGAATTTTTTGAGTTGGAAGCAATCTTGTAGGTTATCTAGTTCTAACCCTCCTCTCATGAGAAAGGAGACCTTCCAGGAGACCAAGCTGTTCCAAGTTCCATCCAACCTGGCCTTGAACACTTCTAGGGATGGGGCAATATATGTAATTATATATAATGCAAAAATAGGTGTAACTGAACATAATTTAGTGCAAAAGTATTTCTCCCGAATTAAGGGAGAAGCAAAAAGAAAGCAAAAAAATATATAGTAAAATGAAGGAGATAAATATACATGACAAGCATTTCCAGAAAAACATAACAAAATAAAAGTCTCTGTCCCACCTGAACTGCAACAGAATGACAACTTATCTCCTCCTTACCCTGGCTCTCCTCAGTATTGCTCCCTGCTTGCAGTGATGGTGGATTGACAACAACCTTCCAGGAGCAGCAGCAGCACCCAGGGTTTCTGTGCTCTCACCCTTCCAACCAGCACGTATGGGAGAGTGGCTCAGCCTGGAGGAGGCAGAGAGCTCTGACAGTCTGCCTGGCCAACGCCTGTCAAATCTGCTTCCTGCCTGCCGAGAGTGAAGCTGGCTAAAACCTTCCAGGTGAGGAACCTGGAGACCTGTCAGCTTGATTTTTCCCAGGGGAAAAATGGAATTTTTTTTTTCACAAAATAATTTTTTTACAAAAAATCAATTTTTCAAGAAGGGCATGTCCTCTCAGAAAATCCTCCTGACTGAAAGTTCCCAAATACCTTCAATGAGAATTTGCATCTGCTGTGGAGGCAGCATACAAGGACTGCAAAATACAGCCTCTGATGGTTTATGGCTGGAATTTCCCACACCCCACAGCATTCATGCATATTCCACTCTACCTCCCGCTTAAAGGTGTGCATGGCTGTGAAAACAGTGTGATTTGGAGGAACAAAATCCAATTTGACCAGGATTAGGCAGCCAGAAGAGGACTCATTACCAATGAGATGTTATGCAATGGTGCCTGGTGAATGCATAAAAGAAACAAAAAATAAAAATATAAAATAAAATAAATAATATATCCTGTTTAAAATTTCTTAGACTTTAGTGAGTCTATTCTAAGGAATATTATTGCTTACCTGAGCAAGAGTTTGGGAAGATTCTTTAGAAAAAAACTTTTTTTTTTTACTTTAGAAGGTTGATTTTAGAAGTAATGCATTTGGTTTATTTGTCTAAGCAAATGTGGGGATTTGTATGTTAAGCATTCACAAATAATGTCTTTTTCTTTTAATAATCTTACATAAAATCCAAAATAAATTCACAAATGTAAAAAATTTACTTCTGAAGTGAAGATAAAAAGGGCTATGTTTACTGAAATAAAACACAGAGGAGGATTTTTTTGTCTTAGATGAGTCCATGAAACACTCATGTTTTTTAAGGTGAACTTCCTTGACAGCAAAATCAAATAAGCTACATTAATGAAAAGAAGAAATCAACATAGTGACAACACAAAAAATTGAGTATTCAATATGGGAAAGTAAGAGCACAATTCTGCTTCCAGTGGAGCCATAGGATGATGTTCTTAAATCCAATGGATCTGCATGGGCAAGAAAGGCATGATGTGCTTTGAGCTGTTGTAATGACATCAGTACTCATCCCTGTGGAGAAGGTACTTATATATTATATATATATATATATGCACAGATACAAGCATATGTGTGTGCTTATACAGAGAACTCCTTTGCTGGCAAAGGAAAGAGAATTTTATTCTTATTTCCTCAAATATTTTCTAAGCTACAAATCTAACCTGAGAACTCCCAGGCAGCTCCTTACTTTAGTCATCTTAAATGATATCCTACGTATATAGTTTAGATGGTTTAAATGGGAGATTTAAGTTTTATAATATGTGGCATTTTAAAAAGATTAAAGCTTTTCACAATGGGTTTATTAAGAAAATAACCAGTGGCAAATGTTGAGCTACTTTTTAATTTTTCCCAGAATAATATCATTAAAGCAATATTTAATAAAATCCAGTTAGTGTATGATGATAAAATATTATTTTCAACACTGAATTTAGATTATTTTTCTAATTTTTTTTTTAGCATTAAGGCTGTTATAGTCAACATGTTCCTCTACTGTGTTTTCAGTGCTAAAGAACTTTTTTTTTACTTTAGAAGACTGATTTTTTAAGTGATGTATTTGGATTATCTGCTTAAGAAAATGTGGCATTTATGCATTAAACATTCGTAAATATTTTCTTTTGCTTTAAATAGTCTTTAAATTTCAAACTAGAATAAGGCAGCAACAGACTTGAATGTTTGCAGCTGTGAAAAGAAACTTCTTGTATTCAGGACAATGTGTTTAGCATCTTGCAGCTCCATAAAATGGCAATTCTGTGGGCCATTGTTGTTATTTATTATGTTTTACTGCATTTCACACAGCCTCACGAGCCCATTCTGACAGAGTTATGTACTGCTGGAAGACAGTCTACCTTCAAAAAGGCTTTTATTCTAAATAGGACAATAAATGAAACCAACATACAGAGAACTTGAGCAGAGGAATAATACAGAGAAAACTAAATGTGTGGGCTCATTGCTAATAATTTAAGAGAAAATGAGTGTCAGACTCTATTTTCCAGATTTTTTCTGGAACAAAATAAAATAGCACTTATCTAAAATCTGTAAACATCCTGGGGAAGAAATAAGGGTTTATTTTCATATTTACAGATTAATGTCCTGCCGAACAAGGTAGAGCATTGTTCTTAGTCTCTCCTTTTCTCCCAGGACAAAGATGTCACATCCTGTTCTTCATTTTTCTGTATTAACACAGTCTACAGGTCTTATTTTTCCTTTTTCCAGCTCAGATAGAGAGGTACATTCCAATACAAGGAAAAACCACAGCAAGTGAAGGGAGAGTCAATACCTGGCAATCAGGACATACCTGGATGAACATTGGATCCTGTTGGCTCCTTCTGCTCCACCTGTGCAGTAAAAGGTGCATTGTAAGTTAATTCAAATGTAGACATCTATCAATGTGCCTTCCTTAAAAATCCTCATGGAATCACAGACTGATTATCTTTGAATAATATATTCCTGCCCCGCAAATCCTGCCAGTCTTTTCTGGAGAAAGGCAGTTCAGCAGATTTGCATTTCGTTATACTTTCTGCATTCCCCTTCTCTTTAGGATAACAAGGAAATATGCGTTTGATGACTCTCAGTTTTTTAATGATCTGTTTGAACTATAGAACTGTATTTCAATATAGTTTAATTTCATCCTTGATTGACCAGTGTGAACTATACAACAGAAAATCTCCTTTGTCAGTCTCTCAGTCTTGTGCTGGAGTATCAGAAATTGTGGGGCCAGCAGGACCAGGGCAGTGACTCTCCTCATGTTCTGGTAACTACTGAGGCCACACCTTGAATCTTTGTCCAGTTCTGGGTGTATCACAACAGGAAGGACATTTTGGTGCTGGCACATATCCAGAGAAGGGCAGTGGAGCTGATGAAGGTTGTGACCCACCACAAGTTTGATGAGGAGCAGCTGAGAGCACTGGGGTGTTCAACCTGGAGGAAGAGTCTCAGGGAAGACCTTATCACTCTTTACAATTACCTCAAAGGAGGTTGTGGCAAGGTGGGGGTCACTCTCTTCTCTCAAGTAACAAATGACAGGACAGGAGGAAACAGCCTCAAATTTTACCAACGGAAGCTTAGGTTGCATATTAGAAAACAATTTTTCTCTGAAAAATTTGTCAAGCATTGGATCAGGCTGCACAAGGAAGTGGTGGAATTATCAACCCTGATAGAGGATCATCATCCCTGAAGAGTGTCAGTGGGGGATATGATTCAGTGGTGAACATGGCAGTGCATGGTTGGACTTGATGGTCTTAAACGTATTTTTCTACCTAAATGATTCTATGATTCAACAGCTAGTTTCTGCAGCCCCAGAAACCGCTCACATCCTGAGTTTGCTGGTGTAAATAAAGGAGATGTGATCCATCAAGGGCAAGCACTCTCTTTTCATATGTCTGTCACATCTCAAAAACTTTAGCTGCAAAATTTCTATGTATTAAATCACTGACATGAAAATATGGGGTCTGGAAGCTCTGCTGGACTTAGTTATTGTGCTTAATATTATTTGTTAGGTTATAGGTTATTGCTGTTGCTTCCTCTATCCTTTTTCCCCCTTCCCATTGAAAATCATTGAGGAAAGGACCTCTGTTTGATTTGACACAGTTACTTGGAAACAGTGCAATATAATATAATTAAAATACATGCTATAAATTATATAACAATAGTGCAAAATAATATAACATAATATAAAATGACTGACCTCCATGGAATGACAGGATTGTTGAGATTAGAAAGGACTCTTGAGATCTTTTACTCCACACCCTGTCCTACTCAAGCAGGATCAACAAGAGCAGGTTGCCCAGCACTATGTCCAGTCAGGTTTTGACAAATCTAAGGACAGTTCAAAGGACAGAGACTCCACAACATCTCTGGACAGCATGCTCTAGTGCTTGATCACCCTCAAAGTAAACAAAAAGAGCTTCCTTTTGTTCAAGTGGAATTTTCTGCTCTTTAATTTGTGTCCATCATCTCTTGTTGCATTGGTAGGTACTACTGAGAAGGAACTGACTCTGTCTACTTTGTGTCTGCCCCATCAGATATTTAGACATATTGATAAGATCCTCCCCAAACTTACTTTTCTCAAGGATGAACAATCCCATCTCTCATATGAAAGATGCCCCAAACTCTTGATTATTTCTGTGGTTCTGTGCTGTCTCGCTCTTATAGTTCAATCAGAGTCTTTCTCAAACTGAGGTGCACAAACTGGTCACTCCAGGTGTGACCTCTTTAGTGATGAGCAGAAGTGAAGAATCACCTGGAGCACCTCCCTCAACCTTCTGACAAAACTCTTAACACAGCCCAGGAAGCTGCTGGTATTTTTTTGGGATGGGCATGCATTGCTGGCTTATGGTCAGCTTGATCTGCACCAGGATCTGGATCTCCCTTTCTGCAGGATTGTTTTCAGGCCAGCTGGCTTCTTGAGTATTGGTGCCTGGGGTAATTTATCCCCAAAGGCAAATATCTACAAAAGGGATGGTGGTTAGCCAGCTGGAACCTGGGAACATTCTCAGATTGAACAACCCCGTGACCATTTTTCTTTCTACACAAGACCAGCAAAACTCCAGGAACTATCAGTTCTAATATTTTCACTAACAGATTAAAAAGGAGATTCTGGAAATTTCCTTCTGCTAAGGAAAAGTAGTATTCAAATTCCAGATAATTACACAGGGAAGATATTATGTCTTGCTGGAAATTAATATAACTCAAATAAGCAGTCAAACAGTGCTTGTTAGTGTTGCATGATGGGTGGATCCTAAATATATGAACAGATCTTTCTTATATTTCCACGACAGTGGCTGAGGATAACGGCTCTCTTTTCAGATCGTGATGAAAAATCCTTCAGATTTTTCTTTCTGCTTTGCATACTATTTAACAATTTTGATACTGTCACTATTTGTCATTATTTTTACTTCTGGAAAATTAGTTGGGTATCTAGAATGCAAGTAGGAAGAAAGGATGCATGCCTCATCCTTCTCTCACCAGTTCAGTGCAACTGATTTCAGTAGGTTTAGTTCTGAGCAACTGCAGTTAAATAAGAGGTGAAAGGAATGCATAATCTCTCTGAAGTGCAGTAGTCTGATATATGGTGCTTGATATCCAGAAAATAGGCAAGAAAAAGCTGAAATCTGTAAACTCATTAGAAAAAGCATTATAACCTCATTTAATTTGTGTAGAATTTCATTGTCCTCTGATGGGAGGTTAGGCTATGTAAGGAATGCAGAAGTAGGCTCTAAATCACCTTTCAAAAAAATCTATTGACTGTTGTCCTTAGAGCAGCTGGTAATTTACTTCCTTTCCTTCAGGTGACTTGGTAGTCTGGTGCTGCAGCTCTTGATTTGCTCTTCCTTGCAGGAGACAGCATGGAGTGTAAAGCAGGAGTCTCTGGCAGGCAGTTCACTGCTGCTTGAGTCCTTTGTGTCTTATTGTTAGCAAAAGTAGCATGACCTTACATAATGTGACACATAATAGAAGAAGTAATGTGACAAGACACATCAGACAGGCCGTGCTGCACACGAGATATATGACACATCTCATCTGAAACAAATATTGCACCTAGCAAAGATAGTACTTTAAAAGGGACTTTACTTTTTTCCCTACCCCTCAGACTCTTGACAGATATGAGGGTCATTAGAAAGACTTTAAACCTCTGTCCTGAATAATACCAGAAGATCAAAAAATTGCTGACGCTAATGTTTAAAACTAGGAGATTAAAATTTAGAGATAAAAAACCTAGAAATATGTTAAGCTGTGTGGCCAGGAGAAGATTGTAGAATTTTTTTTCTGTGTTGGCTGTCAGATCAATTGTACAACTAATAGCACAGAGCAACCATTGCTCTGTGTCAATTAGAAACAGCACAAGTGAGATTTCATTAGTTTGGGTCACTGTGATTGGAAAACCACTTGCAAAGCCAAGACTTCTGTGAATTATTAAAGAAACACACTAGAAATTCTACCATATACTGCACTGATCACTGGTCATCCACAGCTCAAGTTCTTTCAAAGTTTGCTTGTGTGCTTGAAAACATGCTGCATTCAAAGTTTAGGAGCATTCACAGTAGGTAAATAAAGTGCAATAAATAGATTAACTGATATTACATGAGACTAGCTCTGGCTCTTCTGCACAGAATCCTCCATGCTTGAGATTCTAAATTCTAAAACAAAGGAATTATTTAATTTTTTTTCATCAGTTTACATATACTTGAGCACCTTCATCTAAAGAGTGGCAAAAACATTCTAAGAATGAATAAATGGAAGTTGAAATCATCTTGGCTAACAAAAAAACAAAACAAAACAAAACAAAACAAAACAAAAAAAAAAAAAAACAAACAAACAAACAAAAAAAAAACAACCCAAAAAAACCACCAAAACCCAAAAAACAAACAAACAAATAAAAAGACAGAAAGGAGATCTGGGACCTTTCAATAAATTGCAGAAGGTGACATGGAGAATTGCAGATGTGTTGTCCACATTGGCATATGCTTTGATCAGAGAACAGGGATGAAACTATGGGCCAATATGTTGGGCTGACAAGAGGACTGGGTTGACTGCCCAGCCCTTATTTACTGCATTTTGGGTGTCTTCTTTGGACCTGTTAGGACTAGAGACAAATGAGTTGGCTGATGAATAATAGACCTGAAGTTAAGTTAACTGAATAGGACATGGAAAACTATTGGACATGATATGAAGAATTGCTGCATGTGACAGAAAACAATGAAAGTATCTGATGAAAGTTAAAGATGAATCTGTGAGGAATAAATGGAATTCCCATGAAGTTAAGGCAGAGTTATATGAGAAGCAGACAGATACCACATATAATTGTAGGGGACTTTTGGGGACCTTTTACTGATAAAATATTTCAAGGGGAGCCCTTGGAAGCACCTCAGTTAACATATCCATAATATCATACTAGGCTGCAATTACCTACATAATGGTATCAGAAATATCTAAATTGAATATGGCTGTAAGAAATCCAGTGAGTAGGAAAAGTAATTCACTTATCTGGAAGGAGGAAGGGAGGTGCAAGGATAGTGAAAATGAGATCAAGAAATAAGAATATGGTCAATACAATACTCAAATCCCATGACTGATGATGCCTGGGGTTATCTGCAGGGCAGCACTACACTTGATCAGAGCAGCCCAAATTATGACAGTAAATCATATCTGTCTTTTTGCCAGTGCCATACAAATCACACCTTATTCTGACATCAGGAAGACATGGATGATCCTTACCAAGCTGGGTGAGTTTTAGACAAACACCCAGATGGATGGAACCAACACCCTGGTGTGAAGGCACTATTGCCTGCTCCAGGCTGGCAGAAGCATCTTCCCAGTGCTTCCTACCAGTACCACCAGCAGTATCCAGGGCTGAGTCTGCATCCTTCATTGACTGTAGGCACAGTTCATGCCATGTGAAATCAGCAATGAGTGAAAAGATAATTGAAGGCTGTGAAATGCAATATTTTTTTTCCCTACATTCCTACTAGTTGTCCACCAAAACACAACTTTACTCATAAATTAGTCTTTTCTTCTATCATCAGTTCCAATGTGCTTTTCCATGGCCCTTCTGTATGACCAGTTTCCACACCATACCAGAACCTGTAAAGTGAGGTTGGCAGTTTCTCATTGTTTTGCTGCAATTTTATTGTTCTGGATGAGACACTGGTCTGGATTTGGGGTGTATGAATAGGAATCCTGGTCATAAATGAAAGTCATGGCAGTAATGCTTTTTCCAGGGACTCATTTCTGTCTTGCTGCTACTTTGAGTGACACCTGACATTTCAAATTGTTTCCTGACCTCAGTTTCCCATGCTTGGAGGCAAGGATATAGCCTTCTTTGGGGAATGCTTTGTCATTTAACAGGTGACAATATGATGAGAACAACTCGAGTAGAATTATGTGTTTCTATTTTTTTTTTTTTTTTTTTTTTTTTTTTTTTTTTTTTTTTTTTTTTTTTTTTTTTTTTGTATTTAATTTTGTCCTTGGAAGCATGAACAAGCTTTGGGCAAAAATGGGGGAGAGCTCTTTGTGAGTTAATATTTGACAATTATTTATGAAGTAAGACCTCATCAAGGAGACTTTTATTGGACTGCTAGAAGTGCTTAGATAATGTATCAAATTACAAACATTTTAGAAGAGTAATTTTACAGAAAATTCATTCTAGTTGGATTAAAATATTTCCAAAAAACAAAAATTGGACAGGGAGAAATACGAGACTATTATTTTCTTTGCAAATGTGTTGCTACTACCAGTTTTGCAAACTCCTGTGGGTCACATCCTGTGTACTATTAAAGAGGACAGGATTTAGTCTTCTGCATAACATATCTTCACGTGGTTTTTTGTTATTTTTCCCCTTGGCTTTAAATGGTGAAATTTCACTGATTTAAGGGAAGATGCTTCTAGTTTACACCAAAAAATGAGCAGAAAATCAGAATTTTGATTTACAACCCTCATACTAGGTATCTACTTTTTCTCAAGAAAATAAATACTAAATGAGAGTTCATAACCTATTTCTGTCTCTAGATCAGAAAAAAAGGAATATTCTGGTATATGCCAGTCTGTATTGTAATTTTTTTATTGGCATTCATTGCCATGAATAATTTGAGCCAGTTGTTCAGTATTAATATTACATGAGATGGGATTTTGCGTGCGTTCTTTCTCTCCCTTTTTTGTTTTTAAATACTCTCTTGAAGATTATTTTTCTTATTTTTAATATGTTTGCTGCTAGAGTAAAAATAATAAATTGAAGGGAAGGATGTGGTTTTCAACTGGTATGGAAAATTATTATTTAAACCACACTGCCTTAAACCATAGCTGTATGTAATTTCTCTAAGTTAGTTCCTCAATAAACGAGAGAGGAGAGCCCCATGCATGCTTCACTTTTGCATGCCCAAGGCATAAGGGTTGTCACTGGATAGTTCTTACCAGAACACAATATTGATTACAGCACCTGCTCTCACACAAGCTCTGCTCTTCAGTGGAGGACTTATTTCCCTGAACATTAATTCAGATGCAGTGACCTCCAGGAACACCCTAACAAGAGATATATTTCCAACATGAATGCACAACAGTGTGGGTTGCTTTGGACTTGGCTTCATTCTCACTTGACAAAAATGTCAAACTGAAGGCCCATCTCTCTTCTTGAATTTTGGGGACCAGAGGTTACCCAGCCTGACAGCCGGGAGTCTGATTCACTGTCTCAGAGTTGTCGTGGAGTGGTGGCTTTTATTCTTCTTTCTCTTTATACTGCTTCCCTCTCGCTTTTTTTTTTTTTTTTTTTCCTTAGCTGTATGGTATTTTGTCATTTGAAAACTGAATGACACATTAATTTCAAGCACTAATGGGAAACTTTCAACTTGAAATCTAGTCAATTTAAAGGAAGTTAAATGCAGTTTCTGCCAATGCACTTACCTTGAGACATCCTGCCAGTGTAACAGTTGTGTTCACATTTTCCTATCTTTAAACCGCATTTCTTTTTTCTCTATTACTGTGTGAAAGACAAAGTCACTGGAGGATGATAGTGACAGAATGACTGACTATACAAAAGGTGCCCACAGAATTGTCTCTATGCCATAAAGAGCAAGTTGAATTTTTTTACATTATTTCTTTTCCAGAGGAACTTAACAAAACATGCAAATTTTCTAAGAACACCCACTGTTCTTTCAGAGATTTGTAACAAAATTTGAATCAAACTTTGCTTTTTCAACAACATAAAAAAATCTATAAAAACATAGTTGCAAGAGAAAATGTATGATCAGCCTTGGTACAAAGAGTCCTTGCCAAGTGTATGTTTGAAAGAAAGAAAGGAAGAATTCCTAATCTCTTCCAGGATCTGTCTGTAAAACATATTACTTCTATAACAGTATTTAAAAAAATTTCAGGATGAAGTATGATTTTTATATTGAAAATACTCGTTTAATTGTTTGTCCCTAAGAGTAAATGAATCCCAGCAATCTGAGATATATTCATACTGCTTACATGCATTTAAAGACATGAGACCTCCTGCTTTTTCAGTGCAGAGAATTCAGAAGGCACCACCCAAGCTCTAACCTGAAACATGTTTCAGAGGTCAACATTTCCCTATTTAACCCAAACATCACCCACTACTCACTGATGTGCTGCTTTTCTTTTTTCTCTTCTGGCTTGATTTCCAACGTGGCTGTAGATTTGCCCCTTTGCAAACCTGAGGGAATACTGCAGAGGGAGCCAAGAGTCATTGCCTTTACAACAGGCAGTAGAAGGAAAGTTACATGTCTTGGGACAAATACAAAGACCACATTAATTTATTTTAATTTTTATTATTTTTGTGTCCATGGACTCCAAGCTGAGATTTCATTGTATTGGGCACTATTTCGAAGTGGAACTCCCCCTCTACAGCTCCTTGTTCTTTTAGGATTCACTCATGCAAATTAAGAGCAGCATAATTCTTTAAATGTAACCAAAACTCCTTTTCTTCTCTCACATTCTCTTGAATTAACTGTCCTGAAATAAATCAGAGTTTCCTTCCAGGTTTGTCTGCTATGGAATATGGGTACAGAGATGGTAGGATCATGGATTACTTGCCAGTTTAAACCCCAAAGCACCAGATGATTAAAGTTACAAAAAGAAAATAAGGCAACAGAAAGAAGTGTATTTGCATAAGATAGTAGTAGCATCAGTCCTAAAGCTAGTGACCTCAAGATATAAATAAAGTGTATAAATGTACATTTTTGTGCATGTCAAATAATCCTTTTAGCTTGTACACTCTTTTGTTTCTATTCCAGACACATCAGGAATTCTCTATCGCACTTCATTTTCCCTCTGAGAATGAAGAGAGCATGCTGACTTTAACCACAAAGGCTCAGACTGTATGCAATTTGCTTGTCAACAAAGATGCCCTCCAAATAACAAGTGCTCTAACATATTTCAGTGATTCATCCCTCACATGATGATAAACATTTAATGCAGAGTGATGTAGGGATTTTAGGTAGCTTTATTTTCACTAACTTACCCACAGACATTTTGTTGCTTTGGCTTTCTTACTTTTTAAATTTATCCAGTCAGTACTTACCATATATCAGCAGCTCTCACATTATCAAAGCTTTAGTAGCTCAGGGCAATGATACTGTGCTTTTGCTTTATTTTCTTGAATCCTCTGACAATGAGCATAGGAAAGAACTGCTGATTCTCTCTTTCCATTTTTTTTTTTTTCAATTGGACTGCGGAAATTTTAGCAGGGTCTGAAAATGGAAAACTTTGTCAGGTCAAAATTTCTACAGATTCATGTAACATTCTTTAAAAGCAACTTAAATATGGACAGAGTGGCTTTTGGCTGAAGGAGAACCTGGAGTAGGTGGTTAAATAAAGAGCCTGACATGAAAACACAAATTTGTCTCACTGGATCACATCAATAAACATCATGCTCTGTGTCTGGAAGTGGTGGGAAAATAGGAGAAACATTACAGAATTTAAATAGCAACTCTCTTTGAAGCCAGGCACATTGCAAACCATAAATTATAAGTTTTGTACATTGTCAGCATTTCTAACTTGAGAAAATTATGACTTATAGTCCACAATTGCCTTTTGTCAATTGTCTTTTGAAATGTTGTCTAATAAGACAAGTTCTCCCAGACACAGAGAAGAAAAAGTCCACAAAATTAAACATTTGAATGACTGATACAGTCTGCTTTCTGAGCAACTGCATCCTTCAGGATTTTGGTTTTTATTCAAATTTTGATTTGATTTTTCAGAAATCCAAATGAAATAAAAATAGTTGTTTCAACAAAAAAATCCTTAGAAGGCCTACAACTTTTTCTCATGTCCTAGATTGGGAATGTAGGAAAATTAATTGTTTTGGTCTGGGTAATAGAAAATCTGGATATCTGAAATATAGGAGAATGAATTCTAAGCAAAATATTAGGATATTTAATATTAATTGTATCTGCTTGGAGCACAGGTATTATTTGCCCAGACCCAACAATATCTTCCTACCCAACAGTTTTTGTCTGGTTTTGCTCTTCTGGGAGCTCCAATGGCCAAAGTTATGGTGGTCACTGCACAGCAGCAATCTTCCCTCTGCCTGAGAAAGCCATCAGGACCACTAAACTTGTAGAATTGTTAGTTCTGAAAGGGAAAGGACTGTATTTAGCAAATTGAAAGGTCACTTCTGTTTGTCTAATATCCATCTGCTTTTAACTGTGCTTTGACTTTTTTAACAATAATGTTCTTTCCCAAATGTGGGCTTTATAAAACTCATATGCACATCCACCTTCACATGTCATTGGGACATTTCTTTTTCCTCACCATATTGACCTGCCCCCTGACCATTTAATATTTTTGTTATTTTGTTGTCACAAGGCCTTTCACAAAACACCATTGCTGACATTCTAGTTCTGAGTTTCTGTGTCTAGAAAAAGCTTTTTTCTCTATTACTCGTTCCTAAAGAAATCCAATCCACAGTTTTTAAAGCAGAAAAATAGGTTGCAGCAGTAGTGATACGGGTGAAAAGGCAGGTATTTTGTCAATATCATTTAACATTTACCTTTTTGGTGAAGTAAGGATCACCATATACTTTTTGATTTTCTGCAAAGGACAAGACGATCCAAATTTCCCTTTGAATGGATTTGCAGTGTTAAGCTAAATTAGCTACAGGTCATAGGGTTTTAAATACAGTTTCTTATACTCATTTGTGTATAATGTTGGTTTTATTCCTACATCTCTTTTGTATAACTATTTTTACCATTTATTATTGTGAACTGAACGTAATTAGAGACATAATTTTCCTGACATTCTGTCTACCTTTATCCCAAAAATCGAAGGTTGGTCTCTGGACGATTCATAACCATAATGTATTAGATTACACATAATTCACAAGACTTTGTATCAGACTTCTGCAAAAATACCAAAAAAAGCCACATGAAAGAGACAGAGCAGAGACTGCAGAGCTGTAGAGGAGAGGAGAGGCAATTCAAAAGCAGGAGAAACCATAAAGCTCCTACTGTTTCCATGAAAGTGGTATGTAGGTACAGAATACTGTACTGTATTTCTTCACTTAAAGTCTCTCCTATGCTAAGAGTGACCTGGTTGTTGTTGCTCTGCAGACACAGAAGCTCAGCAGTACAGATTTCAGTACTGGTACTGAGTCTGTGTTCGTGATGTTGTGTGTGGAACCAGGCAGAATAGTCAAATCAATGCAAATTCTCCTGCTGACTTCCATCTCATAATATTTCCAAAAGAGAAATTAAGAAAACCTTGCCTACTTTACCCTATTTCCAACGTTATTCATTATTTTTATCTTATTAATGCTTTTTTATTAACCGTCAATTCTGTAGCCTTTGGAACGGTCTTTTATTTATACTCTAAATTCAGTGCTGTGCAGACTCGGGAGCGCTTACAACAGTGAAGATTATAGATTAATGAATAATTTTAATGCTATTTTTATTTTATTCCAAATTATGGAGTATTTCTCAGTTTCAAGTCTCCTTGAAAAAAATTAATTAATGTAAAAAATGCCTGTCCAGCTTCAGTCTCCCTGTGATTTCTAATTAAAAAGCTGACTCATGGACTACACTGGCACATTTACAGTAAGACAAATCAAGAGTAATTCAATTGGTACTGATTTACATACTTCAAGTTTGGAATGGTGTATGTGAGAGTAAAAACTTCCCCAAATCCCTAATGCATTTTGATTTATGTAAGCCATGCCACACATTTATAGATCTCTTTCTAAGTCATTTAAGCAATAGGATATTGCAGCAGTATGATTTCCCTACACAAGACGTAAATGTTCTTAAATTGACTTTGTGGAGTGTTTCTGAGCCAAACAGGAAAGAATAAACCATTCTGAATCCAGGTGTGATGCAGTTAATAGTTAGAAGTACATCATGAGTGACCAGACTGAGGGAATGCTGAATGAAGGCACCTTTTTTACAGCTAAGGGCTTTCCCCCAGTACTTCTGCACCCTTTCACCCAAGATGCCATGGGACTGCTGTCCCACAGCCTAACTGGAAGTATTTTCCCTTTGTTGTTCTCTTACTGTAGTTCTCCTGCCATTTCCCATATGTTGTTATTCTTATGTCTTTGTTCCTGCATCTGCTGATATAGAAAGTATTTGCCACAGCAAGACAATCATCCCTTCTTTTCCTCCTTTGCCTCTGTTTTGGTTGTAGTTTTTGAGCTACTTTAAGGACCCCAATAACACAGAAGCATTAAGCTTAGCAGTCATACTCTGTTACCAATCAAAATGAGAATTAGCATCACAAACAGGAGCAAACAATGGGGCCTCAAATGGGTCCTGGTGAAAAATATACTGTTACTGTGACAAAATATTATGGGGACAGCCACTGCACTGAGCAGGAACACAGGGTAGGGTACTGATCTGGGAACCCTAATTGTTTCTCATTCTCTTTCTTTCTCTTTTTCTCTACTCTTGATTTTTTTCTTTTCTCTAGGAGTAAATTTCAGCCTTAGAACTTACGAATTATACCTGAAGCCCAGAGCCTCCCAAGAAATCTTCATGAGCATGAACTTGTCTCAACCTTGTTTGTGAGAGGCACTGTAAATCAAAAAGACTGAGAATAACAGCTTACACAGTAACACCATGCCTATGCAAAGCAACTCAGAAGCTTCCGGGGCTGTTTCTGGCCTTGAGGCTGACTGTCAGCACTGATCTGTTCCATGTAGCCTGTTCCATGCAATCAGTGTGACTATATCTGGCCTTCCTGGTGGGAACAGCCCTGGTGTGAGCTAACAGTGCCTCAGATACCCTTGAGTCCATTAGGCAGTGCTTCAGCTCCCCACACAGGGGACATCCAGGAGTCACTTCAGTCATACAAATGCATCTGGTGCCAGTTGAGCTGCCCATATAGTCTAAGACAGCCCCATGGGGCAGGCAGAGATCACAGAGGGCTGTGCAAGACACCATCCTGAATCAGGAAGGGCACCTCCTCCTTCTCAAATGACACCAGATGCATAAGTGTGCAATAGAACTGGACACTTGCTGCTGGTCAAGAGTAATTCTTTAGTTTTCACCCACTGTTCTTCCAGTTCACCCAGTGTTCTCCATATCTGCCTGCACCAGGGGCTTAGAAGCCTGTGCTGGGACTCAGTTACCAACACTAGCAGCCAGTGGGAGGCTTGTTTTGTTGTGGAATATCCAGGAGACTTTCTCCTCAGACAACTAGATATACATGTGTACAGGCAAATATTTAAACTGAAAGTGCTTTAATATTGATTTGAATCCTGCCTTTGAGCACCATGATGACTGACTGCAAATGGCTTTAAATACAGTGAGTGTTTTCTGGGCATTTTGGGTGGTAAAATGTTACTCTGCACAAGCAATACTGGTATAAATGTCCCCTATATTCAAACAAAACAAAACAAAGCAAAACAAAACAAATAAAACAAAGTACTTGTACATTATTTGAAAAACTGAAGTTAGATAAAATCTGGCTGTGATAGACTTCCATCTTTGATATTTCATCCCACGTACTAACTTGAGCACATAAATAAAGATATTTCAGACTAAATAAACAAAGCATGAAAAGATTTTTAAAAAATCTTTATCTGGGATGGTTTCTTCCATTAAGTTTTGCTGCTAAATTCTAATAATCTTTCTAATATTACAACCCATATCTAGGGATATTATTGCACACCTTAAAAACCTGACTCTGTAGCTGATAGCAGATCAATAATTTCATAATTACTTTTTTTCCCAGAATGTTCTAATAGCTTAGTATTAGGAGTAAACTGCACACATGCTTACTCTGCTTTCACCATGGTTTTCATTTACCAAGATGGATGTCAGAGCATTTTTATTGTGCTCTCATATGCAAGGTTGTTGAAAGAGATTGTAAGATGAAGGAAGAGGAGATCATGAGAAATGAGAAGGATTATAAAAGACTTAGAAATAAGCCTCAATTTCATTGAAACAGGTACCTATACTGTTTGGCTTTAAGAAAGTTTTAAACCCTTATCTTAAGGATCCTTGTCACTGCAAAATGAACTGATGCTACAATGATTCAATCCTGTGCACAATATTCCTGATCTCGAGTGCTCTGCGTTCACTGTCTGTGTCAAGCAGGGTTGAGAGATAATAGGCAGCTCCTGACAGACCAGCATCCTCTCTCAGGTGTCCTACAGAAAGTTTTCTGAACCCTCTCTTTGAGCTCTGAGCAAAGGAGAACATGAAAGAGTAAAGAAGAGCAGGAAATAGAGAAGCTAAAAATACAAAGGGTTAGAAGCACTGAATGTGAAACAGAGGAAAGAGAAGCTTGAATAAGTTAGTGGTAATGAAATGAATACATAATATGCAGATTCTGGAAACCATTGTTTACCCCAGGAAACACAGAGGGTAATTTCACGCTAAGGAGCCTGCTGTGCTGTTAATTTTTTGAAGGGTATGCCTAGCTATGCTTGGTGCATCTCCAGAGCTCTGCTCAGAACTATGATACTTTACAGTTCTGCTTCAGCAGAATAGGTTACTGCTTGAGCTCCCTATTCTCAAATCAGTCACATCAATATATGTGTTTCATTCCCATTCCCATTTCATTTCCCCTGGTACCCTTTGGTGAACTCCAGTGATTATGAGGATAAGGGATTATTTGCACACTCTAGATCCAGGCACTGCAAATTTTATTTTATAGTCTGCAAATTCATTGCCTTTTGTGACTTGCATTAACTGAAATAGTGATTAGCAGGCATGTTATTAGCCAATTATATTACCTATTATATAAATAATATCTGTCTGAATAGCACCTAAAAGCTTCAGGATCATCTAGTATGTCTTTTTGTTTTTCTCTCTAGTGAAGTATTTGAGGTCTTTACAGGACTTCAAGAATCTCAGTAGATTAGTCATTCAATAAAATTTTACTGATTCCACCAAAGGTTTAGTGATTGCTGAAGTTAAGGAAACCACTCCCATTTATCTTTTTTTTTTCTGATTTGTAAAAATGACCATTTTGTACTGAAAGCTTGATTAGATAGAGAGCTACTTTTAATTAAGTAGATAGTTTAGAAAGCAGGTAAATAGGGAAATCTAGCAAGAAATAGAATGCCTTCTACTTACAATACATATTAGAAGATTCTGTCCTGGCTCTAATGCATTATGGTCTTGTTTATTTCTGACAGATAGGAAAGTTTGCTGGGGAATCAGATTATTACAAGTCAGAATCTTATGTAGGAAGTAAAATTTTCAGTCAGAATCAGAGATTTTCTCATGTCCATAACATATTCTGGAGCACAGCAAATAAGTTACGATCCATCTATAACCTGTTCTTAATAACAAATGTTACCAGCTGCCAATTTTGACAGAGTATGGGAAATCTGAACAAGAAGTACAAAACTGGTCAGAAATGGAAGAGACGTTTATGCCTCTCTGTTTTTCTCTCTCTTTTCATTTGAATTTCATTTTTTTAAAACTTTTTTTATATCAGCTTTGTTTGCTTTTAAAAATAGAGAAGGAGCTGTGGAGGAAGGACTCCTGAAATGTCATCCGTGTTTTGAAAGGGGGAATCTTTGCATTTTCATTTTCAAAATCTCAGTATTAAAATGAACATAGTCTGCTGGGTAAGGCAGAAAATGTTAAAAGCAGACAAAAGAAATAACCTTAAACATTACCTAGTTCCAGTTTGTATTTGAACCTGTGCCTTGGGCTTTCATTTTATATTTAATGCTGTTTCCTGGGTCTAATTGCTCCAAAGAAAGAGTGATGAAAGCTAAAGAAAGAGACTCTGTAATAGCAAAAAAAAAGTCTTCTTGTGGTTATATCTACTGGTTAAATAAATCCCTCTCTGTGAAGTTCATTTGTTGTGAACTCCTGAAGTAAAGAATTGTTTCACATCCAGAACAGTTTTAGAGGTTACTGCTGGGTGCCGTCAGTGGGAGTTTACTGCTCCTGAGCTTCTTGTCCTTCAGCAGTCTCTCAGTTCTCTCCAGCTCTCCATACACATGCACAGAGATCTCAGGAGACTGGAGCAAGTGGTACAAGGTGAATGTCCTGGCTCCTTTCAGAATAATGTCAGGTTTCTACCCTGTCTCTGAAGGCAAAGAAACCACATGTGGTCTCTGAAGAGGTTCTCCTGGTGTTACTTGAAATACATTTTAAGTGCTACTTAAAACACATTTTATTCCCCAAATTATTGAGGACAACTATGCTTTCACATTGTGTATTTGGGGCAATGAACCCTTGTGGTTTCATGTTAAAGCAGAAATCATGATTTATATTCCTCATCGTGCAGCTACTTTTCCACTTTTGAGCAAGTTCTGACTTTTCTTATCTCTCCATAAAAAGTATTATGACAGGAAGTTCTTGTCATCAAGACACGTTATATGGCTAATTAACTTATATTTGCAATGTCTTTTTTTATGGCACTTGTATGAAAAGCCTTACAATGCTGTTGTAATGAGTTTGCTCTCTTCCTATCAACTGCAAATGAAGCAGTGGCTGTTTAATGCTGAAGCATATTTCTACTCTTAATTATGGGCTAGATTATTATCACTCTCAGCCCAGCTTGAAGGTACTCTCTTCTTTGCAATATCCATTTCTCAGGTTTGTGCTGTTAGGTTCAGCTAATTTATTTTTGTAATTGGAAAGGAAGTAAGTTTGAGGAGGCATCACTGTGCTTCATCTTGCCCATCAGGGCTGAATAGCTTGTGGTCATTTGAATGTGTTAAGTATCCTGGAGTGCAGTCAGGAAAAGCACTGTAAAATGTAAATTGCATTGCACTGAAAATGTAGCAGCTGTTAGGAAGAAGGAGGAACAGGACTGAAACGAAGGTGAGTCTCAGCTCAAAGGCTGTGCTCAGAGCCATGGGTCTCTCAAACCGGGCACTAATCCATTTCTGACTCCTAGTATTTGCAACACCCTATTTCTTTCATATTATTTGGAAGTTAATTACAGGGCCCATCAGCTTTTTTGGCTCAATAATATTTCAGTGAAAAGTATTTAGGCATTATGTGACTGGTTGCAAGGGAGATTATCAAGAAGTCAGAGAAGTGTAATAATCAAGGGATTTCTTTGTTAATAAAGAACTTGATGAAAAACAAATTAGTTAACAGTACACTGAGTTGAAATCTTGCTGATGGCAAAATTTGAACTTAATTAAAAAACCCCAAACTTGAAGACATTTTAAAGTTTTCCATAACACCAATATTATGCAGAAAATTTGTAAAAATGGAGGTCTCCAACTCACCCTTTAAATGTGCAGATGAACTTCATTGATATATAGCATCTGAATGCTTCTGTCATGCTATTTTAAGATCTGAATCCAGAAACCATGGTGTTTGAAATTAAAAACTTGATGAATTTATTGCAATTAAATCCACATCTATCCATAGCTGCATCACACCTTACTATGCCTGTTTAGGAATCATGTTAAAGAGAAACCACAGCCTGTGCTTGGTTTGCTGAGACAATGTGGCTGCCTGTGTTCCTGGTGTGCCACAACAGAGGCTGCTGTGCAAGTTATGCAAAGTGCTCAATGTGTGTCATCCAGCAGCTGGGAATCCCTACATCATCTTGCAACTTGCAGACTATAATTCATAGCTCAAGGGGCAGGCTTTCCCTCCAAAGCACACAAGGGCCTTGTTTCCACACTGGTTCTCTCCAGAGTCAAGGTTTTTTTTCTCTTGCCAAGTAATGTATATTTCAGCTGACATGGTGTTTGTGGTGAGAAGAGAGAAGAGCTGGTTTTGTATTCACATGTGCATACCCAAATGGAACGTTCACACAGTAATGTTAATGCAGAATAGGAAAGTTGTTTCACTTTTGGTTTCCTTCGTGTGCTGAGTTCATGGATTGTGTGAGGATTTGTCCACTGTATGCATTCAGCATGAAGCCATGCATCAGCGCCACAGCATTTCCTTCGTTCTGCCTACTACATTTTGCAGATGAATAATATAATGCACATGTATTTTGCCTCAGGAAAACAAATGCACCTTCACAAACAACAATCAAGTAAGGAAGTGTATTTTCATCTTGATAATGGCAACCCAAAGTGCTAAAACATCATGGATTGGGTCCCCAAATATCATAAGCATGTCTTAAAGATCATGAGAATAAGAAAATGTATAATACCTTGAATTTTTTTTCCTAGTTTTGGGTGTTTTTTGCTTGGAGTATTGAGACACACTTGGGATTTTTTTTTTTTTTCATTAACCATGAATTCTAGAAACTTGTTTTATGAAAGAAAATCTTTCCAAATCCTTCTCCACATATTTCAGTCAAAATGTCAGATTTGAATAAATGTATAATTACTTATTTTGACCTTCACAATAAGGCGGTGAAGGCAAGGGATTTTGTCATATTTTTGCAGGCAAAGAAACATGGCACATTATAAGCAAATCAGAGTTTTGTAATGAAAACTCTTCTCAGCAAGACATGCAATTCCCCTGCACTCTACTGAAAATGCCAAGTAGAGGTGAGTTCATTTCACCTAATCCAAGTTTGTTGTTTGTGATCTGTAATTGAAGAGATTCCTATCACCTAATTCTTTCTGTCTCGTAGGTGTCTAACCTAAATAATCTGCTAAGGCTCCTCTTAGGGTGAATGGAGAGTGACAGGAACCTCCAAACTGCAATTCATTCTGTCTGTCATAACTGCTTGTCCTGGAGAAGAGCAAGTCTCCACAGCATCCCCTGATTTTATGGGAAGCTTGGGACAAATCATTCCCACCTGTATTTTACAGATAACTGGGATCAGTTGTGCAGGATCTCACTAAAATCCCTTTCTGAGTATCACTGCCCCCATGTGTGAGCTGGGCTCACACTCAGAATGTGAACCAAAACCTAAAGGCCATGTACCAGCCTGGTTCTTGGTAGTTAAAAATGGATGCAAACTTTTGTGCTTCTGTGCATTTGACAGCTTATGAAACAATTTAGTTTGTAATACATTTGCTTAAATGAAAACCTGATTAATTCTACTGTACTGACTTATTAGAACTAATAGGTTTTGTTACATGTGTTGCAATTTAAGCATTGTTAATTATTCAGAGCTGAATATCACAAAACATTTGTCATGAATATTTGCACACATTTTAAACAAAATTGTCCTTGGCAGTGTTTGCAACAGTTAAATATTTGATTTTCCTGTATATTTGGGTGGGACAATTTTCTTTTCACAAATATCAGCAGAAAGTGAATCGCACGTGGTAATCCACGCAAATATTTATTTAAGAGAATAGTTGTACCTGCAATATACTTGCCAGCATTTTCAAGAATCACTGAGGTGAATGGTCATGCAACCAGCAAAGCAATTGGAAGTGAGTCAGTAAATTCTGCAGATGTCACAAGTGAGAGGATGGTAATGACAGCACCTGGGTAGCACCATATTCCATTGGAAATTGCCTCAATTGCCATTTGATAATATGTAAAGTGATATTACCCAAGAATAATAATAACATAAAAATATTAACATAGCATTCCAGAATCTCCACATTCAGGGAAACAATTCTGGATCTCCTAGGTTGACCTGCCACTGGGACCTCACACTGTTCACTATACAGTACTCTGTCCCTGCATTGTGTTGGTTCCAGCTATGCAACCTGTTTCCTGGAGTGAGGCTTCCATTGTTCCCATCTGGCTCAGGAAATGGGGGCAGTATTGAGCTTGTAGAGAGTGACAGCCTTTGACATGTCTTTTATGTGACATAATGCTTGATACTCATCCTGCCATACTTTGGTTTTCCATGGCATAGGTATTAGCACCTAAATTATTACTCTAATTTGAACTATTATTACATGATCAAATAACTCATGTTTCCTCCTTGCTTTGAGAACCCATTGCTTCCTAAACATAAACCAGCTGAGTATCCTTTCACCTGAGCTTGTTGCTTTCCAAGAGGACCCAAGGTCAATCTGGGGATGGGAAGCCCTAAAGACCATTTCATATAAACAATAAATGGTTGTGGAAGACAGCTCTCAAGTATAGCAAGAAAGGTGTCACAGCTCCAAATTACTTTTCAGAGTGCAGAGCACATTCCATTATCCTCCTGATACTAAAACACCATTCCCTGTGAACCTATGTGCCATTTCAGTCATTTTGAATTAGGAAAAATCATAAAGATAATCATGATGATCTAGGGCCAAGTGCTCAAATGTGTGAAAGCAGACTGTTTGTGCTGAAGTGGGCAGTCCTGAGGAGTGTGGACATGATACACCCTGGCACCAAACGACAACGTTCTTCAGATGCATGAATGGGGCTATTACTCCCCATTTTCAGTAAAGGAATTACAGGCACCTGCATCACTACTAGCTAAGGATAGGTGAGATAATTCCCTATTGCCTTGGATGACATATCTCTGTTTCTGGCTTTTCAGGAGAAGGAAAACCACTAGGAAGAACATGAGGCCAGTGGGATGAACCAGCAGCTGTTGAGTGAGGAATGCACTGGCAGTTTCTCACGACTAAAGAGAGCTGGTGCGTGAATCCAATGCCTGCTGCTCTTTGAGCTACTGCCTGGACCAATAAACCTCCTGTTAAAATGAGCCTGCTGTGACTGTTTTGTTGGTATTTTTAATTTAAACAATAGCTAATTAAATATGAAAGCAATTAGTATTTCTGTTCAAACAGCTGTCATGTAATGTCTGGTGCTGCACTTGTGATTCCTTAGCAGCACTGCAAATGGTTTAGAAGCAAAGACTTCTGGGGAGTGGAAGGGGAAATAGAACAATATTTACTATGGGCATTGAAAACCACTGGCAGGTGCATTTAGCTTTTGCTGCATCAATTTACAAGAATGTGGGATGCTTATAAACATAAGTATACTTTGGATTATGGTGGAACTGTAAGTAACATTAAGATATACAAGAGGGAGAGAAATACAGTGGCTGATGTTGTCTTCCAGCTTTATCCATAGATTTCCTACATAGGGTGTCCAAATGTCAGTGGAGAACAAAAGTATCATGGTCTTCTTCCATGCTTGGTGTTCTTCATACAGCCTGGTTTTATGTCAGAAAAAAAAGGACAGTAAGGAACTAGTGAGGTGTGAAAACAGCTGGAATTCCTGTTCTCTTGGCAGTAAACTGTAGTTTACACAAGGAAAAGCTAAAGCACTCAGCTTTGCTACACTTCCTACCCTATCCTGTAAAGTAATGAAGCATCAGGGTTCTCCAGTGATGTGGTTTTACAAAAGACACCCTGGCAGTGGCAGGACCTGCAGCAGCCTGGGTGCAGGCAATGAATGAGGCTCCTCATTTGTACCCTGGCAATGTGCATTTCCTCTTTCACTCCTCACAGCCTGCAAGCTCCTGCATCCCAGGGCCTGTGGTGCAGCCGCAGGCAGGTATGTCCAACAGCAGTCTCTGGGATCCACACACCTTCTCTCTGTTGTCCTTGTCCAATCTTCCTGCATTGGAGCATGCCCTTGCAGCTTTTTTTAAGTCCAAAATTGTACCACTGCTACATTTGCTATTAGGATCTGTATCCTGCCAACTGGAGCTACACACCTGCCACCCATCTTACTTGTAGTTCAACCTGTATTTTTGTATTCTGAGCTGTCAAGCACACTTGATCAAAATACTTTTTTAAAGACCTAATAGCAAATGTTCCAAAATATTTTAGGTTTTTATTGATATTATCAAGACTTTCTGCGTTGAACCATGTACTAAATTAATGATACAGTTAAACAGAACTGCCTTTATTACAAATTCCATTCTTGTATAAGCATACGGGGGGAAAACAGTCTTAAAGCAGACCTCTAGCTGGTCTAAATCAGCACAGTTTCCTACAAATTAAAAGCTCAATTTCATTTACTGTGACTGAGAACCAAGCTTACTTCTGCTTTGGTTGGCAAGCATACAAAAGAACCTCATTACTTCCAAGTTTTTTATTGTGAATAAATAATTGGCATTGATCTATGTTCAGTCACCTTCTATACATTATTAAACACTTGTTTACTAAACAACCTTTACAGTTTAAAAACAAGAAAAAACTTCACTGAAAAATGAATCAAATCTCTGTAAAAAATCAACCTAAGGAGTTTAGAGGTAAGGTGAGTGAAGTTCATTTAATTAAAAGATTGCTTGAGGGGAGACATTGGCAGATCAATTTTTTAAGTTTGTGGAATTACGCACAGATATGCAAGTTTAAAGCTGCTGCCTCTGATTGCAGAATATAACAAATGGGAAGCATTATATATTTATGAACCATTCAATATTTCCCCCCCCCCCCCCTTTTTCAACTGGTTTATTGGAAAAAAAAAATCCATTCCGAGTTGTGACAGCCCGAGTTAAACAGACATTACCAAAATATATGTAAGAAGGTGTTAACGTACTTTTCAACATGAAATTCTAATTGAAATTTCCACACAGTGGAAGCCAGGGAGTAAGTTTATGGCCTGGGGACATGCAGAATCTACTTTATAAGAAATTGCCTTTTTGATAGTGAATATTAACTGATTATTTTTTGGGTTCATAATTTATTGAATAGGTTTCTTCCATTTATTTGTACTTGGGGATTTTTTAAAACTTCCTGAAACTTTGAACCTTTTAATTTCTTATTAGGAGATATATGTAAAAAAATATGCATAGTAGAAATGTTAAAAAAGTTTTTAGTAAAAAAGAGTCCTTTTAACTAATCAATAGTCTGAGGACCAGAGGTCTGAAAGTGCATTTCCTTAAGCCACAACACATTGAGATACAAAGGCTTTGGAAAATTCTATAAAGCCTATAACAATAATAATTGTGAAAAATGCACTACCTTGGAATTTTAAATATTAGTGTAGTGATCATATAAATGGCATTTTATGGGTACATGTAAAACTGTATTATTTTTATTATTACTATTATTGTTTATTATTATTGCAGCATAGCACAACACGTGTTCTAGTTAAAGGTCCCTTTGCATTTTCATTACATATCCCATTTTTGGTGGGGTTTATGACTCAGTCATTAAAATTCTCCACAGGCTAGAAATTGGGAAAGGAACTCACATTCTAAAGTAATCTGTTTAATGAAAAAAATGGAATGAAATTAATCTGGTTGGTTAGAAAAATGGTTGAGGAAACTCAGTACTCCATTAAGTAGTACCTGAAGTTTGTTTATTACAATTCTATTTCTAAATATCTCTTCTTGCCTGGAAGCAAAGCCATGAGCCTAATATTTGGTTGTGTTTCAGTTTTTGCCTGAGGACTAGGAAGTGATTTACCCCCACTCAAACCTGTACAAAGCACTTGTTTTAAATTTATGGTGTATTACATGAGGTTTACATATCTGAATTTTGAACATTCAGGACAATGAGAAATTGGGTTTCTTGAGTTATGGTGCCGAAGCTCTACTTGTGAAGTTTGTCTGTCATAACATGTTGGAAGACAGGCCAGTAATCCCAGAACCAGCACAATATGTACAAAAACAGAGCTTCTTTTTTCTATCAGTCTTTACTGCAACTCTCCCTTATCTTTTGTCTGACCACTAAAAATATGAATATCTTCTTATATAACTACCTTGGTGTGGATGTATGAAACATTTCATTGTTGCAGTTTTCAGCTATAAAGAGTCACAGGATCATTCACGTTGGACTTCTGAGTGTCTGTAGTCTAAACTTTTTGCTGAAAGCAGGGTCAGATGTGGTGCTCAGAAAGTTTTCTCAGATCCTTAACCAGTCAGTCTTGAAATCCTCCAAGGACAGAGGCTGCAGAGCCTCCATAGCCAGCCTGTCCCAGTGCTAATCCTCCCTTGAAAACTTATTTTTAGGATGAACAAGCCCAGCTCTCTTGGCCTCAGTACTACAGGACGGGCTCCAGCCTTTGAGCATCTTGGTGGGCCTCCACTGGAGTAACTGCAATTTATCAATGTCTTTCTTTTTATTATAATGTCCCAAAGTGGATGCAGCTCCAGTCTGAGAGATGAGAAGCAGAGGGCAATCCCTTCTCTCATCTCCACACTTGTGCAGCCCAGAATCCTGGTGGCCCTGTTCCTGCTATGGTGCCCTGCTGGCTCGTGCACCTCCCTTCCCATCTGTCTCCATGGGGTCTTTTCTGCGCAGCAGGTCCCCAAGTTCTGTGACTTCAAGGAGTTATTCTTTTCCAGGCACTGGAGAAAGACATTTGATTTCTGTGGGTAAACGACTGGTTTGTTATTGAAGCTCTTGAGAATTTTTGTTGTTTCTCCCACTCACTGCCCAGAGTTAACCAAACTATCTGCCCTTAAACCCAGTGGGGCTACAACTACAAAGGTTTAAAAGCCAGGCCTTAAATAAGGCAAGACTGAAATTATTTTATGTATTTATGTTATATTTCTACGGAAAATAATGAAAATTACTACATACCTCCTTTCCATTGCAACTAATTCTTTTTCTAAAATAAACCCTGCAGACAATTACATATATATATATACACACACACACATATATATTTATAAAAAATGATACTTTTGTGTATTTTCACTCTAATCTGCCCCCAGAGATCTATTGATAAGAATCTGAGTTACACTCACCTTCAGGGGCAAGTTGTAACACAAAGCAATTGATAAAAACTTACTTAAATCAAGACAAATAATAATTTTCTTATTTTAGCTACAAATCCAGTAATTTCTTTTATCATAGAAGGCACTCAGGTTGTTCAAACTTTTTTAACCCTTGAGAAATCACTTCTGACTGTTCCCAGTAACTTTCTTCTCCTCCATCTGCCCAGAAATGTGTTAAAAGAGCCTTACTGAATGATTTTTCTAGGGACAAAAGTGATTGACTAATTTTTCCTAACTACCCCTTTGGGTTTTCCTAAAGATGGTTATGTACAACTTTTCCTATTTATAAAAATGACTACATAACAACTAAAAACATTTTAGTATAAAAGAGTCCTTTTAACTAATCAATAGTCTGAGGACCAAAGGGCTTAACTAACTTGGACAGGGACTTAACTAGTTTGAAATGGAATACATATTTATTATTATGTAAATTATTATAAGAAACAAACCTTCTTCTCTATTGTGCAGGGAAGAACAAGACCATGCATGGTATGTGACTGGGAGCTCTCAGATATATCTTACAAGCACTGAGAGCGTATTACTGATAACAATGAGATTCGTGTTCCTAGGCCCAAAGTATCTTTGCAAATTGGAAATAAATTTATGTTTGTGCACCAGATATTCTGTTTGTGTGTATGTGTGCATACTTGAAATATTTTGCTTTCTGTCATTTAAAGGCCTTATTACACCAGTAGGAAGGAAAGCTATTTATTCTGGCTTTGGATCTAAGAACATTGGAATGAAGGAGGTTTTTTGGCCCAAGGGGTCCCTTGGTGTCACAGGCTCAGCATCATATCATCAATTTCATATTGCAATCAAATTCTTACATTATTTTATACATACGCAGTGGATGTGTTTTATTTTCCTTTCTTTTCACAATCTTCCTTGTGTGTAAAGTCTGTTATACCACCCGCAGTATAAATATTTTTGGTTTAGTCAGTAACTCTTCTTCTGTTCCAGTGTCATTGTCTCTTTCTTAAAGGCAAGTGTCTAAGAACCTGAGCAGTGTTCAGACTCTAGATGACCACTCACTAGAGACTCAAACACTGATGCAATTTTTTCTTTTCTTTCCTAGATAAACCTGGCCAGTTATATTATATGGCATTATTTCATTTCCACATGATTTTCCTGTGATTGATCAGAATTCCAAGGTGTTTTACTTCCTTTGCATTTTCTAGTGGATTGTTCCCCACCTTAGAGGAGAAATTCTTCCTGTTAAACTAAGTGCATTCTCCGGTACGTTGTACAAATTTGCAATAAGTATTTCTCATATCTTTTATCTTCAAGCTCCTTTTACCAACAATCACTTCTAACACTGTGCATTAGCAGCAGACTTGTGCCAAGATCAGTGAGATATTATGATCAATTTCTTAAGCACTAGTTCTGGGAAAACCTCAAGAACAATACTTGACTCAACTTTTAAGTTATTCCTAACCTGTAAAAGTCAATAATACTTTTTCACTACCCTCTTATGTTGTTCCATTTGTTTGCATCTAATTCTTATACTAATCTGTGTCTCCTGCATTTTAACCAATGATTTCCCATATGGCAACATGTCAAATGATTTACTGAAGTCCAGTTAGATTAAACCTATTGCCTTTCCTTTATCTAGAAAATCAATTAACTCATCAAAAAGAAATATCTGCTGAGGCTAATGTGATCTATCTTCGGTGAATCCATGTGACACTTTACTCTACTTTCCATTTGCTTCTATATATTTAATTATTCTTCCTCTTAAAATATCTTCTTACTCCTGGATAATGTGATAGTCAAATGAATGAGTGTAAAGCTGTCCAGATTACTTTCTTTCCTATTCTTAAGCCTAATAGTAGTAGAAATAAAGTAGTTTGACTACTAGTATTTCTAAACATCATTTTTACTTCATATTTTTTTTTAATATTTAGAGAAAAGCAGTTATAATAAAAGTCCTTACCAGGGGTTTCCTGGGATGTTTGCTGATTAAGAGAAAGTGTAGAATCATATAACATCTCAAGTTTCAAGGGATCTTCAACCTACCAAAAATACACAACATGACTAAAAGTGTTGTCTGGTGTCTCCTTGAGTTCTGACAGGTTTGGTGCCATGACCACTTCCTTGGGGAGCCTTTTCTGTGGAATCTTGGAATGGTTTGGGCTTGATGGGACCTTAAAGATCATCTAGATCCAACCATACAGCCATGGGCAGGGACACTTTCCACAGACCTCATCCAGCCTGGCCTTGAACACTTCCAGGGATACGACATCTACAACTTCTTTGGGCAACCTCTTCTAGTGCCTCGCCACCTCCACAGTAAAGATTTTTTCCTAATATCTAATTGAAACCTACTCGCTGTCAGCTTGAAGCCATTCCTCCTTGTCCTGTCACTCCATGTCTATGTAAACAGTTTCTCTCCATCTCTCTTGTAGGATCTTCTCAGGTACTGAAATGCTGTTTTTAGGTCACCCTGAAGCATTCTCTTCTCCAGGCTGAAAAATTCCAATCCTTCCAGCCTTTTCTCTCAGGAAAGGTGATCCATCCCTTAAATATTCTTAGTGACCTACCTTTGGACTCTATTATTTTCAAGGAATATTTTTTATATTAAACATTGTCCTTTTATCAGCCTGTTCTAGCACTTGGAGTTACAGTGCAATTTGCTGTCTAGTAAACTTTCATCTTCCTCATTAAATTGGTAAATTTAATACTCATGGGTCCTTTTGTACATTGATTATAATGTTTAAATGAGTGGGGGACCAACCTGATGTGAGGAGTGTTCTATGGCATTAAGCTTTGGCTGCATCCCATCTGTGTGTCCAGACAAAGCATGAGTGTAAATTCTTTCTCCTTCTCCCTCATACTTTTCCTGTTGCAAAAAGAAAACAGATACATTGGTCAGAAAGGATATTTATAGAACCACAATGCATAAATGGCATTTTATGGGTCATTGAGGAGGAAAAGGGAGGGAAGTATGTCCTAAATATTGCTGTCAACTTCTCTAAGCCTACTAGGAGAGTTGATCCACATTCATTTGTTGTCAGGATGATTTAGGGGCAGGGAGGTAAGAGGATAACACCAGAGCAGGGATGCAGAGGGAGGAGTAACCTCCATATAAACATACCTTGCTGCAGATCTGGCCTTAACAACCTGTGCTAGTTCCTGTGTCTTCAATCATGATACACGGAAATGGCATAAAAACTTTCTTATCCCAACGGGTGTTCTGAGTGTAATTGCAGCAAAGCTTGAAAAGGCTCATATTCTGTCACAGTATGGGCTGTACAAGCAGTTAAGACATTGGGAAAATTGCACAGTGTGATAAATATTGACCTTTTAAGTAGCATTAGGAGTACAATCATTCCAGTGTGTATCCAAAATAATGTAAGTCAACACACTGGAGGGTGTTTTTCTGAATACCAGCAGGTACATTTCACCATTACTGTGTTCTGCATGGTGGTGATTTTGTTTACCACAAGCCTGCAAATAATTTCTACCCATAAAAATTAGTTGTCCTCCATGTATATGCAAAATTATGTGCCAATTTTGGCAAAGGAAAGTATTTTACTACCTGAGGCATCAAATTTTAAAAATATAAATGTTCTTTATGAATATAGGCCTGATGAGTCAGTTTGAGGATAGGACTGGAAATCATGGTTACAGTCATTTTGGATGGGAAAAAAGGCACAGTAGACATACCTGCAAATGAGAGATAGAAGATAAGGATGAAGTCATATGAAATGTTTGGTTTTAGTCACTGACAGGAAACCTACTGTACCAGTAGCACTCCTGTAGCATACATCGTCTGAGGGCTTTACTGCCCAAACACAGCTGAAGTCTGTGATTTGATCTCTTGTCTTACTGTACACATTTTCAGCTTTATTTGGGGTAGAAGACAAAGTATTTAAAACCTGGTTTTAATTTCTTCTTGTATTTAGTGTGAAGTTAAATATAATTCCAATTTTGAGCAGTTTGCAATTGATAATAAACATAGTTACAAGCAGAAAGGATGTTTTCCCTTGTATAGCAATATTTTAGGATATTTCACATTATTTTTCATTCAATCACTGAATTACACAGAATAGTGAGTGTACCTTTTCCTTTCATTCTTTCCATCACCACATCCCCCCAAACCACTAACCCATTGGAAATAAAAATCTTGTCAAAAAGCAAATAATAAGGAGACACGGACTCTAAAGATGACAAGAGATGACTCATTCTGACCTGCTTTGGTAAGGCATTGAAATAGTATTTGCCAATAATATTTGGCACTGTACAGTGGATACTTTGGGAGGTTTTTCCCTCATGGGAAATTCACAGGGAGTCTTCATATTCTGTCTGTCAGAACTATGATGTTTAATTTAATCTAAAGGCAGATATACAGCTAGCAAAACTTGCAATGATTTAATACCTTCAGTGTATCCTTTAAAGGCATTCTGCCATGTACACCTCCCCAAGCGAAGGAGCTGTAAGGAGGGTAGCAAGAGGAAGAAATAGAAAGAGGGATTTTTATTATTTTTTTTTAATCTCACCTGAAGAAATATCTCAGAAACATTTCTGAGGTTGGATTCCCTATGGCTACATCTACACTAATAAATTAAAAAGGCCTAGGGAATATTCCTGGCCAACTGGCAGGGAGGAGCTAAGTGCTACCTGAGACTCTGAAAACAGAGTGGCTACAATGCAAACTGCCTGTTGGAAATGGTGTTTAAAAATCTACTGTTTCCAAGGACTGGGGCAAACCCAAAGTAAGTCAGACACTGTTCTAAGTATTTAACAGTGGGAGGTATTGATAATACATTGATAAATACTTGTATTGGAAAGTCCAAAAATGACCTGGGTGTTAATTTGACAGTACAGTCATAGTTCGAAAGTGCATGTAGCAAAATGTCACAATTTAATTCATGCTGCATCTTAATTGAAAGAACTGAGATGTTTGTAAATCCAGAGTATATCCCCAGTCATCCAGCAGTAGGATGATTAACTGAACTAAGGAACTGCTGGGTCACAGAACTAATGCCTTGTATTTTCACTATTGGCTGTCTTGACATGCAAGCATCACTCAGGCTTTATTAGGAGTTGAGAGGATCCTACTTTATTTCCAAAAGAGTAATAATATAGCAAAGTTCCTAACTGTGGCATCCACTAGAATGGAAAGATTTAAAATATGGCTAAAAGGAAAATAACTTTTTTATTATACCAGTGCAAATTTCTCCTAAAAATATGCCAACAGAACAACAAACACAAAAATAAACCAAAAACTCCAATCGACCAACCGACTGATTGCCCAACCAAAATGACCCCAAAACCCCACCAAAATTAAGCAATGTCTGTGTTTGGCTGCAAGCAGCAGCCTGAGCAGGGTGAGGTTTTTTTTATCTTTCATTTATTAGAACAATGAGCAGATAGATGATATTAATCCTTGAAAATTCACATATTTGGAAGAGAAATTGTCTGCATGTTACAAGCACACACACACAAAAAAAAAAAAAAAAAAAAAAAAAGCAAAAGAGACAAAAATACAAAACTAAGCATCAGGCAAAGATAAGGGATATCACAACACCAATGTTCATGGAGTTCAGAACACTTCAGCAGTGACTGAATAGTTTATCCAGACTAAACAAAATAATTACCACCTCAGAAGCAAAATGAAGCAGATAATATCACATGAAATAGTCAACTTGGTGCACTAATAACATTTTTTTGCTATAAGAACTAAACAAAGACCTTTTGTTCATGTGAATCTCATTTCTAGTGAATGTCACAGGTGTGCTGCAGAACCTTCACCCAACAGTTGTGTGAGGAACACAAGAGCCACCGCCTGGTTGTGTTAATAATTAATGATCAAATACCTACAGTGCCACCCACAGGCACTTGAGTTTTCTCCTGGTTACGAGACAGGTTCCCACTTTGAACTTCTAATCAAAGTTGAATTGTTGTGGTTTTTCCTCCACTGGACTAAATCACCTTATGAAAAACTTGAAACTTCATCCAGCTATTTAAAGATAAACAGAAAAACAAAACAAACACAAAAATAAATTTTTTTAAAAAGGAAATAAAAGAGAAGAGCTATTTTTAAAGGTCTATCACTGTTTTCAAATTTAGTGCTGACATGCCTGCCTAAAGCTGTCTACTAAACTGGGATGAGTAGTCAACATCTGTTCTGAATTATTTATTTATTTTCGATTGCAGAAAATTGGCAGTTCCAATGTCCCTAAAAGAAGGATAATTGTAATTATCTATGATGTTGTGAAAACTGTTTCAACGGCTCAGCAGTTACTGAGGGCCTGGGGTTTTTCCCTCTCTATCCAGCATATATATTCCTCTGTGTGTATGGATGTGGAAAAAAAATAAACTTTCAGGTTCTTTTTGTAAGTTTTAAGTGACTTTTCCCCCCTCTATACCACTTTGGTTGCACTATAATATTTTGCTAATTAGGGTGTCCAGAACATGTATTTTAGATACGTTGCTTATTGCTACACCTGATTAAATAGTTGTTTGTACAAAGTCTCCATCTTTCAATGTGTTTTGCCTGAACAGGCTGTTGTCCCTGTGTGCACCTGGAATGGCTGATATAAAGCATCTCAAATAATATGCAGAGTTAAATATTGCATAAAATTCTAATAATCAGTTATATGTATTTACCAGAAGATCTCAAATTTCTGTCATTTTGCAGGAAGAGTCAAATATCAAATCCAAGAAGTGAGTCATTTTCTCAGAAATCCATTTTTATTACTATTTGAAATAAAACAAAATAAAATTTATAGTAAATCTTTTACTGAAGCTTGTGTCTCCAGCTCATCATCCAGACTACTGGAATTTTTATTTTCTGACTTTATATAAAATGTAGAAAGATTGAGAAAAGCACTGCTTGCTCTGGAATGGAAGGAAAGAAAAATGTAGAAGGTATTGCCTTATACTTAGGGGGAAAAAAATCAAATATGAACACAGAGGAAAGTGAAATATGGACTTATCAAATATCCATGGATTGAGATAAAAGGCATACGTGACTCCTATAGACTGCCAAGTCCAGAGAATTTGTTGATGAGGAATTATTAAGCACATGACGGTGACATATAAACATAAAGAGTGGTGGGATGGAGGGATCTGAACTAACTTAACATGTGATGGATAAGGAAAATACCAGGAGATAAATGCTAGGTCTGTACTAATAAACCAAACAGTGCCAGGGATCATCCTCTGACACTGAGGCCAACTGGCACAGTCTGTCACATCCACGCTGTTAAACTCTCTTAGCCTCCAGCACAACATGGTCAGATCTGTGCTGCCATTTGGGAATGGTCCCCAACCTGTACTAACACTTGAACTACATCCAGAAATTTTCTGGCTGGTTGGCTGTGGCCAGAAGCATGGGCATTATAACAATTTGCCAGCAGAGATGACTGAATCCCAGTGCTAGTTCTACCTCCAGTTCATCAGCTTATTATCTGTGTACAGCTATGTTTTCCAAAAATCCTTACATTTTATCAGGGAAAAAATCTGCGAAAAGTACTTAGTGGTACATGATATTAGAAAAGATCAAATTTAAAAGACCTTTCTTTGAAATAAGCTTGTTATGAAAACAAATTTATGTGATCAAGTTGACAACAAAATAGAAAATAGGTTAAAGTAAGGAAAGAAGAGATCAGAGTTAATTGGATGTATTGTCTTTCTATAGCTGAAAGACATCCTCAAGTAGCTCAAAATGTTAGCCAAGGCACAAAAACATTACTTCCAGAAAGGTGTGAAGAAGAGATGATTCAGAGGACAAAAGAAAGAAATACAAGTGGAAAAATACTGATATTTAGAATGGCAGAAAGGAGATCCCAAGGACTTTAAAAGTATTTGACCACATTTTGATACCCCAAAAGGCATAGAAAAAAATCATTAATCTGGTTTTGTGCAGCTGGTAGATAATAAGGTGCTAAGGAAAGGGCAATATGGATTTGTCAGGATTTGACAAAATATGCCAAGCCATCTGAATTTTCTTCTTGACATGTTAACTGGCCAAGAGGATATGCGGGAAGCACTAGATATATTTGATAGTCTGACTTATGTAATTCTTTTGATGTGGATGGCATTTTTACAAGTAAATTTAGGAAATGCAGTCTTGATCAAATGCAGCTGATGCAGATGAAGAACTGGTGGGGAAAAAAAACCCCTTCATACTCAACTCTGAGTTCTCAGTAGTTTTCTGCCAGACTAGAAGACTCTTTCAAATTGGCCCCACATACAGCAGTTCTGGGATGTGGATTATTAAATATTTTCATTAAAGACATGGATGACAGAATAGCAAATATACTTACGAGAAGTGGAAGGACTTCAGGCTGGGAGTGGTTATATCAATTTAGAGGACAGAAGAGTAACTCAGAGACATTATGGTATATTAGAGAATTAGGCTGAAATCAATAAGAAGAAATCTCTGAAAGGCAACTACCAAGTGTACTCAGGAAGGAAAAAAAAAAAGACCCTAAAAAATGGAAAACAAAAGGAAAGAAATTTAAAAAATGGGAGTTAACTATAAGCTGTATATGGGTTAAAGGTAAAATCTTATAAGAAACATAATATCATTATAACATGTATTAATTTCAGAGTTGTGTGCAGGATTACAAATGTAATTATTTAATTCTGTTCAAACCACTGAGGTCTTTGATCCAGTTGGAGTGTGTGGAATTTGTGCTACTCCTTAAAAAGCAGACTGGCAAACACTGTAGAGTCTAAAAGAGATCAACAAAGACTACAAAAGGTCACAAAAAGTGAAATTGTCAGGAAAGGAGGAAAAAAAATAGTCCAGAAAAGAGACAATCAGGAGATGTAATCTGTATTCAAATCTCTGAAAAAAAATACAGGCTCACACAGGCATAAAAACGGTTTCTGAATCTCAAAAAAATGTTACTTCATCCTTTTTTCTTTTTTTTTTTTTTTTTTTTTTAATATGTATGTAAATCCAAGTTTGTCATGAATCAAAAATTTTACAGACTCTGAATTTGATTGTATTTGTGTGCTTCATTGCTAGTATCAGCTTTCAGGGACTTTGGCTTCAGGGCACATCTTCCAATATTGTCTGCTCTGGGGTTTGGGGTCCATGACTTTGAGTAACCCCAGGACAGCCCCATTACTCCTGCATTCCCCAGGGCTGTAGCTGCCTTGGTTCCCATTATCCAAATCCTTCTCAGCAGTGTGAAGCCTTGATAACAGTGAAATGAATATAAAAACTGTTATTATGTTTTTCCATGCTGAAATTAGGTTTATGTAACAGTTAATTATTACTTCTTGTATTAATTTACAAATAACATTTCCCCCTCCTGCAGGAAGAACAGGAAAAGGAACAATCCCAAATGTTATAATCAGCATCTCTCAGTACCTGCTGGATAGAATACAACAATGGTGTTTTGCTGCCAAAGCAAACCCAGGTGCAGATTTTATCAAGAGGATATTGGGAGGGGAAGGAGGGGACTGATAATCTGATTTTCTCTATGAGTCCTTGTTGAGTGCAGTGTGGGTGTTTGGGGTGGAGAACAGTCACTGCTGTGTAACTTCACTGCCCATTGTGCACTGCCCCTTCTAACACACAGGTCAAATTAAATCTGTTGTGAAAAAGGAATGGAAAGTTATGTGAGGAAAACTAAGATGTTACATCCTACACCTGCAGGAAATATATCCTTGGGGGACATAATTCCCCAGCTTCAAGAATTCAGGAGTAAGCCCTATGTATCAGCAATGTGTGATTTAGATGGAGCCCTGCTCGTTTAATAACATTTTTCCTATCCTTAGGTGAAAGTGTTTAGAAATTTTTGAGTAGATGAGTGTTTGCAAAGAGGCAGGATCCACGCACAAGGCATATTTTAAACCCAGCTGAGGGCTGTACTTCTGTTGTCTGTGACTGCTTCTGCGGCTGTGGTGGATCCCTCCACCCCACACTGGTGAGGAGAGAGTTCAGGCCACACCAGGTACATTTTTGTAGCCTCAGACCCCTCATCCTCTGTTACACTGGTGGAATTTATGGCTGAAACGAGCCTCTATAGTGTGAAATGCTAATGTAACCCAAATACATGAACTATAATCCATAGCCTGGAGGAAGGTCTCTTATCCTTATGTCTGGGAGTGTGCTACTTTTGTGGTGCAGAGTTGATTTTGCTAGTAAAATAAGGCAGCTCCTGCCTCCAATCATAGGTGTATATTGTATGCATGCTATTCTGCTGAATTTTATATACCCTAGGGTTTCTCTGGGTTTTAAAAAAAATAAGGGGATGAGGACAATGCTACAAGGTGATACTTGATATAATGAAAATCTAGCAGACTTTGGTGATGTTAAAAGCAACTGAATGAGAAATTGTTTTGACTGAAATAGACATGAACAGTCTTATAAGTCTAAAAGATTAGAGGATTTATTACAGTCTCAAGAAAATGATAGATGTGGCTTTTGTTCTGCCCACCTGCTGTTTCCTTACTGAAGTGAGATCCAGTTTAGTTTTATTTTAAATTCATAATTATGGCAGAAGTGGTTTAGCTTTTCAAAGTCCTAACTTTGAGAATCATAATGCTGAGATTCTTGTGTATACACAGTCACAATTCTGCACAAAACAGCAGAGAAGCAAATATGTATCAGGTAACTGGCACATTTCAGAATAATTATTAAGTCAGTTTTCTCCTGTAATTTGTATTTATTGAGAGGCAGTGGTTAACCCCAGATAGTTTTTACCCTCTTAATAAGGTCGGGGGGAAGGCGGAGGTGAGAGGAATAAAGAAATACATCTATAGATAATTCCATGTTGAGCTGAGCTTGTTAAACCAGATACTCTGAAGCTAAAGAGTTTCACAGAAGAAAAGAGGAAAGAGCCTTTTAACTTCCCAAGAGAAAGTAGCAATAAACTGGCTTGATGATCACTGTTGTTAAATTGAGCCCCTTGGGATGCCAGGTAATTTGCTGGTAACGTGAAAGACTTGGTCTTTAGCAAGGCTGTTTGAATGACTGTCTGGAGGTTCCATCTTTATAGTCCCAAATTCTCTAGCACCTTTCTTGCAGGGGCATCTATTATGCTGCAACAGTCAGTTGATGAACTGCAGAAAGTTAGAGAAGGCAAAAGGCCATTTTCACTGCAGTGGGCTGGATTCAAAAGCACTAAGAGTAGCAGGCTGGAGGGAGAAGAGATGCGTTATTGTTCATCCCTAGAGTGACAGTGGAGTCACAAAAGGGATCTTCAGGGAGAGAACATCTATTTATAGTGCCAAGCAGTTTCTGGAGATATAATCTACTTTTAATAAAATTGCTAATTTATCAAAACTACAGAAAGTTTCTAGAATTTCTTCATATTCTGAGAGGTAGCTCAACTAGTCTGTTAACTCTCCACCTACCAGTTAAAACAATTTTTCCCCCAAAAAGCCTTTCAGAGTGACTTAGTTTCAAAGTTTCTGTGTTTAAAATGTTCGTAGAGGTTTTTTTAATACTTTGCTACTCTCACCTTCTAGATTGGAAATGCTGGAACAACCCATGGATATCACTGGGTTATTGCTAGCTTTAGTGGATGTTTTTCTCCAGAAGACACAACTGCGTTTTTCCAATAATATTGGTTTCCTCTTTTTGAGGTCACTCGGTTTTCTTCTCAGTAATTTGGAAATCTCAAGACTTGCCATACCTAAACCCTGTTTCTCAGACAGGAAAAGGAGGCACCTGTACTCTGATCTAACCAAATTTACAACTTTTCATTTCAGCTGTCACAGAATATTAGAGTGGCTTGGGTTGGAAGAGACCTTGACAACCATCTGGTTCCAACCCCTCCTGCCATTGGCAGGGACACTCCAACTAGATCAGGTTGCTCCAAGTCCCATCCAACCTGGCCTGGGATAATGCCAGGGCTGGGGTAAGAGCAGGACAACTCTGTCTTACATGCCATGGTTTCTGATTCCTCTATTGAGAATATCTATTCAACAGTTTACCTTTTTATTAAGAATGATGCAATAATGGAATTTTTTTCCTCCTGATTGACAACTAACCACTGATCCAAGCAATGGCAGAGAACTACAATTATAATTTAACAAAGAAAAGCGATAATATTTTAATGGTTCTCCTTAAAGAACATTTGGTTTACTGATATAGCAATGGGTGCCAATATTGAATGAACACTTATGAAGTATTTCTATGAGTATGAACTCAAGTAAAATAATTGAATTCTCCATTATAGTTTTTTGCTTCCTTTGTGTTTGCCTTCCGTGAATATTCTATAAAGTGAATTTAATGGCAGCTTGCATGTGATAATAGTCAGTTTAAGCAAATATTGGAGAATATTCTGATCCTATAAATACCGAAATGGGAGATGCAAATGTTAGCATTTTATTATGATTATTTTAAATTAATTTGGCATTGGTACTCATCCAAACTTTTTTTTTTCACCAAAACTATATAATTTGTGTTACAATCTGGATGAGTAAAAGCTACTTTTCTCAGTCTTTTATAACATGGAATTTGTATGTTTGTGGAAGACAAAAGAAATATTTTCTACAGAAACTGGTGCTGTTGCATCAAAATAACACCTAAATAGATACCTGGTCTAGGAAATGTGGCATTAATACTCTACACTATGCTGTGTGTCAGCATCCTGGGCTATTCTTTATGCAGTCACCCAAACCCATCCTAACCTGAGAAGTCACAAAAATCTAGAGTGAATAGACATTATTCCACTCTTCAGGGTCTAGTATTGAACAGCAGTGCCAGACATTTTTAAGTCTCGTTTTAATTTGGTTGTTGTTGTTTTGGTTTTGGTGTTTTTTTCCACAAGAAATGCATCCATATCTGTAATCTGTGATCTTTGAAGTATGATAGGAGGCCATGGGAATTATTCTGCTATAGCAAATATTGTCCAGGTAGTCAGAAATTATAATTCTGACAGAAAGCCAATATCAAACACTTCGGGTAAATAGAATGAGAAATCCTCTTAGGGACAATTGTGTTATAACCTGGCCAATCTAAAACTCTTTCATTTAGTGATTGTCTCATATTATGAAATGTCTTCAATAATCAGAGGTGACCATTCCAAAATTGTCAGAGTAATAAAATCTTTTCTCTTTTGATAATCCAGACATTTACTAGTCTCAAGAAAAAATTATAGATTGTATTGAAGAGAAAATAAAACCAGAAACAAAATGTGTTGAAAATGCAAGTCCTTTTCTTAATTATTCTTCACTGGAAGGCACATTCATGGTGTCTTAAAAAGAAGAATAAACCCCAAATTTTCAGAGTAGAAGACTTCATAATGCAAACATTTAAAAACTAGAGGAACTTGACAAAATTTATAATTAAACCCAAAATCTGTTTCTTTAAAAATGATACTTCAAGCTATTAAAAACATTAAATCAATTACTATTTGCAGTTGATTTTTAATTGAATCTTCTCTTTAAAAAATACTGTTCAGATTCTAAGCTTTAGTTTTTCCTTATCCTTCGTCTCCTGTTTAGTTTAAAGGGGGATGGTTTCTTCAACCTTCCCATAGAAATCTTTTGCTATTTTTCTCATCAAATCATTCTGACCTCAGGATTATATTTGGGGTTTTGTCACATCATGAAGTAATTTAATGCATATATGAATCAAGGCTCTTCTTTCACTTTTGCTGAGTTTAGGTTAAATGTTTCCAGAGGGTGGGTAAGATACATTTGCAAAGCATAGATTGTCCGTGGAGTTTTCAGAAATATTCAGTTTTCATAAGCTGTTTGAAACATAACATTATAAGAGAATAATGGGATGTGTGGTTAACAAGAGAAAACTTGATTCAAGTTGTGTCCTGTAATTCTCTTTAAGTTTTGGAGGGTGTGTTTTTCACTTTGAAGGATCTAGTATCTCGTCTTTAATAACATGTTTTTTGTTTTGTTTTGTTTCAAGATCTGCTGCTCCATCATTTCTTCCTGTATTTTACGTATTCAATTGCCAATACATGTTTTTCAAGTGTCTTTTATAATGTATAGCAGCAGCAAGTGTTGCTCATATCCCAAGTAGCTTCCATTATGCACAGATTATGGAGAAGAAAAGAGAGAACATAAAGGCTCTCACAGTATTATATTAATTACTAGGACACCAAGAAGTCCATATGCTTAAAAATTTGTACATATGTTCATTGGCTATTTGCTCTCCCCTGTGCAAATTTTGTATTAAAGCTGAATTTGTCATTTTTTCAATTTGTTACTGACAGTTGGCAAGAGTTGTTCCTTCTTGTCTGAAGACTGCCAACATAGCTGCTCAGGGAGAAGTAAGGACCCCTCTCAGTGCTCCTGAAACAATGGGGCTACATATCCTTTACCACACACTTAATATATAGAGAAATATATTATTTATTTCCCAAATTAATAAATTCCTTCCCTCTTTCTTCCTGATATACTGTCTCTGTGCAATAAAAAGCAATGACATTTATTGAATAGCAACAATTTGAAAGCTGTCCTTGCACTCTATAAGCATACAATCTACAAAAACCTTTCTCTCCACAACTTTCTCCTATAAAAGCCTGGTAACAGGGACAAGTATTACACAAAACCCGGGAGAATGATCAGCAAACTCACTTCTGCATCTAATGATTTAAATATCTCTGCTCCCACTTAGAGTCATTTCTTGGAAGAGTTATTTAAGCCTTTTTATGAATTCTTCTGCTCCAGAGACAAAACAGAGAACAGAACAGATCTGGCAGCCAGTCTAAGGCAAATGGGAAATACCAGTAAGAGCAGCCCTTGAATGAACATAGATGAAAACATGAGAATGATATTATTTCTGCCAGTGTTTAATCTATCCAAGAATCTGCTTGTTCTTGATTAGTACAGTGATCCTCAAGTGTAAAGGTGTATTAGGGATAGCTGTTGTTTAGTAATTTTGGTGGTGGTGACCATCCACCTGTCATTGATTGTGCACCATAAAAAAACCAGCACTGGTATTTGTTCAGCTAACCCTAGACAAATTGTCATATCCTAACTGTGCCCATTTCCCGCTAGCTCCAAAAAAAGGACATACCAAGGAACACATGCACACTGCCTGTTTGCTGCAGTTCTTGAACCACATTAATTCCTGTACACAGCTGAGGGATTGTGCCAGATCTTGGAACAAAGCTGTGCCAGGGGACTTTCCAGCAGTCTACCAGAATGCACAGCTGAATGCATCGCCTATGCCTGGACCTGATTTAATCTCCTGCTGTTCTACCTACTATATATAAAAATACATATATATATATATATATATGCCCAAATGCTCATTTATGCACACCCAGTATAAGAACTGTGTAAGAATGGTCTCTAACAGACTTGTAAAACTCAGCCCCAAGCTCCATGTCACGGTATCTTCCCTGGCTAAATGAAAGGAAGTGCGAATATGCTGATACATGCTGCAATCACACATCTTCTTACAGTGTAGACATACCGTAATAATGAGTGTCAGTTAAGGTCTTGGTTCAGCTCTAATCATTTTGCACTGCTCTGCAGTACAGAGAATGCATTTCATCTGCAAGTGGAGAGTGCTCCCAGCAGAGGGAAAGTCTCTACTTGTTCAGAGTCAGCACAGCTGATTCCCACAAATACCTTGTCAACCCTGTGGGATGGACATACACAGGATGAATAACAGAGAAGAAAGAGAGCCTTTCACCAGTCTCATAAAAATGCTATAAGTTAGAGAAGCCCTCAAGCTATTTTAAATGAGGTCATACTACTACTGGCTTTTTTATCATCCTTTCTGAGTACAGGCCCTGTTTAATTGTACAGCCTTTGAAAATGAAGCAAAACAAACTCTTGTGAATTAATTCTGTCAGTGTGCTGGGCAGAAATCAAAGGTAGATCTGTGGCTTATATCTTTTGTTGAGGAGAAAAAGGGAGGACAAAATAATTGTCCATGCATAAAAGTGTCAGTGCCTCCATAGGTCTCTTGTTTTGATGCAGAAACAAAGGCAATGGGATAGCAGAGAAGATGCTGAGAGGGCTGAGGGTGAACTGCTCCATTGAAAACAACCCTATGTGACCTCTACTATTCAGACATATTTTTTCTCTCAAACATTCAAATGAGTTGTTCTATGAACAAAAAGGGGAATGAACTCGGGTCTTCTGTAAATTACTGTCTTACATCCACTCATCTATTCACCACAGAGTTTATTGCTTGTCTCTATTTCCCAGATGCCCATTAGCCTTTCAGATATTTCTTTTATGCACATCTGCATGTTTAACCTCCACCTCTTTCGTCTGCACTCTCCTTTTGGTTGTGTTCCCTCTAACTTCTGCCACTGGAGGAGGTAACATGAACAAGCTTCTTCTGAGTGGTCCAAGGGCCAGCCAGCTAGGATTAAGGGGATGGCTGATTAGCAGCAGGTCAACCAATGGATGAGCTCTTCCTGATTATTTCCTGGCATTGTGCCACTAACTGGGGCTTCTCTCCATGGCCAAACCTCTGATTGTACTGAATTTTATTATCCTCCAGGGTTCAATTCCTTTGGCAAATGTTAAATCTGGCTAATAGATTCAAAAGAACATGGGTATTACGTGGGTACAGCAGATAGTAGACAGTGTGGTCGTGTAAGATTATTTTCTTTAAGAAACCAGGGTAAACAAGGATTTGCATTTTGTGCATTGCAGTCAGAAGACAGCGGGATAGACATTATTATATAACATCAGACTAATTGTCTGTTTTGTCTAGTATCCAGTGGCAGAACTATTTGCTTCAGATGATGTTGCAAGAAATACTGTAGTAGGCAATTAGGGATTAACCTCTCCATAACAGAAGTTTCTTAATTCCCATCAGTTAGTGATTAGCTTATGCTCTGAAGCATGAAGGTTTATATCCCTTATGAATTTTTGTTTAATCTAATATAATTGCAGATGTTCTTGTTATCCATATAGCTTCTTATCCTGTTTTGTTTCTTTTTTTTTTTTTTTTTCCTTTTGATCCTACTGTGTTCTTGGCCTCAGTGATATCCCATGATAATAAATATTATGGAAGTAAAATCTCTATTCCCAGCATTGTCCCTTATATTAGAATTTAATTACAGGGAAGTATATAGAAAATAGAGAAGTTGTGCAGATGGGAATATACACTTTGCATATAGACATTGTTTTCTAAGCAGGGCAGTGTGAACTCATTCAATATGCAAATATTGAAATACTAGACTATTCTCCTTACTACAGAGGGTAGGATTTATCCTGCCTAGAATCAGTATCTGAGTATGCCACCTCAGACTGTTTTGTAGTTACAAATATAATTTGGGGAAGAATTGAATTGTGGTAGATGTCCATAGTAAGAAGTGATGGAACTCACCATGAAAGTACCACTTTCCCTCTGTTCACCATGACACTAATTTTGAAAATTGTCTCAGGTATAGAGGTTTATTATATAGACATTTCTTTTTAGTCAAATCAATAATTATGAACAGTTAAATTCCAAAATGCAATGTAGGAGCTTGGATATTCCCAGAGGTTCATTTTACCTAATGAAATCTGCCTCCGTAGGAACCTGTCTCTGCCGACTACATTCAGAGCACAGCACAGTTTAATTCCTGACTTCATGAAAGTCATCACAGAGGCTTTTGCCTTGTCCAGTCATGTCCATTTTCCCTATTCTGTATTTCTCAAATTATATTTTGAATATGCAAGTGTGCATTCCTTGTCATAAATGTAAAGCGAGTATTTCCTCAATCGATGACTCCGGCAAGGCTGTTCACGGAGTCAAGGTGACTCAGAGGTGTTCTGCCTTCCATTCTGGGAAGAGAAGTACCATATCCCTGGCAATAATTTAATCTTCATTAAAAGAAATGTGGGAAAACCTGAAGGAAAAACAAGCCAGGTAAGTAAAGGTAGGGTTGGGATACCCTTACTCCTAACCTCAACAGGAAGCATGATGGAAGACTGGTCACAGTATCACCATTCTTCCATTTCTCACCATTCTTCCTTCCCTTGAAAAAGTAAAGTGAGGATGACAGTCCAGTAGCACCTCTGGCTTTGAAATTCTGCTAGAAAAGACTTTGAGAACTAAAGACTTGTGAACCCCTGTCATCACAAGTGCCCATTTCCATTTTACCATCTCACCTTTTGCTATTTTTGCTATGATCTGAGACACATACTCCACTTTTAATCCTTAATTACAGAGTGTGAAAGCATAACCTTATGCATATCTATGTGTTTGAGCAGCTTTCAAGTTCATAAGGAAAAGATGCCAAGGAAGAAAGTTTTCTCACTTTGAACAACAGGAAAAGACTCAAACTCATTCATTAAGGGTTGTGATTTGGTAAAAGAAAGAGCAAAAAAAGAAAAAAAAAAAAAAGAAAAACAAAACAAAACAAAAAAATCCCAAACAAACAACAAGAAAACCCCCAACCAAACAGCAGTGACACAAAGAATATACACAAGAATACACCAAAAATATAGAGGACAAACACATTAATACTTTTCTGTAGACTGCAGGTCTATATTTCTTACTGACTCCAGTCAGATCACTAAGGTGTCTGATGATGACCAGAACCCAGAAAGAAAGGTGTGGGAGATAATCTTCCAGTGCTGGGAGCCACTAGACCAACTCAGCTGCTCTCCCTGCGAGCTCCCAGGGAGCCAGAGAATCCCACACTTGGGTCCTTAACACCCAGGGATGTCAACAGCAGATTAGAAATCCAAGTGGGAATTGGATGAGCAAACACCACTGTATAGATTTGGGCTGTAAACATTAATGTGACCTCTCTGCTTTGACTCCAAGGCAACCTGAGGCCATCGGCTGTGACTTGCTGTCAGCCTGCTCCACTCACACCAGTCCTACCACATCTTAGAAAATATAAATACATAGGAATATATGATGCAATATAATTTGATTGTATTGATCCTGAGTCATTTTGCTGTCCCTGAGCAATAAGGAACCAGAATAATTAGAAACTTAAAAGGACATTACCTGGTGACCATTGAAGCCTGATTGGCAGTTCTTCATTTATGCTGGGACTCAAAATACGTGGGTAAGATAGGTGAGAACTGGGACATGGTTTTGCTTATTTAAGTTGTGTCTCTCAAAATGAGACCTAAACTGACTGATGAATTAAAAATGCCAAGTTTCTCAAGGTGTTTTTTTATTCTCTCAAACAAAGTCATGATCCTGTGGATGGATTCTGTAGAGTGGTAGACTTTTGTTTAAATGGATTTGCTGAAAGATTGCTTGGATTAAGTATGATTTGTTCTATTTTCTGTCAAGGAAAATAGCTGTTATTTTGCAGTAACATTTAATAAAGGCTTTCTGCAAAATAGTCAATGGTGTTATATTATATCTCTGTTACAATATTACTAATGGAAAATGGCAACCTGAAAAATAAGGTAAAATCAAATTGGTTTTGTTTAGAGGAATAATTTTGATTTCCCAGAAAATAATGAGCCCATCACTATATGTAACTTTGCATTTACTTTTGAATATGCAAAATAGCAATATTGTCTGTGTCTACTTAATTCTGTTTGACAATAACAAAATAAATTTGCTATTGTTTATTAGAGATTTTCAGGGAAGCCAACTAACTTGTCCTAGATTTGAATTTCAAATACAACCTTTTTAAAAAACATAGGCAGAGATATTAATCTAAAATATTGATAAGAAATTTACATCGCAGAATATCTAATTGTACTCACAGTTCTCACATTAACAGTCTCTTGCTGTTTGCTTTTTGGAATTAAAATCACAATGAGCTGGCACTCTCAGGTGTATTTCAGCATATGTCACTTTTGCATATGAAAGAATAAATGCATAGAGGTATCTGAAAGCAAAACAAAACAAAGCAAAACAGCGTCTTTATTTTAGAAATACCTTTCATTGTTCACAGGAGTAACAGCTTCTTGATCATAGAGCCTTTAGACACTTGAATTTGAGCAATTATAGCTAACTTTTATACTATACCTAATTAAAGCAACATACCCTAGTTTCATACATCTTGAAGTTTCAATGCAAAAACATATACAAATGGTTCTTTTACAATCACTCACTTAAATACTGTTTTGGTGGTGGAAGAGGTGGAGGTAAAATAAGAAATACCTAATATTATTTTACCATATATAGAGAAGATAATATTTTTTTTATTTAAATGAATAGTGAGAAGTTGCAGACAAGACAAAGACCTTTTTAAGTAGTGCCTTGTGGCAGGATAAAAAGCAACAGACAATTTTCTGTAAGGAAATTTCTGCTTAGAATATAGGAAGATTTTTTTTTTTTTTTTTTTCATGATTGAGTCAAAAGAGAAAAGCATTACCCGGGGAAATTTTGGTATTTTGGTGTATCCATCCACAGTTAAGCAAGACTTGGAGGGACCTGATTTAGCTCCAGATTTGGATTTGCCTTTGAAGTTGGCCCTACTTTGAATAGGAAGTTGGATCACATGACCCCTGAAATCTCTTTCCATCTAAATTATTCTGAGTTTCTGATGTCAAGTAAATTTAGCCTGAAAATCAAAATAACAAATTGGAAGACAACTAAATATTAATAGGAGTTCAAGCAAGTGGCATGAGATGTGCAACGTAAATTAACACCATGTAAAAAGGGTCAGTGTTCTCTTCAGTGTCAGCCTCATGCTCAATTTATTGTAATATTGAATTTTCAAGTGCAGTCTTATGGGAAAATTCCTGAGGTGTAAAACAGATCTATTTGGGAAAAAGATAAGAATAAATTTGCTCCACAGCTCCTTCCTCCCTCTACAGTGCTAAACCCCATAACCCTTCAAAGTTTCCCTCTCTAGACCACAGAGACAACTTACTAAATTTTATGAAAAAAGTGTCCATATTTTAAATATCTCTACAGCAAAGAAGTTTCAAGTGTAACACAAGATCTTTCAGGCAGCTGCAAAGTGTATTTATCATGGTTGTGACTACGTACACAGTAGGCAGAAAAATGGTTTGGGACAAGTAACACTGACTCAGCCAGGAGCAGTGGACATGTATTTAGAATAAAAGGTATATGCAATTACTGTCAGGAATTTGGATACTACTCCTTATATTCTTCTAATAAACCTTAAATTATTTTGTTTATTGTTAATATAAGTTGAATAAATCTGCTCCTTAGCTGTAAGCATATTTTTTCTTTTTAAGAAGCTGCAGACAGACAATGATTGCAGATATCTTTATGAAATCCATCAGAAAAAAATATTTGGATATGAAAGTGAAAAAAAATTGTGACTGAACTTGATTGATTAACTTTATTTATGATGCTTTTTGTTTCGACCAGAAAATTAACAGGAGTGGACAAAGCAACCTTAGTAAATGAAAAATTCAGATCTATTACTTTCATATCACTGTATACCTGAAATGCCAGTGAATTTTATTCAACATTTCAGATATTATGATGCATGTGTCCAGAGTTTTCATATGAACTTCTTTTATCATGCAGGCTAATGATGATTTTGACAAATGACTTGACATAATTTCCTTTCTTCTTTGAATTATCAGGTTCTGAGGTTTCTTAGAAGGAAAAAGATTTTGATGTCCTGTAGTCAGTGAATGACAATGGGAGATGGATGACTATATATTTATTGAATATACATTATTGTGTATATATATCATGGATTGTGTTGAGAAGCCTGTTTAATGAAACATATTTCCTAGATAACTTTTGAAGCATTTTAAGAAATATGATCACTTCTATTTATGTTGAGATACTAATAAATCATGGCTTCCTCATATATTTTGTAGGATAATATTCTAAGCACTGTTACTGAAATATTTTTCATTAACTTCTATTCAGTAATCATCTATTATTCCGTTAGATTTCTGAGGTGATATAAATTCTAGTGTTTCATTGAATAGTTTTGAGATTATCAGGTTGTCATCTTCCATTTTTTTTCCAAGTACAAGGGAATGGTCAAAAGAACACATGCAGCTGTTTACAGAGGTAAGGCAGAGAAAACTCTTCAATAATATTTTAATGTCTCAGCACAGAGGTGATTGTATATTGGTGGCATCCTGATCTTTGTTGAACTTTACACTTGGCAGATGCTTGTCTCCTACAGAACCTCCCTGTCTCATCATCATGTCTGCTTTTTCTCATAACATGAATTGCTCAACGTATGTAGGAAGTGCTCCTCAGAGCAATTTGATAATGAAGTAAAGCCCCATAGCAAAAAAAAGGTCTTGGCAATATGATTTAACAAGAATAGTATATGAAAAATATTGATTTTGCCCCTTCAACTGATAAGAAAATTGCTGGATGAAGTGGTAATCAGCACTGCCACCCTTAAGTGCTCAGCTCGAGGAGAGGAACTCATCAGGCTGATGCACTTTCTTTAAGGTTTCTCTGTAAATGGACAAGGGTTATTTGGTGTTTCTACTGAGATTAGCAACACCCATCATGCTGAGCAGTAGGAAATGCATGGCATTAAGAAACATAAGGACAAAGGATCAAAGGATACCAGAAAGCCACTCTCTTGGCTTTGGGAGTTCTAAACTGGGTGCTCCCATGGAACCCAAAAATGTAAGTGATGTGGACACCATGTCAGAGCTACCTTGTAAGAGGATATGGTAGTTGTGATTTTTGCTTTTGGGCCACAGTTTACATTGGGTTCTCAACCTGGAAGGTTTTGAGTCTACATGATGGCTAAAAGCCATGTGGCTGTAGGGTATTATAAGATAATGTATTTCCATTCCTCTCATTGACTGGCCCCACTGTGCTCAGGAACACAAATGACGAGATCATGGAGGGAGGAAGAATTGTATCTCCCATATGATGACAATTCATTGACCTGAAGGTGAAGTGTCCTAGATGGTTTACATGTTTAATGCCAAAACATTAATGAAAAATAGGACATGCCAATTTTTTTTTTTTCAGAAATGGCTGAAATACAGATAAAAGTCTTATTATAGACTGTGCCTACTGGATCAGAATAAGCAAATCTGTTCTGGTTAGCTATCATACTACAAGAAGATCAATGGAGGACTATAGCTCAGTAATTATTTCTTCTCTTTGAATCCACATTCCTTTAGCTGATCAATGCATGGAGCTAAAGCAGCAGCTCTGCCAAGAACGACAGATGCGTATCAAGAATTTGTAATGTAATCTATGAAATTCACTCACAGCAGGATATGATTTACCAGGAGCCTATTGATTGGGGAATAAATGTTATTTTACATTTAAAAGAATACGTTTCAAGAATGCTAAAGCTCCAGCTCCTGGGTTTTGAAGGATCCTATTTTATTCAATATAAAAAAAATCCTGTGATTTTATTGCATCATGCATACTACCCAGAAAACCTATCAAAGTTTCTTCAGAGGTGTGACATTCCCCATTTTGCTTGTAGTTTGAGGCAAATACAGTTACTGGCAGGGACTTTTTAATTCTTTGAAAACTGCTGTTTTGGGACCAGAACCTTCACTGCTTTTAACCCCCACAGATCTATAGATCAAAGGCAAAGAAGCCAATTTGCCAATTAACACTCTGTAAGGACTTGGAGGAGAGTGCTGTCCTTTTCACAGAGCTCATCCCACAGGAGCACAGGACACACCATGCCCTGCTGAAATTAGAGAGCCATGTCAGACAGGTGTTGTGTTAAAAGGCAATGAGAATTTGTCCTGGAGCTTATTAATGAATTCTTCCTTCAGTACATTGACCCATTTCATATGTTTTTTGCAATTCTTCTTTTTTTTTCACTTTCAAGTAACGTAATATGCTTCTCCTTAGACAGTCCAAGGTTAACAGTATTCCTTATAGTCTCATAATATTTTGCTGATTGGTTATATACCAATCATTTTTTCTACAAAAAAGCTTTCAATTAACCCCCCAGTGATTGGAAGGAGGAATTTCCAGATTAGTGTTGGAGAATTCCACCTCCTATCACCAGGGGTTTAATTGAAAACTTTTCTGAGAAAAAATAATTGGTGCAAAAACATCAGTAAAATAACCTAAAATTAAAGGGACTCTTAATTTCCGTCTATTTAAAAGAAAGACAAAAAAAAATTAAACAGGGGCATTGAACAAGTAATAAACAACATTATTACAGCAAAACCAAGATTAAAAGGAAACTTGTGAAGTGGCCCTGCAAAGTCACAAAATATAGGAAAACTAACCATTAATTTAAGCTACCATATGCTAAAAACAAGCAAGAGAAATTAGCTTGTGTTAGAAACTATTTCAAAATCAGATGATTTGCTTCAGATTCAGAGACATAAATCACATTTTAATAATCTCTCTCCCAGTATGAAGCCTCCATGCAATCTGATATGTAGGGTTTTTCTAAGTAGGTACTTTTTTTTTGCATAACAAGAAGCTGCAATAAATTAAACGGAATCCAGGAAACCTTATAATGCAGCTGTGTAAGGAAAGAAAAGGTGCAACCTAAATATATTATTGCAAATATATATCCCTTTGCTAAAAATGAGAAACATCCAACGTGAATGAATGCATCTGTGTGTACTAAACCTGTCTGAAAATTATATCTTCGGTATTGCTCAAATACATATTTTTCTTGCATTAAAGATAACAGACTTTGACCTGCAAATTATGAAAAAAGATTAAGATATGCATCAGCAGAGAGATTTATGTCTAGTGTTGACAAATTATTCATTAAAGTTTTATGCGACAGGCCCAGAGAGAGCATTAAATAAGATTATTATGGCAGTTCTTATAAGTGTATTCATCTTGACTAAGAAGAGGTCGTGATAAAGTTTAGGACTGTTTACTTACAAGCTTCTTTAATTAGGAAAAATAGAAATAAATGTTCTCCATTTGGCTTCTTTCACTGATTTCATCTTTATTACTTCTCTCTCCCAATATTGTGAAAGATCAACATCAATAAAAGTAAATCTATTACATGTAATTTGACAAATCATTTGCTTAATGATTTCTAAATATAGAGAAAATGTAAAATTTCCTTCTGAAATTAACAGCACTCTTTTCCTTGTGAAATAAGCAGACACTGCTTTGTATCTGAAGTGATCATTAGTGAATAAACAAGGTAATTATCTCTGAAAGGTGCTAGTTTCAGTGAAAAACAACCATACATTCCTACTGTAAAACACAACACTCTGTGTTCTATTCTGCCATACATTATACTTTCCTGCTGTCAGGTGAAAATTCAACCAATGGCTATTTGATTACTCTGGAAACATTTGAATTGATTTTTATTACCTGATTTTGTACATCTATAAGGAAGATATATGACCCTTTTTCTTGGAAGAACTGAACAACTTCTCTTTCAGTTTGATGGAACATGTAACAAACAGGCAGGTGGAAGAGAGAGAAAAACACATTACCAATGGAAAAAATGCTATTGAGTTTGGCGAAAGTAGGACAATATAATTTTTAAAAAACATTTCTTCTCTATTAAAGTAGCACCTTGCAAGGGTCCAGAGAAACAGGAGTTCTTTTAATAATCACTGACTACCTCAAAATCTCTGCAAATAGTAATATTTGCAGTACTTTAATAATTTATAGTAGTTTATTTTTTTTCACAATGCCTAGTGTGAATATGAGCTGTAAAAATCAACCCTTGATTATTTTTTACTGAATGCTGGTCATCTTAACTGAGACTTCTATCCGGTGGCACTCTCTGGGTTGATTAATGCTCACAACTTACCTGTTTGAACATAAAGTGTGGTAGGCAAGACTTTATGAGCACACTCAAAGAATAAACACCTCTGAGTTTTACTCTGCTTTCTTCCCTGGCTTTCACCCAGAAAGACATATACTTTATTATCTGGACAATTTAGTGCAAAACCACAAATGGAATATTAAAATATCTTCAGAAGAGTTGCAGTGGGAAGGAAGAATCTCCTTTGTATGTAGAACTTTTTCCAATTGCATCATGGATTTCATTCTACTACATAACCAATCTGTACAGGCACTTTAACAATTTCTCACAGGTGTGTTTGTTTGGGGGTTTTTTGTTTGTTTGTTATTTTTTTTTGTTCTTTGTTTTGTCCCTAAGCCTTTGTATTGCCTTTATATGTTGTGCTTTAAACTGTACCAGTGGCTGCCCTATGCTTCAGTGTGGCATGTTGCACAAAAGAAGACCACATGCATGAAAAAGATGGCATTTGGTTTTATTTTTGTTTCTACAGTAACACTGAACAAAGAAAAAAATCACAAAACAAGGGCTGTTTTCCTGTGTCTGGAGGAAAATTTACAAGCTTAACTTCTAACTACATAGGAATATGTACTTTCTTGATGAATTCTGTTCTAGAAGGAATAAAACCCCTTTGTCCAAGTATTTTCTAGAATCATTTCTCCTCTCCTCTCCTCTCCTCTCCTCTCCTCTCCTCTCCTCTCCTCTCCTCTCCTCTCCTCTCCTCTCCTCTCCTCTCCTCTCCTCTCCTCTCCTCTCCTCTCCTCTCCTCTCCTCTCCTCTCTGTTTTTAGAGAAAGTATTTTTTTAAAACATAAGAAAGGGGTAGAACAAAACTGTCTAATAAGCATAAGAACTCTGTCCTTTATATGATTTTAGCAACAGCCCTGGGAAACTCATGCAGTTTATAGTAGATGCAATTGCCTACCTTATCTTCCTGATTCTTGTAGCTCTGCTTCAAAGCTGCATGGAAAGCAGAGATGTTACAATGAGATTCCTTAAACAAAAACCTTCTCTTGTGAAAGTTTTATTTGTTCTCTCTTTCTCTGGATAGTTGATTTTATGCTTGGATAATTAACACAATCTCCTGCTCTTGTAGTTCCATAATAATGATATACAAGGACAATCATGCATCTTCTCATTAAAGCTGACTCATTTCCAGGAATTCAACCCTTGAAACAATGGCAAAGGAAACTCTGAACTGATCAAAACCAGGTGTCTAAGACCTCATTCTACAGCTATCTGAAAGCATAAGTGGGTATATTGGTAAAACAGCACAACTGAGCCCATTTAGTTTCTCCAGCTTTACTGTAATAGAAAAGTTGAACAATCAGAGATACCCAGTAAGGAGGTGCAAAACACATATTCTGGTGCAAAAATTAGGCTTCAGGGAAGGAATTTTATGCATTTCTATGTGTGCAGAATATATGGCATGCAAGTCCTATACATGTCACCTAGTCCAGACCCCAGTATTCCTCCCATGCTAATACTTGAAAATGTTCCTGTTGTGCCAAAGATGTTATAGCACTGAGCATATTCACTTTTGCATGTCTGTCATACAGTCTAATTCTCAGAATTGTTATCTATATTTGTATGTACATTCTTATTTCTGCTTTTTATTCCATCTTTTCTTGCATTCTAATCTACTCTTTTGGCCTTCCTTCCTCCATTTGCATATATAATCCTTCCCATATTTTTTGTTTTAAATCAATTCCTATAATCCATTACTGTGTAATAGCACTTGTCATCAATAGAAATGAAATCCCCAACACATTGAAGGAAAGAGAATTTGCAGGTACTGGTTTCTAGTAGCAAGTTGTAATAGAAGCAGTGGGGAATCCTATTTGCATAAAAAAATTCCATATTTGATGCAACTTTCACCATGGGTATAAAATTTTCCTCTACCTGTGCACCATGGGCACAAAGCAGATAATACTCTATGACAGTGCTACAGAATTATTTTTCATAAGCTCTTGTCTGAGATGTATAATAAAAGTAGGAGTGCCTTGATAATTAACAAGACTGGGTCCAAGCCTCCTACTCTCACACTGTAATATTAGAAATTAAGTATAATGCTACAAATCCTGATCACAGAAAAAAAAAATCCAACATTTGGTGAGGAGAGTGGTATGCTTCATTATGAAGGAAAAAGAATACTTTTAATGAAGTTTGAATAAAATGCCTAACAGTAAACAAACAAACAAACAAATAAATGCTGTTATTCCTGACAAATCAAGTCCTCATGTCATTCATGGATTCAGGTATTTTTTAGCTTCCTTATGACTGACGAGTGGCAGAATCTGAGAGACCAGGCAGAGCTGAGCAACAGATATATGAACATATAGATAGGGTGTGTGACGGAGTCTAAAATCAGTAAATTTATCAGTACACACTTCAGCACTCCTCAACCACACTAAAAATGGTGATCTAAAAAATTCCAATTTCTTGACTCCATGTCAGCAAAGCACTGAGGTTTTTCTGGCAATGCTCATAGTGTGATTCCCGTATCTTTGTATATGGTAAAGCAAGTCAGGTTTCCCCACTGAATGCATCAGCAGAAAAACAAGCAGTTTCATTAAGCTCTGGCTGAATTTCACTGGGTGTTTTTCAAAAGCAATATATTCCTAATAAGCATTTTGGTCTTGCTGAATCAGCTCCTTCTGGGAAGAAAAAACTCCTAAACAACTTTAATCTCTACCCAATAGATATTTCACCTTGAGGATTTGTCAAGTTAATAGAGCCTACCCACTTAGAGAAAGAGGAAGGAGGCCTTTCTAATTGGTGCCTAACAGCTTACACTTAAGGGTCATTAAGACGAAATACTGGAGATAACAGTCTTAATGGCTCCAGTCCACTCTCATGGGGGAGCACTCAAGGTAGCCTGAACAAAAGGGAACAAGACTGAAAGACCCAAAGACACAGCAGGATCTGGGCTGGCTAAGAGGATGCAGATTGATTTAGTTCTGCCCCAGTAACTTAAGAGGAGAATTTATCTCATTTGGCTCATAGTGAAACATAAGATTAGGTGCGAATAACTACAAGATTGATGGAGATGTAGAATACAAAAAGGTATGGATCATTGTTTTAAAATATGTGCTTTCTGATGTTTGTCAGAAAATGCTAAATAGAATTGTTTGGTTTTAGGCAAGAAGTTGGCCAAACCCACCAGCTGAAGTTTCTGAACGGAATAAAGCTCAGCTGCTTGAAACCCATTCAGTCCAAGCCACAAAGTGAAAAGCATTTAAAAGTAAAAATATGACCCCATCCAAGAACTGCAGTTTCCCACCTGCAGCAAGAAAAGGCAAAGATGGTTTTGAACTCCCAGACCCCACCTGCACACGACACTGGAGTTCAGCTCAGGAGCTGTCTCGTGGCTGTAATATGAAATACATCAGCCCCAGCAGCTAAGGCACATCCTCTGCTCACACATCATGCCCCATTGCAGAGCACAGTCATGCTCATCACCTGGGAAGTGCAGAGGTTCAGCTCACCCTGTCCTGAGATGGGTTGTTTCTCATAACTCTTCTCCTTAAATACCCAAGACAGCTATAAAAAAAGGTGAGGCTGAAAGGTCAGACAATTAGCTTTCCTATTTGTGAAGAAATAGCTTTTCTAAGCTTATTAATGGAAAAATACAGGATGAGATCGCCAGTTACTATAAATCAGCATAACTCTGCTGATTTCAGAAGGGCTGTGCTGTCTTATACAAACAGAGATTACATTGTCCCTAATATTAAATAATAATAAAGTCTTACAAGTCTGAAATACTTTTGTTACATGCTGAAATGCCATATGCATGTTTTGCTAAGCAAATTTAATTCAACTTTCATACATCTTCCTGCTACCTTGAAAGTTATTTATCTTCTGTAGGAAGTCTGCCTATTTCAATTCACCTGGTAGACTATCCTCACTGAACAGATTTCACATACTGGTAAGCTCAGAAAAGTTCAGTTTATCTGATTTTCTCTCTGATACAAGCCTTAGTCTTTCATTTAGTAGACCCCATAACGAGTCTAAAACCTTCTCCCCACCAGCTATGAAGACATCCTGCAAAAGACTTTGGGGTTCAAAAACTGTGGGATTAATTTTCCCCGTTCCCTTCTTCTGGTGTATGACCTACTCTGGTAAACAGTTTTTCTATCAGTCAAGTATGTTAAATTATGAGGTGATTCTCCCCCTCTTCTCTGCTCTTGTGAGGCCCTACCTGGAGTACTTGGGGACCCTTAGCACAAGGAAGGAGTGGATCTTTTAAAGCAGGTCCAGAGGATGGTCACAAGGTGATCAGAGGGGTGGAACATGTCTTCTGTGAAGAGCAGAGGGAGTTTGAATTCTTCAGTCAGCAGAGGAGAAGGCTCAGGGAGATCTTATTGAAAACTTCTATCATATGAAGTGGGTTTATAAAGCTGGTTTTTAAGAAAGATGGAGAAAGACCCTTTTTTACTAGGGTCTGTAGTGCCAGAACAAGTGGAAAAAGTCTTAAAGTGAATGATGGTAAATTTAAATTAGACATAAGGAAAATATATTATACAATAAGGGTGACAATGCACTAGAACAGACAAATTGTGGATGCTCCATCCCTGGAAGTCTTCCAGGTCAGATTGGATGGGGCTTTGAACAGCCTGGTCTAGTGAAAGCTGCCCATAGCCAGGGGAACTTGGGTCAAATTAGACGATCTTTGAAGGCTCCCTTTCAACACAAACAATTCTGATTCTACAATTCTATATGATCTCTATTTGCAAAACAGCATACTTGAGTTATAACAAAACTACTGTAATGACAAAAACCAACCAACCAAAACAACAACAACAAAAAAACACCCCCCAAAAAAGCCCAAAAACCCACAAAAAATTCACAATAAATCCTGACATTTTGTACAATGCAGCTAATACTAGCACTGCAGCACTGAGGGGCTTTGGCTCACAGCTGGGAGCACTATAAAACTTTCATCCCTTAGGAATGTGCAAATTAAAAGTGATATATAACATTTACCATTGGTTACTATGGACTTAACCAGAGATGTTAGTACATTAACCATACTCCCAACAGACCCATGTAATACTTCAGACAGCATTCTGCAACTCTGATAAGAAGAGCATTTCCTAATGGCAAAGGATAATATTTAGTTTTAATTACATATCCTTTCTAAGTATGTGGCTTTTTGGAGATTAATCATGTGTAGAGTGTGATTATGGCTACATTTCATAATCAGGACTTGTTTTAAAAAAAAGTCATCTAAACAGAATTTTGTGCTAAGGCTGTTCTTGACATCAGAACTAAGTAAAGATGTTATAGCAAATTGAAGCATAAACCTAAGGAAAGCTATTTTGCTTTCACCTTCATAACAGTCAAATAAAATAATTTCTCAGAGTAACTCAAATGCCAAAGTCCTTTGTAGTATTCAGCTTCGTATGTTTCAAGTCTTGAGATTCACTTTTCACAGCATGCTTACAATTTCCATCACATAAATCATAGAAAATTAAAGTGGATAATATACACAAGTAGTTCCTTATGACATTTCCAGCACACAGTCTTCATTATGTTTCTTCATTTTAAATAAAAATTAACAATGCTTAGAGCTGAGAAATGATGTTGATACATTATGCATATAAATCCAGGACTAATCTTTCAAGCACATGCATCTATTTTGGACTGCACTAACTATCTGCAAAGAGACAGGATGATGACATTAATACAAAACTGGTTCTTTTTTTTGTTGTTGCTATATTCCAGGGAAAACAGCTGAGCAGATAATGATGTTAGAGGGATGGCCTTCCAAATATGCACACTTTTTACTTTATATTTCATAGATTATGAAGAGCATTTCTATTTTTTTACATTTCACCTGTTTTTTTCTGTTTAGAACTAGAAAAGTCACAAAACAAATATGTTGTTTAAAAATATTCAAATAGTTTTGCCTAAAAAATTAAAGAGGCTTTAAATAAAGCATTTGAATGAATTTTTTTTATTATCTCTCTCACCATTAGGAGGCTTCAAAAACCTCCAACACTGTGTTTTTCTCAGAACACAAACCCAGACATTCTGTTTTGGGGAATATTGAGATTATTTGTATACCCTTCTTTTTAAAAAACTCACTTCAATTTCTCTTTTCCTTCTCCTTCTCTTTCAGTTTGTTTTTTTGCTCACTTTCTCTTATTTTGACCAGATACCTTAATAGAACGTTTCATAGAAACAGGTGCATTCCTTTGTAAAGATGCTGATATGAAGAATTACCCTTTTATGGCTAGAATGATACCAACAAATTTTTGACTGACTTTATTTTGAAGTCCCTCACTGTTGCCAAAGGGGCTTTGATCCTGAAAAATCTTCATTTCTACAGATTTCACAGAAGACCTGGAAAACAGACATATTAAAGTCCAGAAAATGACTTTGTCCTACTCACAGAATAGACACCTTTTTCTCAAATGATTTGTAGACTTTCTTAAAATAAAAGGAGACTAGTCCAAGGAAGCAGGCTGATTTCATGCAAGATTCATCTAAAGGATGACTATTGTTATATGTTATGGGATGCAGAGTTCCAAACTCTTACTTAAGACAGAATAAATAAGACTTCAAGATAGATTATAAAATATGTGAGGAATATACATATTTACACATTTATTCATTGCATTTACATACAGTCTCACTTCATATGTGAAATGGCTTTAGTATCATGCTAATTATGCCCCTCTAAGAATTAGAAGTGATTTTTAATGTCACAAATAAGCATTCAAGGATAATAATACAAGTATTTTAAATGAAATGTCAAATGACTTCCAAAAAGCTCTTAAAATTAATAAATATGTATGAGATAAATGAGTCTGGTTGTCAAGTACTCCATGTAGAGATACGAAAGATTTACTTTTTCTTTTTTCAGCCGGATTGTTGCCACCTAAATTCAAACAAAATTCACTGGTTCAATCATGGTTTTGCAGCATGGTTCCCAGGAAAGGCATATTTTCCTCACAAGGAGGTTGGGATGTCACAGAATTGAATATTCACCTACTACAGCCTATTGTACATTTAATTCTTGCTCAGCTGTGTCACTCATATGGCCTGTGATCAGCAGCTGAAGGAGGGACACAGGTAAGAGATTCAGATTACCTATTACAGGTTCCAGAACACGTGTTACTTCACTTAAGCAGTAGAAAAACCTCCTTTCTAGCCTAGGACACCAGGGAACTGTATGTAGTCAAAGAATAGTGTTAGTCACCTCTTGGACCTTATGAAAAAAACTGCTCGTGCAGAAATTTTTTCAAGTAGGAACTTGAGTGAACTCCAGTCAGTTTCAATTTAAACCTCCAGGAAAATGGGAACAATGATATTTAAAACTTTTGCTTCTAGAGTATTGAAATTCTAATTTATCAAGTGTTCTGTGATCTTTGGTTAATTGCAAGATTCAAGGTGTTATATGGCTCATTATTTTAATGAAAAATCTCATGTAGGTAAGAGAGGTGTTACTCTTAATAAAAGAAAAATATGTAGGAAACAAAACTGTTGCATTATGAGAACATATGCTGGGGTATGGTGTCACATAAGATTGTAAGGAATATAACTTTTTCCCTTCAGTGGGAAAAAAATATATATTCTATAAGGTAAATCAGAAGCGTGGAGAGTGTCCTTGAAGATTACAACCATATATTTGGTTCAAAGGTTGAAAGGCTGGTGACAATATTTCTGTCTACAAAATATCAGAAAAAATTATTGCATAGATCTTTGCTTAATTAATTTGAATACTTAAATGTATTCACCTTCAATAGAACACAAAAACATAGCAGAGAGTTTTTCTTTCATAGATATATAGAATGTCTTGACTTGGAAGGGGAATTTTATAGATCTTACCCCCCTTCCACGGGCACCTCCTACTAAACAAGGTTGCTCCAAGCCCCATCCAAATTGGCCTTGGACAGCTCCTGGGATGGGGCAGCCACCACCTCTCTGGGCAACCTGTGCCAGAGCTTCGCAACCTTCACAGTAAAGAATTACTTTCTAACATGTAATCTAAGCCTCCTTCCATTTGAAGCCATTGTCCTTTGTTTTATCACTTCAGGACCTGGTAAAAAAATCTGTCTTCATCTCTCATGTAAGCAGCATTTATGTATCTTCACTCCACAATAAAGTGTGTGAGTGCTTTCTTCTACAATCTGAACAATTTCAACTCTCTCAGCCTTTCTTCACAGGGGATATATTCCATTGCTTTGAACATTTTCATGGCCCTCCTCTGGACCTGCATTAAAAGTTCTGTATTTTCCTGTACTTAGAATCCCAGAGCTGGATGAAATACTCCAACTGAGACCTCACAAGAGGGAGAATGGAGGAGGGTAATCACCTCCCTTGACCTACTGGCCACATTTCTTTTCATGCAGCCCAGGATACAGTTGGCTTTCTGGACTGTGAACACACATTTCTAGCTCACACCTACTTTTTCATTTACCAGTATTCCCAAATCCTTCTCCTTGGGGCTGTGTGGAATCCATTCACCACCCACTGATAGGGGTGTTTGCCCTGACTCATGTGCAGGACCTTGCACTTGGCCTTGCTGAGTTTCAAGAGGATCACATGGTCCCACTTCTCAAGCCTTACAAGTTCTCTGGGGATGACTTACCACACACCATGGTGCCATCTTCTTCTCATATATTCTGTGCTGTTAATGACTCTGCTGGCCCTTCACTGCAGAATTCCTAATCTTGAAGTGTCTCTGCTGCAGAGGGGAGGACAAAATGAGTTGTGGTGGCCTCCAAAGCAAACTCACAGGTGGCAGACACCAAAGAGTTATCACTTCTTTCAGTCTTCTGGTTAATATAGTTTACTGTGGGGCTGTCAACCATAGGGGTATTCTGCACACTTCTTGTCCATCGTGACCTACTCCAGGTCCTTTTCCAGAGCTGATTTCCAACCTGGGCACTTGAACTGGTGCATGGGGTTGTCCCATCCCAGGTGAAGGAGTCTCTGTCCATGCTAGGCATCATGAAATTTCTATAAAGCCAAATATCCAACCTGCTGGGAGGCTCTGCCATTCCCCTATCCACAGCTTCACTCAAACATATTGTAACACTTGAAATTTATGAGGGTGGATTCCATCCTGTCATCCTGCTGATTAATAATTATATTAGACAGTATCTGTCTCAGTATTGACACCACAGTGCTAAAAAACCTTGCTGGTTGAAATTCAAACTGTTGATCACTGCTCTGGTGCATTTTATTCACTTTTGCTTTTCATTTCTTATTCATGTAACTACAGACTCCTGTGAGTTTATTTGTTTTATATAAAAAGAATGAAGTTTATATTAAATAGAGGTGAAATGACAAGTTTTTGGAGACAATGAATCCAAATACCATAGAATTTTGTCTTGGGACTTTGACATGCAAGTACCCAAATTATGGATAAAACCCTTTGTGTACAACATTGTGTCTGAGCTGATGACAAAACAAAGCCAATTCAACGGCATCAAGAAATATTTGATCAGTTTCCTAAAATCTATTTCCTGGAAAAATGTGACTAATTTATCATTTTAAAAAGTGAAAAACATCATACTGCTATTCCAAAATATTTCAGAATGATTTCTAAATTCTTTGCCATTTGTTCTATCCAGAAATGCAAAAATTGTATTAAACATTTTCACCATGATATAATCGCATATAAGCCAGTTGATCATTATTGCCAGTTTAGCCTGCCACAGCTCTGATCTTATACTTAAAATGTTCTCTGTGAATTACAGAGTTTTTAATGATTTAAAACTAGGATGGACTAGAATTGCCAAATTATGCCAGCTGAGAGAATGGTAATCTTCCTCTCTCTTTTTTTGCTATTATATACGGTCCTTTCAAAGTGGGATTTAAATTACCCTCAAAAATGCAGTTTTCAGAATCAACAAAAGTTTGATTTTTCTGTAAACTAACATGTAGTAACAAAAAAAAAATCAAATAAAGTAGATATTTATTCTTGGTAATGGATTGCAAATGTCTGGTCAGAGTGAAAGAGAGAGGAGAAGTTTGTATATACTTTTGTCCCATGATATGTGAGCCACAAGAAAAGTCACTTCTGTACTTAATCCTAAAAAGTCACTTCACTACTTAATCATTCTCCTTACTGAGCAAGTTCTCCATGCTCTCACAACACAGAAAAAGAAGGGACAAATAGAATGATTTGCCCTATCAAGTGCAGAAGAGAAATCCCATTTCTTTAAGGTGTGAGATGTTTTAGTATATATGTAAATTTGAAAGTATGTGAAGATATAATTTTTGGAGGGAAAAAAGATGTGTCTCTGCAGACCCTTAAAGAGTGACATCTTTGCCCAGGATTATGTCCTGGGTGTTCATTTGGATCCTAAATCTTTGTGGATATGGTCTTGTAGGTCTTTTCAGATTGCAATATTTATGCACAAAACTTATCTCGTTTAAATTAACTTCTAAGTTCTTCTCAACATGCATAAGCTCATAGAGATTCCATAGCATTCAAAATATTGGGTTGTGTGAAGAGATAACTGGATGAAATTTTGCATTATGCAGGATCACAGGCTGGATGATCTAATGGTCCCTTCTGGACATAAAAGCAATGAATCTATGAGAAAAGCACTCTGAGATCATATGATGAAAAGCACAGTGAAATTGGCAAGTGTTTTCTTGATGTTCCCATTACAAATCCCCTGGGCAATCTATTCCCCTGTCTTCCTCTCACCACCTCCTCTATCATTAGATGCCAGAAGAGCACACGCTCTGTTAGAGTCATTGCTGATAAAACCATTTTGATAGCTGGCTCCACTCAGTCTCATGCTAAATTCAGTGTTTAAGGCCACGGGACCGTTGACTTCTTAAATGAAGACACATTTCTCCAAGGCATTTTGCACTCACTTGTTCCTTCGGATTGCTCAGCTAAAGGTTTTTTCAGGACTTTATCAGTTATTAATAATTGTGATGATTCATGATTTATTCATAACCATTTATACATTTGCCATATGCTGCCTGCACACGCAAACTGTTTTCATGAAGCACACAAATGTGGCACAGTACTTCTTACAATTCATATCCAGTAAATAGATGAGAGAAAAAGATTAGCAAAATGCAAAAAATACAATAAAATATCCTGCAATGGCTTCAGTTTGGAGCTTTGGAATTAAACTGTGCAGAGTAATCATTTTTTAGCAGTATCAAAACTAAAATAAACAGGAGGAAGAATAGTGTGAAAAGTCAAATTTAACACCAAAATCAGCACCTTATTCTGTTTCTATTCTGTCTCCCATAATGATAATTACAGGCAGTAAGAGTAAATCCACTCATCTAGTAAGGTACAACTCAGGACAAATAAATATGAGAGTATCTGCAGTATTGTCTTTGCTGTTCTTTTCTTGCTTTCATATTAAATCTAAGTGTTCTTTTGCAGAGAAACACTGCAACTGCAATAGTTGTTTGGAATGCGGAAGAGGGAAAGATCTGACATGCAAATCTTTCAAAAATTTTAATAACAAGCCCTGAAAACGGTTACTCCTTGATTAAAAATAAGAGGCTTTTTATGGTGATGTCACTAACCAAAAAGTCATTTCTCATAGGCCCACTATGACACCTTCTGCAGTGTGCTGCTCTCCAGAAGAAATGCCTGGTTTTTATGAAAGGGTAATTATTTAACATAAATAATGTATTCCTGGTTTGGGGTGAACAAGTTCATTAGTGGTGAGGTGTGCCCTGTGGAGGAAATGATCAGTGCTCCAGTGCAGAGTCCCAAGGCAGAAGGACCAGCTTGGGTCTGACTCACATCTTGTCCCACTTTCTGCTGCATTTAGTTGAAGCTTTTGGAACAGAATGTTTAAAATTTTTACTAACTACCTTGGAAGTGAAGATCTGAATTTTTACTAACTGACTGTATTTGCCTACCATTATCATTCTCTGGGATGGTCTAAAATACATTCAGGCCCTTGTTATGCTACAGAATGCTATGGAGTGCATCTGAGACTCTAAGATATGTTGTTCCCCCATGGAAGGATCAATGTTATCTCTTTCATTCCAGCATTTTGACTGCCCACCTGTTTCTTGAGGACCTCCACTAATCTTACAAGAATCTGAGATAATATCTTCCTTTGTTTCACTTTTTTTACCATTAATTTTTTTTCTGCTAAGAAATAAATATAATTTGTTAAAATGTTATTTCTTTTTCTTCCCACCATGAAGTTGTATAAGTGATATTTACAGAAATCTTTGACATTCCTAAGAGCATTCAAGCACTCTTTCCTCATAGTGCTTGAGAATCTGAAGAGTGTCACTGGAGGCACCTACCAAATGCAGAGGCCTTTCTTTAAGGAACTCATAGGGGAAACACCTGTAAGACCTTGAACTTCCACTGTACTTTTTACGTGAATGGAAGTGAGACGGTTTTGAAATTCAGAAACTCTGGTCTTTGGTATGAGAGAACTCTGGACAGAAGTGTAGAAACTATCTTCAACCCTTCATTGCTTCCTTAAAGAGCAGATCCAGTCTTACTCTCAGTCTGGCAACTTCTTGAATTTCATATAGTTTTATAGAGAAAAAATCTATTACAATTTTGCCCTTCTTATTAGAGAAACAAGCAGACCCAAAGAGCTCCAGACTGGACAAAACAACTGTACAATGACCCTATTTGTTGCTGCCTGGTACCCAAAAACAAAAACAAACAAAAAAAACCCAAACCAAACCAAACCAAACCAAACCAAAACAAAAAAAACCCCACCCCTGAGGCAATGGTTATAAGGTGTCATGCTTAACCCCAGTCAAAAAGACCAAAATTATGGTCTCAGACTATGGTTTTATGGAAGTGCAATGCCATTACATTTTGCATGTCTTCACTGAAATGCCTGTACAATCATGTTTCAGTGAATGTCAGGCAAAGGTTTACTTGGAAATTTCCTTTCAAGGACCAAAGTTATTAAAAGGCCTAGCTCCTTTATTGTTTCCTATGGTATATAAAAGAAACATTTATGACTAGCTAAATGCATACGAATAGCAAGAAGAATCTGTTAGGGGAAAATTAAAAAGAATAATTGAAATGTGTAATTTCAACTCATCAGAAATAGATCATATGTATGTGGGTGGAAAAATGTTATTTCATTATTCATTTGCAGTACGTATATAATCATTTCACAAATTCAAACTGATCTTCATTTATCATCCATATGATAGTGTACTTCTGCATCTTGGGTTGCATATACAGGATGGAGAACAGTTCATTTAGAATATTTATTTTGTAATATCATTTTGCACTCTGGGAGTTATACATTAGTTTTAATCTGTTTTAACAACAGTAATGCCAAGCTAGAGAAAATAGACAAGATATTTGAGCACTAATTGGGCTTCTTGTTAAGTTATGACTTGATAGTTTTTAAAAACTTGGCTGCAATGAATTTTCAGGCATTACTGTCTGTTCCTGTCCATGCTAATCAGTACCCTGTAGCACAGTGGGTCTTACATTTAATGGAGCAGCACGGAGCTCTTGCCAGCATTCAAGCAATTGATTCCATAGAAGGGGCACAATATAAATCAAGCACAGAGCAAAACTGCTGTGTTCTACAAGCTTGGAATAAGAGCACCCTTTGTCATATCCAAGGCACTCAAAGACTCTCCTGCTGTGCTTATGTTGATTGTACTTCTTTATCTTCTGCTCAGGTTTGTTTTTCTCTCCTTTTTTTTTTTTTTTTTTCTTCAGTGTCTTTAGTGTTGTTTTAATGTGGGCTCTGACCAATCAAAGTTCACTTCCATTTTTTTCCTTCAAAACTTTTAGAAGGTGAGGAATGGGGATTTTTTCACCTGATTGCTTCTTGTAATTGTTTCTTCCTCGTAAATACGCAAAACCCGATCTAGTTCTCAACGAAGGACTTAATTTATTTGACCTCACTCAAATTGCAAAACTCCTTTAGTTCTTGTTGTCTCAATGTGTACATCAGATTTGTACACAGTGCATTTCCCAAAACCGACTAGTAACCCAGAAACATAATTAAGAATAAAATGTTATTCAGCTGAGGATAGATAGATAGATAAGTGTCCCAAAAGAGTGTCTATCTGAGTTCTTGTATTTAATATACGTTATCAATGACCTGTAAGCAAAGTATAAAATTATAACTGATGAAGTATAAGGGCAACACAAAGAAATGAAGAGTAATAAAGAACAACTCGGCAATAAAATTTTACACTACTCAGAATCACATTCTTCAGAGGGGAGTCAAATGTAGGATCATATACCTGGGAAACAGAGGAGTTTTAGACCGTTCCCACAGAAAATATTCTAGAAAGCAATAGCTTTGAGAGCAACAGAGGCTGTCACACGCACAAAAATATAATGAATTTAAACACTAGCAAACCACTATAGTTAAAAGTAAAATTTTATGGGGATAAATAGTATTTTTTTTTGGTTATAACCAAAAGGAAGAGGAAAAAGAGTGTTTATTTCTAGTGTTCATGTTTTACTACCAATACTGCAAAGTTTTGGTGGTTCAGAAGAAAACTGCAGGAATGGAGTAGGATCTGAAATAAAATGCTTAAAAGGCTAAATTTGTGTATCCCAAAAGAGTTTATGAGGTGACATAATCACAATCCATAATAACCACCTGAGACGAAGAGAACAAAGTCATAACAGGCCAAGGAAGCACATTTATGAACAAACACAGAAATAGTAAAAGCATTTCGTGCAGAAATTGTTGGAATTATTGGCTCTTCTTAATGTTTTGTGTGGGTTGTTTTTTTTTTTTTTTTTTTTTTTTTTTTGGTTGGTTGTTTTTTTTGTTTGTTTTGGTTTGGGTTTTTTTTTAAGGATTTCTGCCAGCTCTGAGAGAAAGCTAAAGTAAAAAAAAAATAATAATAAATTGGAACTCAGATGCATATTTTAACAGTGAAATGAATATTTTAGCTATTTGATGCAGGAAATCTTGAATTTTCCTGGGGAATTTTTTTTTTGCTGGGGAATACTCTAGTGCAATTAAACCTACATAATGTAAACATTGACGTCTACATCTGAGCTCTCTTTTTTATCTCCAAATTCATAATTCACCTTCCATGGTTTAGAAATTCTGTCCTGTGAAATAGACCCAGTCTAGTGAAGTGCCTACACCGTAGATATCCAGAGCAAATGTAGGTGTTTGACTCATAGACATCAACTCTAAGACTCATCACCTCTGTATCTTTAAATAAAGTCAGTCAGTCAGAAGATCTGTTCTTGATAAAAACAATAATTGTAGAGAATAATGGGATTTGTGATATTCAGGACACCAAATCAGAATTTTCTTGCATGAGCTTAGCAGATATAAGTAAGAACTCCCTAAGGATCTTACCTTCCTGTCATTCTCCAGATGAAGAAAGATCCAGCTACTGTGTTTGTTTGATGCTTCTTTTTTCTTTGTCATCAATGTCAAAGCTATATCTCTCTTCTAAATCTGACTATATGTGATTTCAGATATTCTATACCGGATTTCATTTTTAAGTGAGATGAACAGAGAGGGGAAAAAACTCATCCTTTCCTGCTGATGTTTCTGAGAAAACAAGAAAAAATGTAATGCCAGATTTACAACTTTTAACCTGAGCCTGTATCACTGGAAATAGATAAAAAATTCATGTTCTAATTTTTTTCTCAGGGCTGTTACTGGAAAAGAAAATTGCCAGTTTGTGAGTTATGAGTCTGTAGATGGGGCCAAATTTGTCTTGTATTCACACCAATGGAACTTAATTGAAATCAGTGAATTTGCACTAATGCAACTGTGAGCAGAAATTGACCTCTTGTGCCTGCTGGAACACAGCCCAAAAGCCACTTGACTTACTTGTGCTTAAGGCTTGCTCTGCATGAATGTCTACTGTTTTACTAGCAGTAAGTTATGTAATATTCATGGTTTAATGGTGCATATTCTACTAATAGACTGGGTAGATGCCAGCAGACTACATCCAAGCAGTACTACACATTTGCTTTGTTGACCTCTGTACTCATTCAATCACATGAAGTAGTTACAGCTGGGACTCCAGTAAGGAATTCCAACTTCCAAAATGTTCCCACTGCCACTATGCAAATGCCAGCAAAGAGCCTCTGTTGTAATTAGCCTAGATTTCCTTACAATATCTAGTTACAAAGGAGTACCATGAATATTCATGGCCAATTCATTTGAATTACGAACATTCATGAATAAATCATTTGGCTGAGAACAGGGTACCGTATGTTGCATTTCATGGCTCCTGTGATTTATTCCATAGTGCTACAATTTGTAATATTAGCAGCTATCATAAAGTTTATTTTTCAAGCCTTCATTTCCAGCTGTGACCACGGCACTCTGGGGATCAGATAAGCCTTTTCTTATACCCCTGTAAGGTCAGATCGCAGCCTAAACACATAATGCAGATTTACTGCTCTTCCATTACACATTCTCATTAGTGCTCCTGCAAGGTGCCTTTGTTCTCTGGGTGTATGACACCAGCCTCAGACAAAGGGGGAGTGCAGTGCAGTTTCTGGGCTGCATTGAGAAGGGAGACACAATGCTGGAGGCAGCAGTGGAGCAGAGTGTCCAGAGACTTTGTATCCATCCCTGGGGGTTTTCCAAGGTGAGATTGGTTAAAGCCTTGAGCAACACAAGAACAGGTGTGATGCTAACACTGAAAGCTGTGAGCTGAGTGGGTTTTTTTATGGACAGCAGTAAGAAAGCAGAAAGTTACTTATATTAACAAAATTTATCATATCTCTATTTTTGCTTTGTCATAACAGAAGTCAAACAGTATCCTTACAGTTTATTGCTGTAATACCATCCTTTGGAGAGAGGGACACTCATTTTTTCTTGTATCCTATTTTTTTCAAGTGCAGCAATTATGCATTTTGGCATTCTTAGAAATTACAGAATTAGTAATGGTTTATTCATATACTTTCGCTGCCCATTAGTTGAGTTTGAAGGGGAGAGGCAGCATCACCTGATCAAACACTGTTCAAATGGTGGAGAGTAAAACTGGGAGACTGAGAGATTCACAGGCAATAACCACTTATTAGTAATTGAGTTCCTCTGATGTGGTTGAATAATAAACAGACACAAGGTAACCAAGACCTCATTATCAATAATATTTGAGCCAGAAAAGAGAATATGTTTTTCTGAATAAACTATCAAATGTGTGAGGCTAAAGCATTCCCTGTAACTGTGTAACTACAGAAGCAGGGAGTTAGTCCATGTTGTACTATAAATATTTAATTTGGGTATGATATAATGAACTGAGAACAACTTACTTACTGACAGGTATTGCCATTCTATATTCTACTTGCAAGAGATAGAGATGCTTCCATTAAAATCAAGTGTACTCTACAAAAACTAACAAACAAATGACAAAAAAACCTCCACCACCCCAAAACCCAACAAAAACATATCACAAAGGAGATAGAAAATGAAGAAAAACAAAACAGAACAGTGATTTATAGAGTTAAAGGGTCTATGCATAGAAGGTGGGAAACAAGAATTCGAACTCCTGATTAACACTGGAAATTACTGTCTACACCAAGACCTGCTTGGGATAACTCCCATAACAAATTCCTTTCTAATCAAAGTCACAGTTGGTAGATCAGTGATATTATGGCCTTTTAATGCTTCTGTGCTATGAAATGAAAATTTTGATATGGCATTTCTGGTCATAATTTCACTATATAATAGCTGGAAAAAAAATAACTTGTAATTTATTTGAGTTTGAAAAACTGTATTAGAAGAAAAAAAAAATCTGAAGAGTTGTTTTTGTATTTTATATGATCTCATTCCAAGGCCACTTAGCAGACACACAGAAGAGAAGAGTGGTTAAATTATTTGAATTAGAAGGGAGACGATAATGGACAATGAAGCCAAATGCAGGATAGGAAATTCCCAATACATCTGAAAGAAAACTAAGAATGGCTTGGTCTTCTGTCTGAGTTCACTGAACTTATATTTACAGAGGTTAGCTCCTTTAGTGTCTGTTTTGATTAAAGAAAAAAAAATGGTAACATTGATTTTCAAATTATAAAAAGGCTGTTCAGATGTAAAATATAGGTGGTATAAACTGAGGAAATTCTCCTATATTGGCTTTCTGTGACACCTGAACTGATTTTGAATGTGAGAAAAACAGGTCATCTTGCAAACAGGCTGAATTCAAAATAAAAAAAAAAAAAATGTGTTTCACATATTGAAATATAGAAGAGGCCTCTGCTTTCAGAAAATAAAATTTTAAAGAACTGAGAAATCTATGCTTTGGAGATGCAGAGGTCTGTTATTGCTGTTCCTTAGCCTCCTTCACACTTAGGAAGAGAATGTACCAGAGACTTGTTGATTATCCAAACAGTTGACCTGATTTTTTCTCAGGTCTTTAGGAAGACCTAATTTTTGAATTCTGTGTAATCAGAGTTCAACAGCAGGGCATGACAAGGCACCAGAATAAAGCAGATTAGACTAGAGTAGAAAAGACCAAGGGTAAGCATAACAGCATTCAGTATGTAACAGAACTAGAAAAAGAAAAGTAAGAAAATGTTTCCAATACCTGCTGGAGATAAATGGGAGTTTCAATAAAGACAAGGCTATACATTAGGAAAATATTTTAAAATAGGGAGCTTTCAAATTCACTCAAAATGGGAAAAAGACAACCTTATACTGAAATGAGAGAATAGTAATGAACAGATATATAGGGGTCATCTAAATGATAAATGAACTTTTTTTGCCAAAGTTTGTGAAGGAATAAATCCACTTTTTAACAGGTAAAAAAACATACTCTATATTTTTGAAGGTAGTTGTTACAAAGTGTTTTTTACCTTTTTTTTTCCTTTATTTTATTTTCCTAAATTGTATGTGCTGTAATGGAGTAGATCTGTCTGCCTCAATCTGTCTGTCATTATTTCTTAGGGACTCCTTGATAGATCTCCCTCCTTTTGTGCTGAACTTTCCCCTCAAATATACGTGAAAAAAATGTCGCACCTGGTAGCTGACTTATGGTTGAAGGTAATCAGCATTCATATTTAAACTGAGCAAAACCTTAAACAACTGCAGGGTATTGCCTGAGGGAATTTGTTTTACTGGAATCAGGCATCAGAACAGCTGATGGACCTGAGGAGTACAAAAGGCTTACAATTAAAAAGCAATGCTAGATATTTTAGTAAGATACCAAATCCAGAAAGAAAGCACACTGGTTTTTATTAAGGGGATGTATTGCCCTCAGGTAAAAAAAAACAAACAGACCAAAACCAAATAGAAACCAAAACAAACAACAGCAACAACAAAAAAACAAAACAAAACAAAAACCCAATAAAACCACAAAAAAATCCAAACAAAACAAGACAAAACAAGACAAAACAAAACAAAAGATTGAATAAGAGAACTCTTCCCAGTTTCAACCATGAACTGTCAGACTAAAAGCAACAGTGAAATCAAACATAAAAATTACTTCTAAAAGTGCTGTGTATTGTTACACTTTTTAAGACTTGAGCTTGGGGTGAAATGACTTTTCAAAAGGGTCAATTTTTAGAAAATCACATTTTTAAGAGCCTTTTTTTTTTTTTTTTTTTTGGTTCTCTTGAGAGGTTGTTCATTTTTTTATGAAGCCAAATGTGAAGCCAAAACATACCCACATGTCTCATGAAGAAAGCAATTTCTGGGGAAGAAGGATGGAGGGTAAATATTTTAGGAACTAGCTACAAGGCTCAGAAGGCATGGACTGCACAATCCCACAGAAGAGTAAAGCCTGGCAATCAGCTTCAGGAATCCAGTTAGAATAGCTAGAAAGGAAAAAACTCTGAGTTGAGATCCACTTACAGTGAGCTGATGTTACTGGACAATATTAAGTTTTGATGTTTGCCAAATAAATCATGGAGAAAGATCTCCTATCCCATTGTCATATGGATCTAAGCTTCTTTTTTCAGCTAGATTAACAAGGCTGTTAACAACAAAAGACTAAAGAGCCAGCTGTAGTCTCCAAGTCATACTATAAAACAAGAACTTATTACTCAGGCTGCTTTTGTTGTAAACGATGGATGGATAGTAACACACAGTGGTGGGACATTAAGAAATGCCTTCTTTCTGTCATCTCAAGTATTTTCCTCTGTTAATGTTTTTTAATAGATGTTTTGGGTTTTTTAAATTGGAAATTAATTATGATACAGAAATCTGTTTTAACTTAAGAATAAGGAAAAGTTATGTTGAGGAGGTAACATATTTCCTTAATAACAGGGAGCAAATGATTCCATGCATTAGTGATCAGAAAATAAATTGGTATGAGTCTCATGCCAGAGAAAAGAGATTGTTACTTGATTCTAAACTTTCTTGTTCCCACTCTGCATAGTACATTAAATGAGCCTGATTTATATTGGCTCTGATTTACATTTGGCACTGCTCTGGCACCAAGCATTACAAAGAGCTTTAAACCGTGAGTGAATATACGGCTCACTGTAATTTAAGAACATTTTGAGGTCATTTTATGCTGGCAGAGTGTAAGAAGATATTTGGGCTTCTGGTGTCTAGACTAACAGGGCAAAAAGGCCTCCTACGATTCTGACAGAGCAAAGATTGATGAAAAAAAAAGAGACAAGCTGCCACCTCACCTTCACCCCAACACTTAGCACCAGGAGAAGCATCTGAGGGAGGCAGCTGGGGCACGCGACCCCATGGACAGGAACAAAAGCTACTGCTGCTCAAAGCTGTGTCGGACAGACCCAGCATTAAATCCACCCAGGGCACAATTCGAATGACCCTGAAGATGCTGACAGCTACTGAGGACAAGACTGAGTTGTAAAACTATTCCTAAGGCCTGGAATAGTTTCCTACTGAATTGGCAATGTTAGTATGGCTATTACAAGACTACTACTACTAAATAATACTATTGGTGGAATCCTGCTTCATTCTCATTAATTTTATTTCCTGATACTGTAATGATATTTTACTATGGTGCAGGAGCAATGATATTTAAGATATATCAGATATACTAAAGATATCACTTATATATATCCTCCAAGATAGGTGGGTCCCTGCCCCTGGAAAACGGCTTGAAACTGGGTTAACTTTTAGGTCTCATCCCACCCAAGTTATCCTGTGATTCTGCAGTATAAATAATACAGCTTTGAGTCATTATTGACCTCATGGATCCTAATTTTATTCTCTTTATGTTAGGAAATTCTCGTTGTAACACTGCTTAAAAATATTTCATTTTTTTAAATAAATATAGGTTGCATACTCAAAAACTGCCCACTTTTATTGCATTGCATTTTGAATTGTTTCCTTTTATATCTGAGGGTTGTAAAAAAAATCAAAAGAAAAATGTCAAAACATGAATGGATGCAATCTTGCTGTTCTGAGGCTATTGTTCTCTACTGGATAGCACAGAATTATTCAATCAAAACACATATTAGGTCACTTCAGATGATGAGGGTTCCTTTCAAATGGGACCTGCTTTTCATTCTCACAAGGATATGGTCGGTACAGCTCTTTCCTTCCTTCCATGCAGAGAAAAAGAATACTCAATTAGAACTATACTCTTCTTCATCCCAGGTTCAAGAATATTCTTTTGAGTCTTTAAATTCTTTAAAAATTGATTACAAATATTCTGTCACATCAGGATTAGTTGAAAAAGGAAAAAAAGACACATCTGAAGGAGTGTTGCAACCATTTCTTCATGTTACCATATGATCAAATGGCTGTTATGAGTATCAATAAATAAGCATAATGCTAGTCAAATACTGTCCATACACTAATAAATCATCTGACAGAAAACCCATTCAAATTCCACAACAGCAGCAACACTCACAGCTATACAATAAAATATGACATATAATTCACAACTTGGAACTCCCAGCTGTATTTCTCCGCTATTCACAGTCTCATAATATCCAATTACTTTTATAAATGCAATTGCAAAAAGTTATGCCAAGCAACTTTACATGTTTGTATCCACTGAGGATTTGTTATAAAATTGCCAATCTCAAACACGTCCTTAATCTCATTAAAGAGTTATCTATTCACTAGGGGAACTTTGGCAAAATTAAAGGTTTAGTTTCCTTTATGATATGATTGCTATTACTTTGTTTCTTGCACAGGAACTTTTATTGGACGACCTCAAAGCAGTTTACAAACTTTAATAAATTAAGCTGCTTATCTCATTTGTCACATAGATAAGTATTATTATCCCACCTTTGTAGATGTAGACAAGTGAGGTATAGCAGTCCATAAATTTCTTCATAAGGGTAAGCATTCTGTATAGCAATGCTTACAGATTGTGATAAAAAATTAAATTTCCCAGAAAGATGTGGTATTTAATATCAAACATATTTTTGTCGTGAATAAACATGAAACAAAATATCAAGTTCAATTCATGATTTGACATCTGACTGTGAAATCAAAGTGTATCGCCTTGAGAAAAACATCCTTTTCTCCCTGCAAAAATATTATAGGAAAGGAGCCAATCATTACTTTATCTTTCATGAATAAAAGAGTGAACAACTGAGCCAAATAACAAAACACTCTATCTATCCAAGATGCCAGGTCATAATAAATTACAATTTATCTTCCAGGCCCTTAGCCAAAATTATCCACACACTAGAAAGGTAAAAAGAGCAGCATAATTTTTTTTCAGTATTTATTTATTAAAAAGCTTTTATAGTTTCAGAGCACTGGGAGTGAATGTTATGCATTAAGTTACATTTTACAGCTCTTCACTTCAGATTTTTCCTTTTTTCAAAGAAAAGCTTTCTGTAAACTTTATCAGTGCTTCTGCTTTTGATCTAGAAAAACAATTCAAACTGTGCAGTGTTCTATTCTGTAACTTCAGATACCCCTAGTGGTCTTACTACCTTGTCATTTAAGTCTTCTGGTCAGTCACCTTCAAAAAGAGTTGGAAATGATAAGTGGCCAAAGGAAATGAGAAGACTTCTTGTGGTCTTGGTAATCTGCCACCTTAATTTTAAGAGTACAAAAGCAGTGATAAAAAAAATCAGATCTTCCTTAATTTTTACTCTGACAGTGACAAAAATCAGCTGGGTTTTGGTCAGTTTAAGGAGAGAGCAGCTACAGACTATGCTTCACCACCCATGCTCCGAACATTTGTTTCTCAGGAATGTCTTGAGACAGAAATGGTCTCTGTTTATTTAGCAAACTACACTTATTTTGTGTTCTGTGCACTGAATCTATCATTGCTTGAACCCAGGGAAGCCCCAGTTCCAGGTGATACCTTCAGGGGTCATTTAGGAAAAAGAGAGAAATGTGCAGAGGTTCTTCACTTGGAAATGAACTGTAATGTTAAGGGAGGCAAAGCAGCTGATCTTAGCTCACTGACCAGTGAATTGGCCTGAAATGTAGAAACCAGATCCGCAGACTTTATGTATTAATTATTCAATTGTCATTACAAACTATGCCAACCTTAACATAAAACAGAGAGAAAATAACCATTAGGGTAACCAAAATACATTAGCTACATTCCCCTAAAATTGAGGCTTCAGAATGGGGATTTAACAACTTTCACACTGAAAGTTCCTCAAACTCAAGGTGCCAGATCACGTCTTCACTGCCCATCTTTTGGGTGGACTGCGCCTCCTGTCACTGTGGGTTTTCTACTTGGAAATTCTTGATTCAGATTTTCATAATTCACAGCTTAGCCTAGGATACGACCTGATTTAATTTCTTACCTGTGAGACGATTATTATTACTTATCTATCCTTGTCTATAACTACCATTTGACAATTTGTTGCCCTCAAGTTTAAAAAGCAACTGCATTTTTTACAGAATGCAGTAATCACTTAGATCAAAAATCTAGACACTTTTACATATAAGCCTGCATTTCTGGACCTTGGAGTACTCCATTTTCTTTATATTGGCTTTCCAGAACACCTATTTGGTTCATTTCTGTTGAGGGGACATGTATAACTTCTCTTGGCAGAAGTCAATAGTTGTTTTTCATTCCTTGCATCAGCTGGAAAAAGCTCTGGATCTATTTTGCAGTTCAGTGGCTAATCCTGAGGGGTCCTAGAATTTCACAGCATGGACCACAAAGGACCAAAGTGCATTGGGTCTGTCTCATCCAGAATACATATTTTCTGCTCATGAATCTGCTTAATCTTTTCAACAGCACAGAGTGAGAGCTATTTAGAGAATTCTATGCTCCAGTCCAGTGTCTGCTCATGCAATGCACATTGATCAGCTGGTTCTCTGTGTGAAATGGCCCTGCTGGCCAAGAAGCCTTGGCCATCATGCTGGAAGACAAGAACACTCAGTGTAGGGTAAAGTATGAGTGATTAAGTCTTTCTATCCACCCATTAGCACTCTGACCTTTTATTTGCTGCTTGAAGAGTCTGTGTTTTCTTGAACTCAAATCTTTTCCCAGATAAGCTTTGTCTGGTGGGACTCTTGATAAAATGGGAGATACATGGCTTCAGCTTGATAGATTCAGGACAATGAGCATCTGTCTTTTCTACTGTTCTACCATTGACTGGAAGGTGTCAGTGGGTTGTGCATATCTTTCTCCACGTGCCCATACATGAATGGGCATTCCTTTGTTCTGACTTTGATATTCATATCTCAGCTGTGCATGGAAAGTACAAATATTTTGTCTTACGTTTTTATCAACACTATTAGCATAAGAAAAGTGCTTGAAAAACACATGAAAATTCACCTCAAGTCTGTTGTACTGTTGGGTCTTGACACCAATGGCATTTATGTTTCTATCCTCTCTCAATCAGAAGTTAAAGCTCTTAACTGAGAGATTATACTGCTTAGTTTGAAAGCTTTTGTGAGACTCTGTAGTATAATAATTTTACTTTAGGGAGCATGTAATTTTAAGTTCTTGCATAACGCCACACATTTTTATGGTATTACTAAACTTCGTAATTTTATTTCCCTGTGACAATTAAGTGCACACCAATATTATGGAATTTTTCCCTCCATCACAGTTGAATGAAATTGGAATGGAGTATTATACGGTAGGTTGGAAGTTCTGATCTCTGGAAATGTTAAAGGTTTTCTAGTTCCCTTGTTACGTATCCATTTCACACATAACCAAATCCATCAATTTGTTCATTATTCCCTTCAGCAACCTACAAACTGTAACCACAAAAATGTAACAAAAACATATTCACTGTGTATTTCCTATCCAGTCCCTTTTCTACAGGTACAGCTCACAGTGCTAAAGGAAATTAACTTTGATATTTCACAGATTACATTTGTCAAAATCTACCTATTTTAAACACTTGACTGCTCTTAGTGGCCCCTACAGACTAATAAGGGTAAATGATGTCTTGCTGAGGTTAGATTTACTTTATGACTTGACCTGCTGCCCGAAGTCAAACTCCAAATAAAAACACACCTAAAAGTCAATCTTGGTGTAAAGCAAAGAAGATCCCATGTGTTGCTGCAGTACATTTAGGATGAGACAGAGAAAAAAAATTGGTGCTATGACATGAGCCTGTTCTAACTGCAAGTCACACTGCATCTCACATAACCCCCTAGAATTCAAGCAGAGAGCCTGTAATAATTCCAACTTTTTTTTTCAAATGCTATTTTTAGTAAAGGCAGTTTCAAGGAACCATAGAACAGTCTGAGCTGGAAGTGACCTTAGAGGTCATCCCTTTCCAGCGTCTTGCCATGGGAAAAGACAGCTTCCACAATTCCAAGTTGCTCAAATCCCTATCCAACCTGACCTTGAACACTTCCAGGGAGCAACTTGTGCCAGTGCCTCACCACCCTCACAGTCAATAATTTCTTCCTTATACCTAATCTAAACCTATTCTCTTTCAGGTTAAAGACATTCACTCTTGTCTTGTCACTAAATGTCCTTGTAAATAATCCCTCTCCATTGTTCTTGTAGGTTCCCTTCAGGTCCTGGAAGTCTGCAATTAGTTCACCCTGAGGCCTTCTCTTTTCCAGACTGGACAATTCCAATTTTCTCAGCATTTCTTCATCCATGTCAAAAGCTTTACAGATTTCCTTGTTTCAGTTCTTGGTGTGTTGTAATTTATTTTTTTTTTTCACAGAAACATTTCTTTTTCCTCTTCTGATAAACCTACCCCCTCCCCCCACAAAAAAAAAAAAAAAAAAAAAAAAAAAAAAAAATCAGCACTTATTTAACTCGGTACATAATTTTTATACTAGTATCTCAGATAAAACAATATAAATGAAACTCTGCATATCTATATTATTTTGCTGGGAGAGGAAAATGTGCTGAATTGCTTTTACTTACAGAAAATTATCTAACAGTTATCTTGTCCTGTAAGGCCAACCTCTTATGTTAGGCCATCAAATCACAGACACTGTAGAAAACCGTACCAAGTCATGTTTAGACATTATTTTTCCACTCATTATCCAGCCATCACATACATTATTCAAAATAATCAATTATACTACGAAAAATGAGTAAGACTTTCCCTCTGGGGTTCATTCACACCTCCGAGCTAGCTAATCTTATACAGTCTACCGTCAGAAGAAACAAAAAAAATAAAACAACTAAACCCAGGGAATACAAATCTCTGGGGAAATACTCCAGTAAATTCATTTTAAATATATACTCTGCCTAAGGCTGAGATGTATATACATACACATATACATACATATATATATTAGGGACTCAATAGTAGTTAGAGAAAGAAATGTGAGTCAAATGTCTGGTATTGGATTCTTTTATTGCAGTGAATACCCAGAAATATTGAAGGTGTTACACCACCTTAATTAAAAACTGGAATAGATGAGAGGAAATTAGACTTTTAGGTAGCATTTTATCTCAGTTGTATCTGTTATTATGACCCTGAGGATGATTTATTCTACCTGCCTCCAATTACAGTATACAAAAAATCTAATAGTAAATACAACTGTACATGAAATATAGGCATGAATATTGTTTGCAAAAAAGGTAGGATTTCTGAATTAAATTAACAATATTAATTTACAGGAATACTGAATGACAGACTTGGAAGGCACCTCCTGAGTTTTCAAGCCCAAGCCCCTGCCTTTTTTTAATCAAATATATCACATAATGTTTCTGAGATGCTTAAAACAAAGATTTTTCCATACTGGTTATTTTGAAAGGTTGTTGAAGAATCTCAGTTTTTATATGGTTAAAAATGCCTTTCTGATTATAGGTGCTGATGTGCTCATTGCAAATTTATGCTTATTTTCTCTCATATATGCATCCCACTTAGCCTGATTTGTCACCTGTAAATAACAATAACAAGGTTTCTTTACTCTTCCATTTTCAGCCTAATGGACATAACATTTTCAGCTTGAAGTCATAAAATACAGCATCCATACACTTATTATTTTAGTCCTTCTCCAGATAGAGGAAAGAATATTCCTTTAATTCTTTTGGATATGCCTTACACATTTTGAGTCATACACTTCCACTTGCACATTATTTTTTGATCAGATAACATGTACAGATATTTCTCCTCCTCACTTATTTCCAAAGGTTGGTCTCCAAGTAAAGCAGGTAATCTTGGTATTAGTGTAAAAGTGTATGGCCATGTACAGAGATATATTAAATTTGCCTCTTCTCTCTGAGTTTAGTCCTCAAGGTTGTTCAGTTTCTCCTGTATGACATTTTCACCCCCCACTATGTATACGATACCGCTCAACATAATTTCAGCTATGAATTTCATTAATTCATACCTATTTTGCACAAAGTCCTTAAAGAAAGTATTTAATAAGATGAATCCCAAGATCAGTCTTTAAAGAATCTGAAGGTAGCTGTTGCTTCGCGTATCTGTCTCTCAGGTCAGCTCAGCGTCGGCTGGACCACCCTGCTAGCTCTGATACGCCCAACAGTACCTTTGCGTGGGTCTTTGGCTCCGCAGCCCCTTTGCCTTAGCTGTCTCGGCCGTGGTTCGAAAGAGGGGACACTCTCAGGCTCAGGGAGAAAGGTTTTATTCAGGAAACTCGGGGGCAGTCCCTGGTTCCAGGCCTGTGCCTCTGGGGAGTGACCCTGGGCCTCGTTTGCAGGGAGTTTTTGTTCCCCCAAAATCTCAGGGGTGGACACAAGTTACAAGACCAATCAAACAAAGCCAGGTGGGTAAGGCCAAGATGCAATACACAACATTAACAAATCAGGTGAATTTGGGATGGGGTCCTGGGAGATCCACCAATCACTGTCAGACACCTCTCCTGAAGGTTTTGGGGTCTGGGGGATGATGGGCATGTGGGGGAGAATATACATTGTGATGGGGGAAAATACAATAGGATGACCGAAACTCTGGGCAGAGGATTAGGTTGTCTTGGCAACTCTTATCAACCTCTGATAAGAACAATCCAAGACAAGAACTTTACCTGGCTAGGGTTAAAGTCCAAATCACATCAAACTTACAACTAAAAAACCTATGAGACAATTTCAGCACCCCCACAGGTAGCCTTTCCCCATTCTGAATTGTCCTCTTTTAATAATATCCATTTTTGTCTCTTTTAGCCAGCCTATTTCTCATATTACAATTTTTGTTCTAATCCCTATGTTACCTGTTTTAACTAGTAGTGTATCTGACACCATATCAAATGATTTACTGAAACCCAGACAGATTACATCTATTATGTGTCTTCTAATTAGAAAATCAGCTATTTTATCACAGAAAGTTATCAAGTTACTATGACACCATCAATCTTCATAAAGCTTTGTTATGTTTTTATCATATTTTCCAATTGCCATCTTGTCTTTAATTATTTTTGTCTTAAAAACACATTGAAAGTGTCTATTCACTATAGAAGACAGGTTGCCAGAGCAGCAGCAATGTGAACATATTATTTTCTCCTTTCTGATGTATAGAATATTCACATACACACCAAAACAATTTTTCAAGAACTATGAAAAAAATCACTCCTTTTTTATATCTATGAGTGTTCCTGATGACAAATCAGTTTCCCCAGTAACTACTGATCTATGTGACTATGTCCTGTTCTTCAAATTTTCCTTGAAGCTATGAGTTAAAATGATTCAATCTCTCTACATACCGTGGAAGTGTCAAAGATGGCTTCAAGGTTATATATTTGTCTGCAACGAAAATAATTTAGGTACACCATTTCACACATCTGCAAATGTCCATCATTCATAAAAAATAACATGCAAATTCCTAAATTACTTTAGTATTTTTCAAAGTGTTACATACAACTTCTCCTGGGCCAGAGAAGCAAATTGTGCTAGCCTACCTTCTTTGTAGATGTTTTTGTTAGTTAATTAATAAATAAATTTTAAAAAGTGACTGTCAGATGAAAGCATCCATTAACATACAAATTAACAATGGATTTATCAGATCTTTCACCAGTTAGTGATTATTCAGTCTCCCAGGTCACAGAACCATGACTGAAGGTATGATATGAGCCAAATTCTGTAACTGGCTAATTATTGTCTTCAGGGAAGCTGACAATCAACAGAAAGGAAATGCAGTCTCAGGAACTCTCCATTTACAAACCAAGGCCAGAAAACTTGAAATACTTTTTTTAGAGTATTGCTCACAATTTCTGATTCAGGTCAGGCTTGAAATTTCTTAGGAATAGGCTCTTTATCAGTCAGTTGTAAATTTTCCATTCATTTCTTTTTTTAAAAAACAAACATTCTAACTGAGGGAAAAATTCCTAAACCCCATAACTATATTCCCTAATGGCTTTTTTCAGATTAACCGAATTATTTTACTGCTTCATTAAAAAATGGTTCTCTTGCCTTGAATCAGGGCTCATCCATGGCCTGGTTTCACAGACTGGGGCACTCTTTATTCCGCTCTCAAAGATACAGAATAAGAATCTTGGAGCAACACAGGTTCCAAAAAGACAAAGAACATGGATACTAGAGAAAAGGAAACACAACTTCTATAAAGCATCTATGCACTTCTTTGGCATAGAAAAATTTACTCAAGATTTCACAAATCTCGGTATTCAAAATTTATGGACAAACTAATTACGTAAGAATGGGAAAAAAATAGAAAAAAGAGGAGTGATTACAAACTTCCTTATTGCTAAGTTTTATTCCTATTTTTGTCATTATTCTTTTGTTTTATGTAAAACAAGAACTGTTTTTTTTTTTCTATAGCTGCCTTTCTGATTTAGGCATGTTACTCTCACCTGTGTTTTAGATGATGGTTTCCTTAGCCTGACTCTCTTTATGCAGTAGAAAGAGTTTTGAAAGCCTGGAAGTATCAGTTCTGTTCAAAACTATGTACTTACTTAAACAAATAATTTATCTTTCTGCTAACTTTCAAAAGGCATTGACTGTTTTCCATTTTATGGAGTGGAAAATTAAGCACCTATTTTAGATTAATTCCCCAATTAAAAGACTTAAAGTAAGGAATGAATTAGATTAACTTGATCTGTGTCTCATTTTCTCTCTTTGTTCTATACAAAGGTGTATTTCTTCTAAATAAATATATTCATGAATTAAAACATTCAGAGGCCTTGATGGAAGAGAACACTTGATGGCGTGCTAAACTTCAAACACATGAGCCATAGCTGGGAATAGCTGGGATTATTTCTGCAAATGCTTCAGTGGACTACAGAGAGCATTTAAGAGCCAAGCCTTGCTATTACAGGATATTACATTAACCATTGGAGAATATGCCCAAGTTTTACATTTTCTGCTTTAGAAAGGGTTTTACTATAAAATGTTAAATGGCCTTTTCAGCTGAAACTCTGTAGGGCTAAGAAGGCAAGCCCTTCTGTGCATACCATATTAGTTCTATTAAAATGATCTGAAGTACATGAATTTCCAGTGACCTGTCTTCAAGCATCTTGCCGAAAAAATGTCACAATTAGCAGCAGACTCCTGCTGAGGGTTTGATTACACAGTAAGGAACTAACTTTGCACCTCTAAAAGTTTGACTTTGACTTAAAATGTCTCTGTTGGTTTCAGTTATTCCCCACTGAGTACATGTCCATACCGCAATATTATCACAAAATTCAGTATGATGAACGCAGCAGCTCCTAGGGGAGGGAGGATGAGGAACAGAAAGGGAAACACCTCAGATCAGTCCTTAGGCTACAAAGAAAATTACATCATGCAGGGATTAGTGCCCTATAAAAGAAATGAAAAAAATGGCAAACAGACAGGCAGACAGCTGGAGACTACTGAACAGACAAAACAGTTACCAAAAATTTGGAGTAAAATGGAGTGAGATTTGCACCATCCTGCACCAAATGGAGTAATCCTGGGAGTTCCTGATAATCTTGGAAAGCCAGCATCCTCATTTCTAAAAAGGATTGCACTTGTGACAGGGTGCGGTAAGGTTGTTGACTTAAAGGAGGAATTTGAGGATTAAGTCTAGTAATTCTTGTGTTTTATCAAATTACTAAGCACCAAGTTCACTGCCAGAAATTCCTGTATTTATGTTTTTGGTCTGCTGCAATCAGGAAATCCTGTACCTTAAGCTGGTATGTAGCAAAAATATCAAGACAACTTTTTTTTATCACATTTGAAAAGCTCTAACAGCATTGAGCTGTTATGGATCAGACAAATCATTTTAGTTCACTGAGAGACATATGCCCAGCTGCCACTTCAAGTTTTAGATCCCAAAGAGTACTGATAACTCAGAAACAGGATAAGATCTCCATATGCTCAGTTACTCAAAGTGTCCTGTGTACCTAAGCAGGTACTGAAGGACTGGAGGTCCTGTTCTCTCAGGGAGCCTGTTGGAAATAAAAAGCTCCATCAGCACAGAGCCCAGTTCCTTGATGTTTATAATTATGGGTCTTACCTAAAAGGTCCCCATTTAGGTGAGAGATCAATTGTCATTAATTACATTCACTCACCATCTAATCTAATTTGAAACTAAATCTTCAGAAGTCCTCTGAAGAGACCTTCCTACCATCAGGAGTTCTGTCTATTCTAGGTATTTCTTATCAAAATACCGTGGACCTCTTCCCCCACTGAGAATACTGTTCTTAAATTTCCTAAACTGTATGAATTTTTCTTAGCCACTGAGGTTTAGAGATTGTTTCTTGATTTTTATTTTTGCCCATGTATTTCCTGTGATGTGTCTTCATTGAACCATTAAAGTAGAAGTGAAGGCAGAGTGCCCCTCAGTTCAGTGGCTGCTTGTTGGGATAATGAGTCTGCTGATGAAAAGGTGAGCCCGGATGGTGACAAATGGTAACACACAAACCAAACCTCAGCACAGTCCCACATGTGGCTGCTGCAAACCCTGAGGTGAGGAAAGCCTGCAGAGGAGGGTTTGTGCTTATCTTTCAAGCTCAAATCCAGAACAGGCAGTCAGTCATAGATGTTGTCACATCCATCATCAGCTATGTTTCCATTTGAAAGATTTAAGGGTAGCAAGAGCTTTTCCTGTGGCTATGCAGATTTTTTTAGTGATTAGTGTATGCTGTGGTGTCATGAAGGGTGTGTCACTAGGTCTGTTCTCTCCCAAACAGAGTCCAGGTCTGGGTGTCACCTCTGTGAGACTGTTGTCAAAGGCAGCCTATGTGAGATGTGCCACATCACAGATAGAAAGACAAGCTGCATGGACATGAAGCTCTTGCCTGTAGTGTCTTGAGTAATTTCATTCACTGTTAAATACAGAGCATCCTCCATGCAAGCTGTGAAACACAGGTTTAAGTACAAGCACACAAAAGAGGAACCTGAACTCAGGTCTGCCATTTCCCAAATGGATGTGACAGCTATTATCTCCTTAGTCAAGATTTCTCCCAGAAATGTCACTGACTTTTCCTCCTGGCTCTGTGAATGATGTCTGCTGTGACTTTAACCCTTCAGTCCTGAACTCTGCTGATTCTTTGTTTCGGGGAGTGAGAGGCTAACTCAGGAATATTTTTTTGGTAACAGAGCCTGGAAGCTTCCTCCTAGTACTGGGATCATACCTTCTCCTGCCCTTGTCAGCATCCTGAAGGATAAAAGCTGGATGTTCCCTATCACTGACATGTGCAAGAATTATAACCAGATATAGCCTGCCTGGCTGAAGGCTTCATGAATAATTATGGCAGATACAGCAGAGCTCTGCACTTTGGTCTAGCCTGTTCAACCAGCATCTCCTTGCCAGATTAAATTTTCCTACTAGAAAAAAGCATCCTTCAGTTCATTTAATTTTTTTTTCAGAACAATGGATTTTTTTTTTCTACATTAATTAGCACATTTTGTTTTATGAGTCTTACATGGAAAGAAGCTGGGGAATTATTTAGCTTAAGAGAAAATATTAGAACTTGTCAAGATCTTTGCTGCTGCTGTTGTTGTTGTTGTTGTACTATGCTCTATTAATGCAGATGAGCAACAAATATGCTTCTATAAATTGAATCTGACTATGGCGGCCCCAAGAATAACCCAAGGCAGAAAACTAGGAAAAAAATACAGAGACAGAAAATCTTTCTCATTATTTTACTATAAAAATCTTAATTAGTCCCAAAGGTTTTTGTTATAAAATTCAGGTAGGCAAGGCACAGAAACTTTTTGTCAAGCAGACTATGAAAAAGTAGGACAGTGACACAAAAAGAGTTGCAAATGAAGCTAGACTTGTATTCTTACAAGTGAAATATTTATAAACCTACACAGTTATCTGCCCATGGAGCAGGTAAGGTAGTATAAATAAATTAAATTTCAGAAATTAATACATTCTTTTAATTGAATTTATCCTTGAAAATTAATAGATTTCTACCAATCTTTGAGGCAAAAACTCTCTACACATTTGCTTCTATATGACAGGGGAAAGATTATTAGTGCCTTGTAGTATGGTGGCTGCAAATTAAATATGGAAGTTTGCAGCAATTTGAATATCATAGGGAAATTATCTTTTCCTGTCTATATCTTTCAGCCTCTACAGCTAGGATTTTAAAATTAGGCTTATAATATTTTTACTTCCCTGAACTATTACCCACAGCTATATTACAGCTACTCAAAAAAGCTCCAGTTCCAGAAATGCACAGAACAAATCAGTAAATGCACGATAGCTCCTGGCACCTCATGACAAGAAATTGGTGCTTGAATGTGACACATGGAGAAATATGTCTTGAATTCCTGCATTATCTCTCAACTTGACCTCTGTTTACAGTCTGTGATTAAGTGTTCATACAGAATTGTGCTCCACTCTAATTGGTGTATGCATTGCAAAACAAAAAGCTGCTTTGCTTACTCAAATGTTGAAGGCATCCTCTCACTGTAAAACCAGTCTGGAGAGTTGACTTGCTGTCTTTGTTTACCTTCACTGGGATTCAGCAAACATTCTGACACACTGAATATGCCTTCTGAGACCTAAACCTTATATGCCAATACTTTGGAGTTTTGATTATAAAATTAATAGGCAGTCTTCAGAACTATTTCATGTAGGATTCTCTAGCATCCCTCTGCAGAAAGCCAGTTGCAACCTGAGCATGGCAAGGACATTTGCTATGAATGATAAGGGAGGAACATCTACCCTTTCCATGAACTGTACAGTGAGATGGGTGTGATGTCAGAGAGTTGTACATGCCCTCAGAGGAAAAAAACAAAAGAAAACACATCTATGAACCCTTAGTACTTGGACTAGGCAGAGTGACAATTACCAACTTAATTCTTTATTGCATTCCAACCCATAAAACCTAAGTCTTATTGACTTCTATATACAGATTTGGGAGGGAATTATATAGGAAGCTGATTTATGACTTTGTATTTTTTTAATACTGTTATGTTTCACAGGGAAACAGGATACACTTTATCTTCTGGTCAACTAAACATTAGATCATAATCCCTTCCCAGTTATGGCCTTTAACCATTTCAAAAGGGACAAGGTAGGGAAACAAATAGCTGTGGGGAAAAAGCAATCTTTATTTATGGCAATACAGACATCAAAATTGCTTTACCCAGCTAGAATTCCAGAGATGCACAAGCATAGATCAGTAAAACAGCAGTTCCTAGCAGGTTTTGATACAAAAGAATGGACTTTTCCTCAGGCATTTTCTTTCCCATCAGCTCACCCAGCATTTTCTGTTTATTCACTCAGTAGTGTTCATTGATCAATTACTCAGCTGTACTTGGCATAAGGAAAGTAATAGTTCACTGGTGAATCTGAAAGTAGGCAACACACATGCATTCAGTCTTTGTGCAGTTAAATACCTAAGCACTGCATTTTATTTTCTGTAATGTATCAGATGTTTTATAAGTGATAATCCAGTATTATTTGAAATAGGAAGCATTCATTATTTCAATGATATTGCATTTTTTTTAAATGTATATACCAGTAGTGTGTAGAAGGCTAATTTATATATGGGGACAGCAGTAATCAACTGCTAGATAACCAACTTCAAACACAGACCTCTAGAACTGTGATATTTTTGTTAGAGGTTATAGATACAGGACATTATGTTCCATATGTATCAGTCACTAGTTAAGATGGTGATACTTTTGGAGTGTTCATATAATTATAGAATGGTTTGGATTGGACAAACCTTAAAGATCATCCAGTTCCAACCCCCCTGCCATGGGCAGGGACACCTTCCCCTACACCAGGTTGCTCAAAGCCCCCTATGACCTGGCATTTAACACTTTCAAGGATGGAGCATCCAGAAGTTCTCTGGGCAACCTGTGTCAGTGCCTCACCACCATCATCTTATACAGTTTTTAAATAAATTATATATCTGTATGTATGTATTGATAGAGAGAAAGATATAAGTACAGTCTAGGAATGCTCCAGTTCTGCTCCAAATAGGGTAAAGCCGAAAAGCTGCTCCAAATAGGTAAAGCTGAAAAGCTAAATTACACCAGCTACTGGGGGGAAAATGTTAGTGTGGAGGGGACAAAATCCCTTTCGTTCTTATTGGTAATTGTGTGTTTGTCTGTATTCATAGAGAGAAAGAGATCTACCTTGAAAACCTTCTTAAACCTTAGGAAGAATACAATGCAGTAATAAAGAAAATAGGGGAAGCATTTAATAAATAATAACACAAGCAGGATATATCTTACCATTACAGAAAGGAATACTTCAATAAATATAAAAGTTCATAAAGCCTTGAGCCAGAAGGTCAATTGCATAAAGCTCTCTCAACATTGTCTTAAAAATGTAAAAGCTAAACAAGACTTCTTTTTGTAAAACCAAACCATAACTCCCACGACTCCTTTTATGAATATAAAAATATTTGCAGAGTTTGTCCAGCTGATATGTCTGAGAAGATAACTCAGTTATTTTAAATTTACTGTAAGGACACATGCCTTTATCAACCAAAATCCAATATTCATAGCAAACCCCAAAAGCAGAAAAAGAAGGTCAGTTACAACCAAATCTGTAAATGTCTGTGAACTCTGGACTCACCAAGTTAGTTGTTGCTGTACAAGTCTAAGAAAATTCAGCAAAATAGATTTTGATATCATTCCCTGTATTCAACAAGGACTTTACTTTTTGAATAAACTTGGGCTGGGTCATTTAAGTGTGGTTTTTTTATTATTTTTAAGAAAAAAAAGTTTTTTTTAATTTAAAAATAATTTTAACTAGAAAAAAAATCAAAGCCTTGTAAGGGTGTTTTTTCAAAGTGCAGGTAAACATAACTAAAAACCCTCAGGCTGATTTTATTATATGAGAGGGGGATTTAAGTTAATTAAAGCAAAACACAAAAAAATATTATTTCTCCATTACTTTCATAATCTATAGTCCTGGCTCATATGATCAACCAATACATATTTATTGTCATATTCATGAAACAGATGGATCAATCTTCCTTGTACACAAAGTTTTCACTTCTCCATATATGTGTGTGAGTGTATATATATATGCATATAGATTACTAATAGGAGAAAGGTGAAGCTTAATTTTCAGTTCAACACTGATAGCTTATATTAGCTGCTCTTCCTGAGAATCAAGTCCCATTGCACTTTAGGATCCAGGCAATTAATCCCATCTTGCTTTGATAGACGTGGATCTGCTGGTCATCCCCACTCGTAGGTGCAGGAAAAAGCAGAGCTGAGCCTGTGTTACAGAGGTGTAAATACACATGCATACAAAGGAAATATGCACATAAGAGACACCTCTATAAACCCTAAACACAATTAGTTCATTACTATTCCTCCTTCACAGCCAGCTAGACCTGTAGTTCACTGGTGGAGGGCACACAGGTCCTGCACTCCCCTAACCTCCAGGCACACTATACTCATTTGGGGATTTCATGGCCTCAGTCAAGGCTCTATCCAGGCACTATGCCCAGGAAAGCCCCTTCATGCAGTTTCAGCTCTCCCTGTGGCTCTCACCAGAGTCTATCTCTGTCTGCAGAGCCCAGATTTGCTGGGAAATGTTTGTATGTACGTGCACACACGTGGTTATACACACACAAACAAGAGACCCACAAATAGGCTGGAATAGAGCTCCTCAGGAAGACAGATCAGAGCACAGTGACCAAGTGCAGGCTTTAGGGACACAATCACTTGCTTATTTGTCCCCTCAATCTCCCTTCTTCTCTATGTTTCTTTTCCCTGATATACCTTAACCATTTACTTCTTCACCATTGTCCCTGTTGAGATTAAAAAAGTCTGTCTGTAATAAGTTTTTCCCAAAGGGCCTGTTTTGCCTACATCAAATTTGATATTTCTAACATTATTACCTGGGTCACTTTGGTCTTACATGGTAAAATTTACTGGTTATGTTATCTCTGTTGGCCTTGCAGGACTGGTCCCCCAAAGGCTCACAAAGCTCCCTTTCAATTACTTGTGAAGTTCAACCACTTCTCACATATTTCCTCCTTAACCATCTGTGAAATACATCCATTCCTCATGGCACTATCTGTTATATTTGTCAGCTGTCTCATGCAGCAAATTTTCCTGTTGAATCCAGTAATTTCTTATATTGCACTTACTTAGCTAAACTTCATAAAAAGGCCATCTACATGCATACTTCAACAAAATTTAAATTTTTAGTTGTTATTGCCACAAAAACATTATCACAATTTCTTTTCTTCCTCTGTCTTATTTCTGTATAAGGGCTTCTTTTCTAATTAACTTGAATATTTGAAATCTTGGTGGGGTTTTTCTAGTTTGTTAACATGTTTGATGCATAATTTTAATAAAAATTAGTTATCTAAGCCACATAAAATCACTGAGAAACTGAAATAGAACAGGAATGAGAGTTAGTAAATAACATCTGATAAAATTCTTTCTGGCAATTGGTTACTTCAAAAATATCATAGAATCATAGAATATCCAGAGTTGGAAGGGATCCACAAAAAACAAGTCGTTCCTGGCCCTACAAAAGACATCCCAAGAGTCACACCATGTTCCTGAGAATATTGTCCAAAAGCTTCTGGAACTCTGTCAGGCTGGTGCTGTGAGCACTGCCCTGGGGAGCCTATTCAGTGCTCCATCACCCTTGGGGTGAAGAACCTTTCTCTAATACCCAACCTAAGCCTCCCCTGACACAACTTCAGACCATTCCCTTGGTCCTGTCCCTGGTCAGCACAGAGCAGAGATCAGTGCCTGACCCTCCTTGTCTCCTCACAAGGAAGTTGTAACTGCAGTGAGGTCTGCCCTCAGTCTCCTCCAGGCTGAACAGACCAAGTGGCCTCAGCTACTCCTCAAAGAGCTTCCCCTCAAGGCCCTTCACCCCCTTCAGAGCTCTCTCTTAGCTTTATACTTTCATTGATTCCCAATTTGCTTAGCACTCACCCACAATAAAATTGTGTGCGCAGTCAAGCAAATTTATTAAAACATTTCTTTTAATACATCTAATCAACATGATTTGCTGCCAATTTTTTTTCTATTGCCTTCCAGACCCAAAAAAGGCATGCTTAATATACTTGTTGGATTATTCATTGCCAAGGGCTATCTTTGCTCATAGTGACTGATAAGAGAGACCAAGGACACTGCAGTCCCTGTGTTCATGGACTCAGCTCTTCCTAGTCAGTCAACATGCCAGAATCTGTGCTAAAGCAGATTATTTTTTTAGCCATTTGAAATAGGAGACCAACAATGGTATTTTGTATCTGTGAGTCAGACAGGAAGCAGCTCAGTCTATGTTCTCTTCTACATGCAAAACAAACTATGCATTAAATTGGGAAGACCTGAATTTCACAGTGGGAAGAATGCATTAGATTGAAATAATGTATAATCATAGATGTACGATACTGTGCTTAGGCTTATAAAGTGTTTCAAGAGAACTGAGTGCTAGACACACTCAGGTATTTCCAGAAATGTTTATTTGCTTTATCATTTACATAGAGGTGAACAGGGAAAAAGAGGCTGGCAATCTCCTTCAAATTAATTTTCAGCTGAGGGGTGTCTTGTACTAAGGTGATAAGCAACTTGTGTTGAATTATGACACAAAAAGTTAACTATCTAAAGAATTCTTGAATCAAAGCTTATCTAGAAAATAAGAAAAAAATAGTATTTATTAAGAGAATAGTGATAAGAAATGTGTAAATATTCTAAGCCAGATAAGTTAACCATCTAACATAAAGGACTGCAGAAGCCCTTTAAATGAACTTTAGAGCAATGTCTAAAGTTTGAATATTCCTTCCTATTGCTTGACAAAGCTTTCTCAATGCAGTTACCAAAGTGTTCTCTTTGGTTGTTGATTGTTGTTCAACCTGCTTTACAAAGACCATTTCTCCCCTCTCCTTCCCCAGTTCTCACAGTTTTTAACTTAGGAAGAGGGACAAATACTTGTTTTTCTTGTTAGACTGTACAGAAAAGTATAACTTCTATTTTTTAAAATGTATAGAGGGAGGGTTAAGATATTCATGGCAATGTAGAAATGAGGATATTCATGGGAATATTTAGGAATTCATGGTAAATTCCCCTACCTGACTGCTATAATATCTGCTTTACATGCTCCTCTTTCTCTTTGTCTTCCCCATCCCTCTTCATAGAATATATCTTGTTCCAGTTACCTTCTGGTAGCCTTGTTGCTCATTTTTATTCAGACAGACGATGAGACTGATGAAAATATCAAGAGACCTGAGATGAAGGAACTTGTAGATTAGATAAAGACTGTAGATCAGTTTCACATTCCTGAATGCTGGTGATGTCCTCAAATGATGAAATTTCCTTTGCCTCTATGCTGAACTGCTCTGAAACAGAAAGAGCATTTTCATTGCATTATATAAAGTTACTGACTTTTTTTAAAAAAACTGCTTTCTGTATCCTTCCTCAGGTTTTAGCTTTTAAATGATTTTGTGCATTTTTCCCCTGAACAAGCCCTGTGTCACCTTCTGCAAAAGTCTTCTGTTTTCTCACACAAGATTAGGCATCTTTCCTTTTATGGATGATCATGGAAACCAGCTAATTCTATCTTCATACTGTGAAATCTACTGAGAGCAAATTTAAAGAATACCCTTTAAGAAAACAGTAGGATAAAAAGGTCTTTTAGCCTCTCTGAGTATCTTATTCAGCCTGAGTCTTCAAAGCCTGAGTCTAATTTCCAGTCCTGCTGTAAGCCACATGTCATGACCTTGCTAAGTGGGTGGAAATCACAGGGAGACAAATAAGAAAAGGAACAGAAGAAAGAAAGAGAAGGAAACTTCAATTACAGTTGTAAGAACAATGAGTAGTTCAAAAGCAGAGTTTCTATGAGTTTGGTGGATGGGTTTCTTTTTTTTTCTTTTTTGAATGCAGTCTGAATGATGTATTCTATAAGAGCAACCCAAACAATTCAAGTGTTTCTCTTGAGTTATTAAATTACATGCTAATTCAAATCTAGGTATCTCCTACATCTTGCCCTTTCTTTCATCCCTGAATTTTCCAGTATTGTGGGATTTTAAATAAATTCCACACTTTTGTATATTTATGTGGATATTGTAAAACAGAGAACATCTTGTCATAATAGTCCCATTCTACAAAATACTGGAATCAATAGGGCTGCAATCAATGTGATTTTGCTGATTTGAAACAAAGAAAAATATGAACTGTAGGGCTGATCCTAGCACATATGTACATGGAAACAAAAGTGTTAACCCAACCAAATAAATTCTCAAAATTATCTCCAAGATGGGATTTTATAATCATTCTGTCTCTGAAATGAAAGCAGAAAATAATTTTTGAACTGACACTATAGTTAAAAAAAAAAGTCAGAACCAATGTACGTGAGATTATATCCACTAAAAAATACACAGTTCTCCTGCATAGAATATTAGGCTATTAAAATGAGAGCAAGAACTTCAGCACTGATGTTTTTAACATGTTTTTTTACGGAAGATATCACTGCATTAATTTGCACTTTGAGCTTTTTGCTCATCTGCAGCCATTGTGTCTGAGACAGGGAGCAGCAATATTGCAGATTTTGCCTTTCTGTGCCCTATTTCTTTTATTTTTGGTCTATAACTATTTCACAGCCCAGAATGTTTTGCAGTCCATGTAAAGTGTTAGGAGGTGGCTTTTGCAAAAGAGTGAACTCTGCATTGAGACAAAGATGGTCAGAGATAAATTTATCAGGATGTCACATCCTGGGGAGTGCAATGAAAAACAAAACCCAGTGCAATGAATTCCTCCATATGCCCTGAACTTCACATTATGGGTGACAATCTGCCCTGGTTTATCTGATGATCCCAAGACACAAGTGACCAATGGAACTTACTGGAGACTTCATCCTGAAGCTTACTGGAAGGTTTGATGTTCCAGCTTCAGTTCAGCTAATTATGAACACCCCAACATTAGGTGTGACACCTGAATGCTCCAACAGTGGGACCTGACATTTTCTTTCTTGATTCTGTTGTCTATACTCAGATTTATAATATAAAGCTTTTTTTTCCCTGTGTCTTTTTTGCATTTGTGTCCTTAATTTATTGAAGCCAGAGTCAGAGGAGAAGATTAACATAAAAGATATTGAAATATTTGCATCTTTAGAAATTTGATTTGGACCTCAGAAAAAGTTTGTTGTAACTTTATTGGAACAAATCAAACCCTTTACATTTGTAGGCAATTAACATATTCAGTCCTTTGAAGAAAAGGTTAAGTAGTGGAGTTTGAAAAAATATTTTCATGCAAAACCAGACGAGGATTTCACTTCACTTTGTTACAGTGTTATTGTTGGGGGTTTTTGCACTATGATCTAACAACCAAATAGAAATTTAATGAACAATATTCACTGTTGTAAAAAGATTTTGATATTTTTTGAACAATTAAAATAATCTTCATATTTATGTTAAAAATATATGATATATATTTATACGTACCTTTACTTCTGTATGGATAAGTACAAACAGAATATATATATGTACACTATATATATATGTATATATACTATATATATTTATTTATATATATGTTTGTATAGATATTGCATGTGTGTATATGTATATATATACAATTTATATACAAACAAAAGATATCTATAGAGAGATAGAGATATAGCAAAATAGAATTTTTCCCTCATATTTTTACTAAGATTTTTTGTGCTAAAAACCATCTTTATCCAGCCAACTCATTTTTTTACAAGAAGAATCTGCAGACAGAGTGAAATGACGTTACATGGTGTTAAAGTGTGCAAAAAAAAAGTGATGTCTGATATCCTGGATGATAGAAAATTGGAAATACTAGAAAGTAATAAAGCAATAAGAATATATATTTCTAATAATGCAGTTTTTGTTGAAAGATTTCAAAGTACCTTGAAAATCAAGTTAGTGTCACTGTGCCCAAAATTAAAAATGCAGAAACGAGACACAATGGGAGGTGACTTGTTTGAAATTGGCCACCAGACTTACAAGACAAACAGATGGGAATGCTCTTCATATTCCCTGCCTTCACCTGCAGCTCTCGTTAGTACTTATGATGTTTCAGTGTGACAGGGTTAAAGACAGAGAGAGGAAGTTATGTCATTTTATTTTCTACTTTGCAACAATGCTGTTAAATGTTGGTCCTGGTTTGCAGCTTTGTCCGTTTTCAATGCCTTGTTCCTCAAATGTGAGTCTTAGCCTTTGCTTGAAAGTTATTTCAGAGTCTATGAAAAACTATAGAAATAAATGAAACACAACAGCATTGCATTTCATTATTTTTTGCCCTTTACTACATACAAAACAGTCTCATAGGTAAGTTACAGAATGCAATCCTCATCAACACAGCCTCCAGCACCTCTCGTTTGGAGTTTCACTCATCAAAGGGCATGATACAGTGGTGCCTGGGCTGAGGTCATGGTCCAGGGGAGAAGAGATTTTCTTCACACATACAGATGATAAAACTGTCCTTTTGTATCTGATTCAGTGAGAAATATACATTAATTTATATAGTTATTTTCATACTATGAAAATCCGTGAAAAGAAATCTGATCCTGACAGGTAGTAGCTTTTTACTGTGGCTGAATAGGATATCTCTGAAGATAGCAAATGTTGATTTTTACACTTTTTCCACGTATACATTAGAATAGAATAGAATAACAGGCTCTTATAAGATGTAAATCAGTGTAACTACACCAATATACAACAACTTTCTATAAAGGTATTCAAAACAGAGCTCTTAGAAAGTAACTTTTCCTTCATAAAATTCCATATACATATATCCATGTTTATATATAAACTAGTTATTTATTTCCTCTTAGTCCAAACTGACATCTTTACTTTTTGAAAGCTTTATGGTGACAATTACATCCAAATGCTACTCAAAATATTTCAGATGAAACCACACATGTGGATTCATGAAGAGGGGAAAGTGCGTGGTTATATCACTTACGTCTCCAATTATCCTTATCTGTTTCTTTGTGTTTAGCAAGTACTAACAGACACAGATATTGATGCCATGGCCACAGACCTCTGGCTCCAATTTGGAAGTGTTTGGCTTAATTTTTCAGAAGTGCATTTGAACCTGGATACATTTTAAACTTTTATTTGTCTATTATATTGTTAGTATTACTTTTTTTTTCCCTGTAAAATTTATATTGCTACACAAATTTCAGGATGGAATTCAATAGTTCCTATAGGAATTTTCTGTTAAAATGTGCATGTGATTATAATGTAATGGTCTGACTTTAAAGCTATAGTGGGAAATTTGTTTCAATTCTGGTTTCCAACATTAAAAAAAAATCTAAGTTGATACATGACTCCTCTGGATTGGATTAGGTTTTATATATAAATTTATAAGCTGGGACACACTGCTTTCTCAATTTTACTGAAGACTTTAAGACCAAAACTACCAACTATTTGTACTTCATCAGATGGAATTCTTTAGTTTTATAATACAACAGAAATAAATCCCATGTTATTCTCATATGCTGCTGTTATCTACTTAATTCTACAATTACAATTCACATTAAGCAGTAGTGTTGCTGTTGTGCCTTATTCTTAAAACTCATTCCTTTTGCTGACGGATTTAGGTATAGTGCCTGATTATCCTTCTAAAAAAAAAAAGAAAAAAACTTAATAGTTGCAATAATCTTCTCAGTGAGAAAATAAAGAAATGTTGATTCACTCTGAAGAAAGAAATGAGTGCAGATGCTCTCCTGAAATTACAGCCTATTTGCATGAAGCTCTATTTATTTTAAGCATTGAGACAGACAAACCAAGATGAATGGTCACTGTTAGTACCTCCTATAGCTCCAAGGAGAAAGCCTCTCCAGAGGTTGATCCAGGTCTGAACTGATCCCTTCAATTATTCACCTCTTTCCCTAGGCCATAAGGAGAATTTTGTTAATGGTTATCTAACAGGTTAAGTAAGAGTTAAGTTTCAAAACACAGAGAAGAATGAAGCAGGACCTATGTTTTTATTCAGGTTTGGATTATTTTTTTTTTTAATCATTTAGTCTCTGGAAGAAGGAATGTGTCTGATAAGGTAGTCATGATTACAAGGCCATATATAGACCATCATAGTTCCATCTTTATCTCCAGTAATTACAATGGTGACTGGTAAATCTTACCCACTGACACATGGAGCATCCCCACACAGCAAGGCATTCCCTTTGTATCATGAAAGTTCTTTTATTATTGTTGAATGGAGCTTTAGCAACTACATCTCAAAGTTTGAGGGTATTTGTGGCACTATGCAGCCCACTGCAGTCTGCTTCCTTGAGTTCTGATTTTCCTAGAGCATCCATCAATTTAGCTGCAGAATTCCAATGTGGATGCTCAGTTCAGTCTTGCTCTTCATGTTGTGATGTTTCCAGTTTTGGTCTTACTCTCCTGGTCTGCTGATTTGTATACAGTTGACAGCTTTTTCATGTGTTCCTTGTATTTTTTAATACAGTGTTGGGGCTCAAATCTGTTTGGAGGGATTTGCACACAAGTAGAATCAGCTAACATCCAACTCTGAATCTAAAAATCAGAGATGAATGAGTACACAAGTACCCATGCTCTCTGCAGACTTTCTGAACCAGCAGAATAATTAACCAAGCACCTCAGGCAGGCTTGTTTTGAGAAAAACAGAGTTCCAGAAACATAATGCTACAGTTCTGTGACATATCAAGGTGGTTTTCCTTAGCTGAAAAATATAGAATACATTCCCTCTCCACTTTGACTGACATTTGGTTTCTATCTAATTGCTGCTTTTTCTCTTAGATCTTAATCATTTGCATCACACTTTAAAGAGAAAAAGATCAAAGATCAGAGGGTAAGATGATATAAAATATGTTCCTTAGGTGACCCATAGTCATGTATAAAGATGAACATAAAATTTGAGGCCTGTGGGGGTTTGCCTTGCTCTTAGCAGTGGAAAAGCTGTGACAAGGCAAGAGGTTATGGGTTTTAACTGTTTCATGAATAAACACATTCTTGAGCCAGCAAAGAACCTTTTTCAGGCACATAGTGACTAAAGAATCACAAAAAACTTGCTGTTCATTGTTGTTCATTCTGTTCTTATATGAGGACAAAGGGAGAAACAGAAATATTGTGAAAGGTTATAGAAAAACATAGAAAATATTTCCTCACTGATAAATCTGGTGTATCATAATCTTATTTAGATAATTATTTCACTTGAGTAAAATCCTCTAGATTAAAATCTGAAATTAATGTGTAACTGCTTTCAGATTTATGGCTTGATTTAAGAATGGAAGATGATTTTCTGACCAGTGTTGGAAGCATTTGAAAAGACAACTACTGTACTTATTAATAAATTTATATAGAGCAAAATGTTCCACTCTATATATTTATTATTTGTCCATGACTTGGGGGTGTGAAAAGAATATGACAGAAGTGGGAAAGTACAAAGGAAAAAATTTACCACAGCTCTATAGAATATTTTCTCTAGAGGAACAGTTGAGTAGTGTAGGTGGAAAAGAGTTGATTTTGGGGATATGGTGGGGGAAGGTCTGAAAGATGAGTATCATGAGAGGACAGTAGGAAATGACTGCTCATTGTATTTTTCAGTATGACAACTTGTGTTTGTCTAATGAAGCTACACAAGGTGAGAAAGAAACTAAAGATATTTCTTTTTGGAAACATTCAATGGCCTGCAGACATAAGCAAACACTTCCTACTGTAAGAGTGGTCAAACACTGGAACAGAACTGGGCTTAGAGATGCCATGTCATCTCCACATATTCTTTCAGATATTCAAAACCCAATTAGGTCCACTTCTGAGTAACATATTTTAGCTGATTCTGGTTTTGATGCAGAGGTTGGACAGCATGACCTCCAGATGTCCCTTACCTTCTCATCCCCTTGTGAGTCAGTGAAAATGTTTGGAACATAATATTCATGAAAATTTTCATTTAATTTCAAGTGCTGTCTACTTTCTGTAGTTTCCTTCTCCTTGGTCTTATGGTTTACTAGAGCACTTTTCATCTTCTCGCTGTCATGATACACTTTGCACTGTGTTTATATGTTTACAAGACGAAAAAGATCAGCCTGGGTATGCAAATTCATGAGTTAAAGATCAGGATGCTGTCATGAGTTCAGACCTCACAGCTGTGTCTATAGAAAAGGTAGACTAGGCACATTGTAAAGCTTGAACAGCCACAGATGCCACTATTTTTTTCCCTTCACAATGTGAAGGAAACACAACTTTTATGTTGGGGCTATCCTGTTTAGAGCCATCTCATCTTTAGAAGCTGTTATCTTAGTCAAGTCAATGAACTCTTTGGAGAAACTCATGGAACACTTTCCTGAAGTTGCCTACATCTACTTATCTTAGACACCTTCAGACTGCAGGATACTCATTTAGCATCTTTATTAATAGAGGTTTATTAATTTATAATGTTAGTGTGTCATAATTAAGGAGATATTAACAAAATATATGACCACTGGGAATTTCATGGGGTTTAATAAAGCCAAGCAAGGTGCTGCACCTGGGTTAGGGAAACACCCACTACCAATCCAGGCTGGGGCATGAGGAGATCAAGACCAGCAGTAACAAGAAGTAATTGGGGCTGCTGGTGGATGAGAGGCTGGACATGAGCCAACTATATAACTAGATCAGGTGGGTTTGAGTTAAAAGGGATTCAGTTTATCCATTTAAATCTTCTATTAAATATTAATTCTTAGATGTGTTTATGATGACTTTGTTAAAAATGATCCAGAGAGGAAAAGAAATTAATTGTGTTCAGATGCACTTTTGAAATCATATTTATGGACTTTCCTCATTCTTAAAAGACTATAGGTTGTGTCTTATTTTCCCCAACTGAAATAAATGTTAACAATAGTATGACAGAAGGTTCTCAGCTTGATAGCCTTAGGAGAATTTGGAACTGTTCGCAAACTGTCCAGACACCCTCAGAAACTTTCCTTTGTGTACCTGCTCAAACCCTGAGATTTCAATACTGAGGGCCACTACCCAAGAAGTATAAAATGTTTGTACCATTTGGCTTCAGGTTTCATTGACAGCTGATCTCTGTCTTTAAAATGACTGAGACATATTGTCACTGTTAACTATTTAGGGCCAGATCTGCTGCTGAAATAAATTGACATAGTTCCATTGATCACTATTGAATATACCTGAAATTGTACAGGGAAGGGATAGGTAAAGAAGTAATGAAGAGAAATGAAAATGCCATAATTACATTTGTAGTTGAATATCAAGCTGGTATTTACTGAGATAAATCAGCTTGTAAACAGCCTTCATTGCTAATTGCTCTTGTCTTTGAGGCTATGAGCAATGTAATATTTTATTTAATTGATTAATAAATTAAAACTTAAATAAATGTTTTAAGGATAAAACAACAAATAGCTTGTGAGCAGCTCAAACCCATTCATTTTGTCTTTATTTAAATAAAAAAGTGAAGGATTATCACTACATTATAATAATAACAACTAAGACACAGCAATCAGTGCAAAGCAAGTGGCATAGGAGAATCTGCACAGTACAGCCTGTACAGCTGTGTACAGTACAGTACACAGTACAGCTCTCTGAGAACTCTCTGTGCCATGTACATCAATCAATCTCATCATTTTGGAAGAATATAGTCACTTCTTCCACTCAGAGAAGGTAAACAAGGATGTTTTGCCCTTTCCCTGCTGTGCAATGCCTCGATAATGTTTTCATCAACATGGTTTTGCTGGTCAGAAAATATAATGTTGTGACGTCCCCCTGTACCACTCGTTACACCAGGCCTGAATGCGTTTACTCCAGTCTATAGGTGGTTGCTTGCAATTTCAAAAATTTTGGCATAAAATCATTCTGTGGCCAAAAGTAGGCTGCAATCCTCCTCCTTACACTGACACTGAACACATCCAGAAAAAGAGCACAACATGATGAATTTGGCCTAAGACACACCCATACTGCATGTACAAAGGGATTTCCTAAATTTATCTTCCAGAAGCTATGGCATCAGTCAAGTAACTCACAGGAAGAACTATTCATAGAATCACTGAGAAATATAATTTTTAAAAGGCTATTAAATAACATTATTTGGGAATATTTTCCCTAAAATAAGTGAAAGAGAATGTAGGTCATTCTGGATTAAGAAATCACTCTTTTGAAGTTCTAATCCCCTCTCTAGCACCACTCTCAACATAAATTTAGTTTTGACTTTATGAGGAGTATGATATGTTTTTAAATGACAAATGAATAATGAGAAATGGTCCTGATCACCAAGAAAATAATTTCACTAAAATGTATCATTACTCTGAGAGATTATTTCAGCTTTGTATGATACAGCATCCTGTAAGTCACCTTCTGCACAAAGACTCAGCCTAACAAGTGATAACAAGACCATCACATATTCATTCCATATGTCAGTAAGGTAACAAAAGGGTATTAATTTCAACACCTCCCTCAGAAGGATGGTGGAATTTCTGTTGAGATTATGTAAGAAGATACTTTTTTTTTTTTTTTTTTTTTTTTTTTTTTTTTTTTTTTTTTTTTTTCTCTTCTGAATGACAGATAGCTTTTGGCCAGAGAACTGAAATAAGTGGCAGCAAACTCAGCTGATTTGGTTCTGCTAAGCACTTGCTCTAGGGAAGATATAACTGATAACAGAAGATTCAAGAGGAGGGTTATGAGGTTTAGACTTCTCTGTTTGAGTGCTCTGAAACATGGGACAATGCCAAATGCAGAGATATTGACTGCCTGCCATGACAACAAATAGAACCTTGAGTGTGTCTTGTATGTCCTGCTTTTCATTGCTAGAAGCTTAGAGAGTCATGTTTCATTGCAGGGAAGAATGAGTCTGTTTGAAAACACAGGGATTTCTTTGCTGTGAAGGATAATTGGTTCATATCTAGCTGGGATATACAACGCCCATCTAGGTGGTACCTTTGCAGATGACTATGAAGATTATTGTCTGAGTGAGAGAGGGTGTGTGTATGCATTTAGAACAGCCAAAGTATTTAAGGTTTCTTCATTGCTAATTTCAGTAAGAGTTGAGGCTTCTTTGAGATAGAGATTCCAGTTAATTTTAGAACTCAGTTGATTCAAGCACCTTCTAACTTCAAGTATAATAATCACTACAGCACAGAGATCCTATCAATCATTGCAAGGTTTGCATGCTTATTTAGCTAGCTTGTAATTAAAGGCAGCTAAAAATATCATGCATGAATGGCAAGTTTCTACTTTTTTATTTAGCTCATCTCCTTCAGAGAGAAGACACAAGTCCCATCAATCACACAGTTGGTAACTGAAGTCATTATCACTAAAATTAAGGCAATTATATACAAATGAATATTAATGAATCTTCCAGTCAAAATCCAGGTCAGTTTCCAAGAATTTTAACAAAAATAAAAGAACTCATCTTTTCCACTTAATCTTTTGTCAAATAATCACTAGCAAAAAGGACACACCTTTTGTATTTAGCCAACATCATGGATTGAGGTTTTAATGAAATTAATAACAGTATTTTTTCAGCATGGTGCAAAGTGATGTGTTAATTAACATTGTTCTCACAAAAAGTGACACAATGTTACACTAACTTAACTTTGAAGTTGTCATTTCCAGTTGCCATTAGCTCTATTATAAGGAGAAAATGGATTATCAGTGCACTGTGCTCAGCCAGACAAGTAAAACAAGGTTACATTATTTTAAGGTCTAAAAAAAAATCCTAAGATTTGAACTCTCACAGATCGATCCCTGTGTCCCCCACAAGGAACCACCACCAGACAATTTGTCCCCTCCTCTCTAAGTCAAGTCACGTTTACTTACAGCTGAGCCACAGGTAAGGAAAAAGGGAATAAGTCAGAGCAGCTTTCTTTGAACTGTGCTTCACCCCATGTCTTTGGAAATGATCTCAATAGCTTTAAGGTAGGTTGTGGCAACTGTTAGCTGCACTGGGATACTCAGCACAATAGCAGAGACAAATGCATCTCTGAATTATTTAAGGAGATAGAAAGTAAAGCATTTTAGGCTGCTATAAGAGACCTAAAGGAAAAATTCCCTATTATAGATATCAGCTTTGTATTCTGAAAGTGCACTAAAAAGATAATTTAATTTTCATGTATTTATCTGTTTAAAGAAACTGAAACAGCAACAGTGGTGGTGTCCTTCCCTCATTAGGACAATCAAAACCAGGAGTGACTCACCTGTCTTTCAAATACAACCACACATCAGACAATATAGAGATTGTCTGATATCTCTCAATAAAGAGAAGAAAAAGAAAGATCTTTTTAAAATATCCTTTACAAAAAATATTATTCTTTTGCCTAATTCCATGGGCAGATGGAGTCACTGCTATGTTGATGTACATTGAATGAGAAAGATCAGCTTCAAATTCCTTATTACTATAAATATAGGGGAAAATTACGTAGGCAGAATGTAATCACTCAGGCTTGTGTTTTGTTTAATAAAGACATGAATAAAATAATTATTTAGCTTGTAAATCAACAATCCTTTGCTATTCTGAAATTATGTTATACTCAGCAAGAAACAAGAGTACATTGGAAGGAAATGATAATTCTATACCTACAGAGAACTCAGGTTTTACATTTAATCTTTAAATTAGATAAAGTATAAAGAAATTCAGTCTACCTTCATTTTGAAGTGTGCAAAATAGAGATGGATTTGAAAGTTAACATTTGTTTTTCTTTTTTTTCCCTACGCTGCCTAAAGTAGAAGAATTATCTGTCTTGAGACTAACATTACCTTGTCTAAAATGTTTTCAATTCATTAAATAAAATCCACAGACTGGAAAAAAAGTATTGACTGTAAGATTGTAAAGTCCCAAGAACAATCGCAACTGACCCATGTGTTTTTACACCCTGAGAAAACATTAGATGGGCATATACTTTCTTTCATTTAACCTGCTAACAAATTAAATCACAGCTAGATATTTTGTTTCATAATAATTGATTGTCTTATTCAAGGAAAGAAGTACTTTTCAGAAATAACAACTCTTCATGGTCACAAGTATTCCCAGCTCATATTTTTTTCCCCATAATGGAAACAAAATTTTGTCTTTAAACAAGAGAAGTTCTTATAAATATTGCATATGACTCAGTCCTGCTGAGGAACACTTTCAAGCAAATAAGATGGAAACAGACAAAAAAAGCTAGAGGTATTGGTAAGCAGCAGTGGGAAGAAACAATAATTTCAGAGTAAGTCTGAGGTTCTAGTTTCACAAGCATTTGTTTAGGCATCAGTGTTTGCTTGTTCATCCCTTAAGCCTCACTGCTTATCACTGTCTCATCTCACTCTCTCATAAAAAACCAGAGAAACCACTGGTGTCACACTGTGAACAACATCAGAGATGCTAATTCAGGTTAAAAACCCCACAGCTTTATGCTGCTGTGTTTTGGGGGCTTTTGGTCCTGAGAGAAATAACTGTAAATGTATGGCTTGTTTAAACTTGCCCTGGGATTTCTGTATTGCTTTATATTATAGCAAGCAGGATGCTAAATGTTAGTGTTCCAGTTAAGTAGTTTAATGGTCACTTCAGAATAAGGTAAATTAGAGATGGTCATGAAAATATTGCCATCCCATGTCAGTTTCCTCAGAACCAGCACCTATTACTAATCCTCATTCTGACTGGCAGATAACTGAAAATTCCACCAAATCTACATTAACTCACCAGAATTATTGTTATATTTGATAGTACTGTTTTCATGAAATACTTCTTTTTGACTACATACATGTTTAATTTTAGCCATTAAAATTTCCCAACCTTTTATACTCCAAAGTCAAACTCAAAAATTACATAAAGGAGCCCTCATAATTTGAGCAGAAAAAAAGTAGGTAGTTCGAAAATGAGTACTTTGGGTCTGTGACTGCAGTGACTTTTGAGAGATATGGCCACATCTAGTGAAATAGTTGTCTTGTGACTTGCATGGCAACGAAACAAAGCTTTGCTTGTCAAGGAGCTTTGCATTTGCTGCAGGCAAAGGGCAGGGACATAGAGGATTTCTGGTTATGACATGTGGTCACTAATAACATTTTGATAATTTCCTTGTGTTTTGTCTCTGTGTCTCCTGGTGATGAAGTTGTATTTCCTTAAGAGCAGTATTGGAAATGACTGTTGGGAGTGACATCCTGAACTACTGAATCCAGGCTCTGTTAAGGTCAGTGGCTACATAGTATTATCCTTTCAAAACTGTTTTTGCTAGATCTTAATTTTTTTTTTGTCTGCTATCCTTTCAGATTTTTTTTTCTGATTCAGAGCCTGCATTTGTTCATATCTAATTTGGATCAATTTTATGTAAATATTTTATTTCTCCTAGGTATTTCCTCCTTTTTCCATTTCTTGAAACAAAGTACATAATTTTCAGACTCCTTTGAGTGGAGTAAAATAAGTAATTTAAGGTAAAATAAGTGATTTTATTTTTCCTCAGAAAGAAGCCCCTATGCTCCTTTAAAGTCCTCTTGGACCAGTGGTGGCAAAGTTTCAGTCCTGTTTCAACTTTCCTGTTTCAACTGGTGATCCTTTAGAGGTGTGGTCTCAGGAGTGCCTCATGCAATCACATTGCTGCTGGAAACCCTTCCTCAGATGTGGCCTAGGAGATGATTTGATCTTTCCAAGGATACATTATGTTAATGGCCCATAATCACTCTATCTACCCAATAACCTTTCTTCTCCCACAGTAGTAATAGGTGAGCTTCTAAATTGTAGCGTGGATTATTCTTCCCTTATGTACCCAAAAGACATTGAACTTGAATATTACTCCTCTTCTGTTTCTATTACTGCACTTGCATTAGTTTCTTGCTCCTTTTAAAAGACATTTTGAATACCTAGTGCCTCACTTCTACATGTTCTTGGCTTTCTGACTATGACTAATATTACTCTTACTAATACCGATAACTATTATTAAAGTGCTTCTCCTTTTGTGCCAAATTCAAAAATAAAAATAATTATAATAAAAAATGTTGTATAACAATTTTTGTCATTATCACTAGAATATTTATTAATAAAAAAGCTATTAGAGAAAATCCAGAGAAAGGCTACACAAGGATGCTGAAGGGCCTTGAGGAGAAGCTGCATGAGAAGTGCCTGAGGTCACTTGGTCTGTTCAGCCTGGAGAAGACTCAAAGGAGGCCTCATTGCAGTTACAATTTCCTTGTGAGGAAAAGGACAGACACTGATCTCTTCTCTGTGGTGACCAGTGGCAGAACTGAGGCAACAGCCTGAAGTTGTGTCTGGGGAGGATTAGGTTGGATATTAGAAAAAGGTTCTTTCCCCAGAGGGTGTTTGGGCACTGGAACAGGCTCACCAGGGCAGTGGCCACAGCACCAGGCTGGCAAAGTTCCAGATGCATTTGGACAATGCTTTTAGGCATATGGTGTTAATTTTGGGAATGGTGCTGTGCAGGGCCAAGAATCAGACTTTGATGATCTTGTGGATCCTTTCCAACTGAGGATATTCTTTGATAATCTAATCAGTCTCTTGAATTTTAGACCTCAGACTAAAGGTGGAATAACAGTCTCAAGTTTTCCACTGCCTTAAACAAGATACCCACTCTTCTTCTACTGAAAGTTTCTCTTGACCCTAGTATTTTGTTTTCCCTTTCTTTTCAGCCTCACATTTCCTTCCTCTACCTGGCTTTTGTTCCTTCAGTAATGATGAAGAGATGCTATAATGACACATAATAGTTGCATGAGACAGCTCTTGAGAGCTTAGGATAGCCATGATCCACAATATTACTTCCCAGCTATCAAAAGAGAGGAAGGTATGAGATGCCTATGTGAATTCTTTCTCACTTCCATTTAGTTTCAGTGTTCTCTCTTTCAGTAGCAGGCACAGAGCTCCCTCTACACGTTCTGTTGATCAGAAAAAACACTTTTGGATCCTGCTAGATGCAGCTAGATGAACAGTACTAGACAAACATGAATCATTATCATTAACTGCTACAGCTCTCAGCTACAGCTAAGAACCAAGAAACTAAACCAAGCTGTTAGGGACCATCCTAGTATTGATAAAAGAAAATAGTTGACATTTGCTGCTGGCAGTTTTACTAAGAGATATGTGTCTGCTAGTCTGAGAAAGATATCATCAGCTGTGTGAAGTCTGAGAGATCTCAGAGGGAGCAGAAAGAAGAAAGGCCTGAAAAGGACTGAGGTATATTTCCTTTGTGCTTAGAAAGGGAGAGAGCTTCTGAAAAACTAAAACAAGTAATGGGACTTACTGGCAGACACTGGTAAAGGATTTGATGGGAAATTTGATCTTCTCTGTTATGAGTCACGACCTTGAATACTACAGCTTCTGCATGAGTAGCAGCACAGTTGTAAATAGAAGTGCTTCAGATGCAATGCCAGCATTGAGTGCAGCACAGAAAGGGGTAGATTTAATTTGTCCATACTGCATGTCTTTTGAAAACACAGGACCTGAACCAAAGGTAAACTTGGCTCTCATTCTTTAAAATATGCATCACCTACAGTGATATACATAACCAAAATTGTTAATATGTGTCACTTGCATAGGAGAAAATACATAATTAGATAAAGATTTGGGGACAGAATAAAATATTAAGTATTTCCTCTATACTTGTGTGAAAAAGATGCCAGCTCGTGATCTCTATTTTCCTGATGTTACATTGTTACCCATAATTGTAATTGCTCTACTCAGCCTAGTCGTCTTATTTTAAGATAAATAAATAAAATGGACTAGGTTGCTGCCTGAGGAATCAGTATTGAAACTAGCTACTTGCCCCAAATTTGTGCCATCAACAAGTATGCTGAGGGTACACTCTGCCCTGTCATCACCATTGGTGAAGTCGTGATGACTATTCCTGACAAATTTCCTGGAGATTTGGCATGATTCAGGATTAGCTGCTCCAATACCTTCCAAGGGACTGAGGGGAGCTAACCAGCTTTTATTTCCCTGGCAGTTCCATTTAGCACTTCCTGAAAATGGGAGTGACATTCCCTTTTCTCCATGCTTTGGACACTTTTCCCTGTCACTGAATGTAGACATTACAAGTGGCCTTGCACTGACATCTGCCAGCTCCCTCAACTCCAGTGGGTATGTTCCATCAGGGCCCATGGGCCAGTGAATGTTACATTTGCTGAAGATTTCCTGATTCTCACACCAGTGGTGCATGTGCCCCTCTTGGGCTTCGGGACTTGGGATTCCTAAAGGCCCATCTTGCAAATAAAGACTGAGGCAAAGATGGTGTTCAGTACCTCAGCATGTCCTCTCTCATCAGCTCTCTTGCCTCACTGAAAAACAGGTCCCCATTTACCAAAGTAATTTTCCCTAAGCTTCTTTTTGTCCTCCTATGTATTTCCAGAACTCCTCCTGCTTGTCTTTGGCATCCCTGGTCAGATTCAATTCTGTTTTGATTATTCTGTTTGTATTAGCAGCCCTAACTCAGTCTATGGATACTCTGACAGTGTTTCTCTGTTCCTCACAAGTTACCCATTCTTGCTTCCAGTCACCGTATGCTTCCTTGTTGTGTTTGACCTCTTAAATGATTAAAGACAGATGTAATGGCTTTCAGGATTAAAAATAAAATAAAATAAAATAAAGTTATGGCATGTTTGAAATACTAAAAGAATACATAACTCATATATTTTCAGTAAAAATGCAAAATTAGAGACAATAGGAAGAACTTGGATACTTCATTATTGAGTTAGACACTTCTAAAATCCATCTTTTCTGTGAAAAAAACTGCAGATGCAACAGTCCCCAGTACAGGGACAGATGGGAGTAACTACTGCCTATTGCTTTGAAGAAATACATTACACTAAAACAGTATCTCATTACAACACCTTTCCAGTGATCTGGGAGTTTGTTCAAGAACAAAATGGATATTTATGTTCATTGTGCTTTAAAAATCATGTTTTGAAAGACTCTTAATGAAAGACAGTCTGTGACCTTTTAGCTGTTTCAATACTATTGTGAGAACAAATTTTCATTTCATTGTAATAATTATGTTAGCAACTTCTACTTTTTCTTTTTTTTTTTAATTGACAGTAAGTATGATTAGGAATACAATAGCACCACCTGAGGCACAGTAGCTGCCTAGATGACTTGTCAGTTCATAAATACAGGGTCAAATTCATCCTTGCTGTGAGTGAGCATACTTTAATTATCTGTTATTTATTATAAGTTAAGTTCTGATTATATGCTCTATACTAATAAGAATGGGGGGGAAATCAGTCACACAGAGCATTCATAAGCCAAGAAGCTGTTTTTGCAATTCTAATTTATGTTCTGTTTAAAGTATTGTAGTCAATTCATTTTATTCTTCCAAAATTACAGGTGAATAAAGCTAAAAGTTTGTTCTAACGATCACATACAGATATCTCAGAAGACAAAAAAAAAACAAAAAAACAAAAAAAACAAAAAAACCAAACCCTGAATTTCAAAGGCATTGAAGATCCCTAACAGGGATTTTCTGCAAACAGCAAAGGTTCTAAGCCCCAGTGTAATGCCAAAATGGGCAGTAAATAAGACTCATCACCCGAGTAAGTTTTGTGGTGAGGGTGTTCTGAGCACGAGTGTGGCACCAAAGCATTCAATTAAGGTACAAGTACAATTTAGCAAAGTGGGTCAGACTCATTACACTGGTAATGCCAGAGTGTACAGCCCGGAACACCACACTCCTACTTCAGCTGGGTAAAATTTGTGCAAGAGCTGACTGAGTACATGATGTAAAAATATACAGAGCTCACGAGGTCAAATGGGGCCTGTTTTGGTTGCTGGACTTTCTGTCTTAAATGAGCATCCTGTTGTTGTTTTGCAGTCTACCTCTTGGGTATAGGTTTTGGTAATTAATAGGGACACACAGCACGGTGTGCCAAGACCCGAGGGCTTATGTGACCCTATAAAGATTTTGACCATTTGCGTTACAAGGGAAAATAAAAAAACGCATACAAAAACCAATTAGTATAAGAGATGCCTCCTAAATATACAGAATAATTCTCATTTTACTGATAATAAAATGAAGCTTGTGGCTGTTAAGGTCATTGTGAAAATCAATGATGGAATAAGTTGCAGTCCTAGAAATGAACACTGCAGATAAACATTTGCATTAGACTTTAAATTGGTGTGCAATTTGTTGTGAGTAATGCTGCTGGTAAACAGGCATTAAGCAATGATTAATCTGCACAGTTTTTCAGATTTCAGACATTAGCTAAGGAGTATCAGTTTGGTTTCCGTAGGGGGTTTTAACTATACTTTTGCTTACTGCTATTCTTTGTATTCCTCCATATAATCAATCCACCAAATTTTATTGTTAAAATGAACCATATTCTTATAGAAACAGATCCTACCAATTGACTAAATAAGAGAAGAATGATTAGTTTTCGAAAAGCAGATGCACTATAATTTTTCTTCCTATGAGCAGTATAGAGCCATGATAGCTGAAACATTATTCAAGGCATCATAGGCAATTGTCCAGTTAAAATATTACCTTAATGATACTTTTTTATTTAATATTTTTCCTACAGATTCTTTGATTTTTAGTTTTCATATATGTGAAAAAAAGAGAAAAATTAGGACAAAGCGACATTAATTTTTCATGTCTGCATTATATGCTTAAAGATTATATGCTGCAACTTGCAGTCAGGAAATGGCTGGAAGATCAACACAAAAAAAAAAATCCTTCTCTTTGTCTGCTCATTTTATTACAAGGGAAAAACACTCCCTAATATTCTTTGTCCTAATCAACTTTTAAAGCATTATAAACACTAATCACAGAAAAATACAACCTCCCACTACTCTGCTGGGAATTTGCAAAAGGCTACTTCTGATCAAGTTGTCTATGATTAAAGTTCACAGTTTTCTTTTTTTCTGTCTTTCTTTCTCTGTCTTTCTCTCTCTCTCCTCCAATATATACATATATATATATGTATACAAGGTTATATTTGGATATATGTATAAGACAGACTAGGTTAAATGGAAATACTACACTGAGTACTTGCAAATGTCATGTCTATGACAGCAATATTTATTCCATATTATCTTCTGTGTCCTCTATTCTCATTTCTGTAAAATTACAGTAGCAGAAGACCTAGCTGTGCTACTGATATTGGTGATAGGAATATCTTAAGTGCTCAGCAGAGCACAGAATAGCTCTGAAGTCTGTATAAATCTGTGTTGCACCTGCATCTTGCACAATATGTACTGTTCTGCTACACATATCTGAAATAAAATACAATAGAAGTGAAGTGAAAGAAAGATGATCAGAAATATGTAATAGCTTTCATAAAAGTAGACAGTTAATAGACTAGAACTCCATTTACTAGCAATATGAGGAAGACATTAATCACAATGACATGCTGAATAGCAATAAGAACAATTATTCACGATTTGACACAATACAAGAACTAAGGACGACCCAATGTATTATTAGGCAGAAAGTTTAAAGCAAACAAAAGTAAGTGCTTTTCACACCGTGCATCATTCAACTGTAGAATCCATTGCCATAGATTGCTTTAGGAACAAAAGCATAAATGAATTTTAAAAGGTCAGACAGTTTCATTGGGAATAGATCTGGTGGTGGTGGTAAAACATGGTTCAGATGCAATCTCTGTCACAAATGTCTGCACAGCAGAAGCTAGTAGGCACTATGTGAAAAAAAGGATTTATCTTACATATGTGTGGTTCTTTTTTACTGTTCAATCAGCCTTTGTATCGACCCATTCACAAAGATAGAAAACTGTGCTGGATGGATATTTGTTCTAACTCAGAAAGATTTCTTTTATATCCTCTGTTATTTTGCCACTCAAATAGTTATTATCCTTCTGAACTATCTTGTTTCATTAGGGAAATGTACAACTTGTTGAATGACAGCTACCTACACTGAAGTTTGTTAAATTGGAGATGACACATCTGATAACACGAAATGTTTGGAAGAAGCATTGCAATTGAGGGGCACCTTCCATCAGTTGAAATCTCCCCTACTGCCAAACCTTTAGACTAGCACAGAATATAAAGTAGGAAGCCGAAGAGAAAAAGAGATTAGAGATAAATAGGTGAGATTAGTTTAGATAAGGGTTGGTTGGAAGTTAGTGTTAGCCCTAAGATATTAGAGGTGAGACAGGCAGGAACTGAATTAAAGACAGAAGAAGAAGACAGATAGGGATTGGGTGGGAATCTGATCTGAGTTCAGCTAAGCTGAGGAGTTCATGTACAATGTACAAGATTAAAGCAGTGTATGGAAAAGCCAGAGGCTGTTCAGATAAAAAAGCCACAATATTTGTTCTCAAGCTATGGTAATTTGGTCATTGAAAGAATGGTGATAAAGGGTCATGTTTGAGGAGCCTTGATTTTATTAATAATATCTCATTGTCAAGGTAATACAATATTTATCTGAATATTTTTAAACAGGTTCTCACCAGGATGTTTCTGTTGTGACTCGTGACAACAGAGGACTCATGACAACATCAGTTGCCTTCAGAGGTAAAAGTGTGTTGATTATAATCACAAACTCCAGGGTGCTGAGGAATTTGCTCATGAGGTACATCTGCTCGTAACAGAATCCTTATTATTTCATGGCATCTTTCTGATCTTGAGGATTTCTATCTAATGTGACTTCTTTTAGTCCCCAAAACAGAGGTCCCTGACCAATTGTGAAATCTGGATATGCTTTGAAATGTCTGTAAAAATGGTAAGTACCCATTCTAAAATCTGTGTGCTGCATTGACCTTGGCTGCGGTCCTGAGAAGGTAGGGGACAAGGAGAAAATAAAAAGGACAAACCCCTTTTAGGTCAAGATAGAAGCATTTTAATAATGCAGAAGCAAAGACCACATGAGGAAGCAAAGGAAAACAAAAGATTATTCTTGACTTTCCAAGACTAGGCAATGTCCAGCCATTTCTTGGGAAGTAGCGTCTCAGTATAAAGGGTGCTCTCTCTGTAAGAGTCTCCATTTAGATGGGGAGGAAAATATATTTTCTGTTAATAAGGAATAAAACAAAATAAAATATTTTTAATAATGTTTAATTCATCTTTATCTCACTCATTTCCAATATCTATTTTTTTTTTGTATTTTGTAATGTATAGAATATATTAATAAAGTCATGCATGTATATTTATAATAAATAAATCATAGAATCACAGAAAGGTTTGGGTTTGAAGACACCTAAGAGAAGGTTCAATATATATATATATAAATTGAGGGTGCATGCTCAATAAAAATTTTACTTGACTGCTCAATAATACCTGAATTAACTGCAAATGAATGACAGATATGATGGCAACTTACAGGAGAACTATATCCAATGGCACAAGGAGCAAGGTGCCTAAAATGGTGTTTAGGGAACTGTGCAGGCTTCTGATGAAGCCATCAGAGACAACCAAGGGGGCTTTAAGCATCTGTGTCACAATAGAAAAGTTATGATATTTAATGTTTAGCTTCTAAAGTGCAACTCACTTGAATTTAGAGGGATTTATCATCTGACAACTAAACTGTAACCACAATTTATTTGACTTGTTTGAGGAATCATTCAGATGCACTTTGGCAAAGTAACATAGGAAAGATCACGGCACCATATGTTTGATGGATGAGTATACAAAATAAATAAGAATCTGTGGTGATGCATTATGTGGTTAGAGAGATAACCACATGTGCACCACAGAAGGAAGACATCCCAGTAACAGCACCTGGTGAGAAAGAGCTAAAGAAATCTTGTACTTGTGGGTTAGGTTGATGTCTGAGAGGAAATTAGGAAATAGCCTTCAATTTCAAATAATTATTTATGTGTTTTGTAAAAGACTGGATGACAACAACCTTCCCTTTCTTAATCAATTCCATGCTAGTCAAGGCAGGGTTGAGGGTGGGAGGTAACTTAGTTTGTATGAATACTCTGTGTATATACCTGTCTATTTTCAACTGTTCCCTGAACTGTGTCCATTTTACTTTATTTCAATCCACCTACTGAAAAAGGAAGCTAGTTCAGCACACTAAAAGGAGGATTGTGACACAAAAATCAAATGAAATTAAACTCTGAGTCATGAAAGAAGAATTACCAGATGTCACCCTACACCTAGGCACTACAGGGTGCCCCTTAACTACTTTTTAAATGTACTGTGTTGTGTCAGTGTGTTGCACAACATATGGTAAGCATTACTTTTAACAAAACTCCTTCACATCTTTTGTTTTGCATCACAAATTTAATGTTATTTTAATGTATTTTTCTGGTGGATGAATAAACCTATTTTTATTTTTTTTTCTAAAGAGTTCATTATGTTTAGACACTGCAGTTTAGTCTATTTTTTGTAAAGTGAATTTAGGGCTTGATTCAAATACCAGTGAAATCAATGCATTCCCACAATATTGTACAGAATGTAACAGATAATGTCCTAGAAAATTAACTTTGTATGTTTTTCTCTGAAATTGGTTTACCGTAGGCTATGCTATACAAAAATTTCCCAAGCTGTATCTCTACTCAAAGACTAAGGGGTTGAATCATATTTTAATTTCATATCCACTCAGACTTCCTGGAAAATGGAATTATTATCATATTAAAGTTCCTTTAAAGTCTGAGTTGAGTTAGGTTTTGCATCCAGAGTGACCATTTGCTTCCAAAGAGTATCTTTAGAAAATTGGTAATGAAAAATGGCATTTGCTTACTCAATAGATCATGGTACAAAACTCATTACATTATTTATTTACTGAAATAATGAGACCATCTGGTCCAGATCTCTACCCAAGTGAGATTATTTCCATCCAACTATTTTTTCCAATATAGACTTAAAATGCCCCAAGAGACAAATCTTCCTTTAGAAAACGTTCTATAGCATCACACATTGATAGGAAAAAACATTTTCAGTTTCAGGTGTTCAACCATAACTTTGTTATTTTCATTTTTATACAACTTGTTAAATCTGTGTTCACTAAAAGTATTTTCATCAAGTTTTTACAATTGACCCATTTCTAGTATTTTTTCTAATTTCTCCATTCTCAGTTGTTGTTCAGCAGCCAACCAGTTATTCTCCCTTTTTACCTATGTCTGTCACTTTACTGATTTGTTCAGAGCTAAATCTATATTTTGGAATATAGTGTCTTCTTGAGTAAAATGTAAAAGTTTGCTTATTTTTTCATTAATGTATTACACTGTGTTTTATACATACATGTTCAAAATGGAATAAAAATTTTAATAGGATTTTTGTAATAGTGGACTGTGATTCCTGAGAGGATTTTGAGGTTATAATAGACAGATTTAATTTTCCTAAGTTGAAATCCTATGACAAGAACATTTATTTGGTCTAATTAACAAGAGAACAATGAAAAGGAAAATTATTATATTTTCTTCCCATATCTGGCATTGCTGAAACAGAAACTTTAATATTCCATACACATCTAGTAACAGCATTCTTTTAAAATAAGGTTGGGAAAGGGAAGAGGAGAAAAAAGTCACAAAAGTGATTTAGACTGAGGAAAATCCATTAAAATTTGACTGTTAAACTTTTAATCTGCTAATTTATCAGAAGAAGATCACTGTGATTTGATATTCCCCCCCAAAGAGGAAACACTGACTTCCCTAATCAGGTAGTGAAAGACATGCTGAACACCAGCAGATGAACATCAAATTGAAATTTTCAACTTTGTGTTGAATTCCTATTTTTAACTCAGTGTGAATCAAATTAAAAGTACAGTGGGATAACTGGATTTTGTATCTTTTAAAATTTTCATATATGAGGAATGCCCCTTTTTGGGCACTGACAAACTCCATGCAGGAATATCTGGGTTAAAAGCTGTGCTGTAGAGGTGGATGTTGTTAACTTTACTGCCTTTGGTATCTGGCCCATAGCACAGGTGTAGCATCAGGGCTTTCAAAGACTGGTGCTGACTCCACAGTGGTAAAGCTGCTGTTAGCAGTGGGTCTGAATTTGAGAACAGGAGAAGGTAAACATTTAGCCCTTCACTTTTTTTTTTATTTTGAATATAGATGATAACAAACTGACACAACAAGGTCATGAAAGTGCTTTTTTTGTTGGTGCGACTACACAGAGGACCCTTTCATACATCTCCTCTTTTACTGAAACCCAAATTAGCTAGGGACAGCTCAGGTATGACTTTCCATCACCTCTCTGTCTGCGGTCTAGACATATCTTTTGCTTCAGTAGTGAAAATCGTGGTAGAGGACTGGATCCAGAATTCCCACATGCTGCTAATTACGGCTGTGAAAGTGGTTGCAGCTTTTTAAATTGTAAGCTTGGCTGAAAATGAAGGGACTGTCAATTGCTTGTTTATCTTGAGAGTAGGAAAGCAAGATTACATGAATACTAACTAGAGGATAATAGCAAAAAGAAGGCTGTTTGGCTTACATAATATCAAAAGAAATGAAGTCTGAAGGCTATTTCTCTGTGAATGGTGCTTCAACTCTGGAACTGGACCATGGGCTGCAGGGTTGCTGTAAAAAAGCTAAATCTTACCTTAGTTGTTATTTGAAATATCTCAAATTACATGACATTTCTTAATCAATTTTCTGTATTATACAAGAGAGTCTAGTTTTAGCTTTGGTTTAGTTTACGAGACTGGAAAGAGTTGAATTGACTTCTGGTGAGATGGGAAGAAACCAAGGGATTTTTGTTCCAGTCCTCTGTCTGTCTCTTTGATCCACAGTTGTCCCTGTATGAATCATAGTCAAATATCCAGGCTTTGTCTAACAGGTCAATTTCTTTTCGCTAAATTAGGCTGTATCATAAGGAAGCACCATATATCTCTGCCACTCCTGCTGTAAAGCTGTCTAATCTTCTGCCTCCAGATGCACACCATCTCTGCTCTTTAGCTTGAAAAATACTTTGTACTAAATATGTCTTTCAAAATGACAAACTATTTTTAATTTATCCTACTAATATAGGATTGCCCCAGGGAACATATGGCGTGATGGCTGCTGCCATCTGTAGGACGCCCTGAGGAGTTCAATGGTGCGTTTCAACGACTCTGATTGTGAGCTGCAGAAAATGAGGCAGAGTCACAGAATGGTTGGGGCTGACCCTTAATTCTGACCCATAAAGTCCCAACTCATTCTTCATCCACTCCCAGGCAGAGCTCTATACATTCCCCTTGACAGAATCACCCGTTATGAGCACTTGGTTCTTTTCATGTTCTCCTTCATGGAGTCTGGAGACTGAGGCAAGAGGCCTATTTTTGTGGGTCACAGGTCCAAGGTACCTGGAGTTGTTCCACCTGGAGAAAAGGAGGCTCAAGGTGGACCTTATTGCTTTCTACATACCTTTTTTTTTTTTTCCTACCTTACTACCTGAACTGTGGTTGAAGTAAAGTGGAGGACAGTCCCTTTCCACAGATAACAAGTGACAGAATAAGAGGAAATGTCCTCAAGTTACAGGAGGGGAGGTTTAAATTGGATTTAAGGAAAATTTTCTTCATAGAAAGGGTTGTCAAGCCTTGGAACACATTAGTCAGGGACTTACCTTTTCACCAAGAGAAGATTCTGGGCCTTTGCTGAATCTATTCCCTGAAACTGAAGTCTCCTTCCTTACCAGTTTTATCTGGGTGAATGCAGAGCTGCATCAGACAGAGAATCATTGAATCATTTAGGTCTGAAGAGATTTCAAGGATCATCAAGCTCAACCTTTGACATATCTCAGGGTTTTCTCTGTAGGAGCACTGGCTTTGATTGAAATAGACATTTTACATCACTGGGTGAACTAAATTCCCCAGATAAAATAAATCATGAACTATGAAAATAATTTCTGAGATATCCAAAGCAAGAAAAAATTAACATCCTTCTAGGAAGTAAGAATCCAGAAGGTGCTAAGGTGAAAGAAATCAACACAGGTATTGCTGCCTATACCTCTAACTCAAATCCTTTCCTTCCTTCTTCAGGAAATGGTAACTGAATCTGAGATGCTGATTTGCTAGCTTCTGCATCTATAAATCTAAGAGATTTACTTACGAGTTTAGTTAAAAATAAAATATTTAAAGATGGAATAAACTGTGAAAACAAGCTCAGATGTGAGTTGAACATAATTTAGTAAAAATAGGCAACCACACAGTGCATGTTAAAAATGCACATAGGTAATTCTTTTTTAGACAGTAAAGAAGATAAATGGCTTTTAGCAAGAGCATTAACTTTGCAAATTAGTTTCCATTATGAAATTTGCTTATACACAAACATAGTTTTCATTTAAAAAATCCTTTTTGTTGGTGAAATTTTCTACTGTGTAAGTTTCCAAGTGATTATTTAATTCTCCTATTTCTTCAGTCTCTCTGGAAGCTCAACAGCATACTAAAAGACATGGCAAAACAAGAGCCCTAAAGTACTAAATAATTCATTTTATTTTCTCTCTCTTTGCTACACTTTTGTGACAATAATTACTGATGTTAACTAATTTCTTTCTTTTGAAAATTATAGAATCATAGAAAAATAGAATGATTTGTGAAGGGACCTTAAAGATCATTTTGTTCCAACCCCCCTACCATAGACAGGGACACCTTCCATGGGAACACATTGCCCAAAGACCCATCCAACCTGAGCTTGAACACTTCCAGGGATGGGGCATCCAGATTCCTTGGGCTGTTCCAGCGCCTCATCACCCTCACAGTAAGAGATTTTTTTTCTTAATACCTAATCTAATCCTGCCCTCTTTCAGTTTAAAGCCATTCCCCTGTTGAGGAGCACATCTCGTGCAGGTAGCTCCTTTGCAAGCTGCAACTAGAAACGCAGAATGAGATGCCGACTGAGCTCTAGGCTGGGAGCCCAGGAAGACAAAAAGTCATGAGCTGCCCACCCTTTGCATAACAAAAGGTACAAAGACTGATGACCAGGTGAATGGACAGGGAAAAACACAGCAAGAGCTGTGGATGGGCATGGGGATGTAGAAGGAGATTTGAGATCAAAAGCAAGACTTGTGTAGGGCTAGCCTGTGAGGGTATGAAAGCCCAGGGGTTCCTTTGGTGGGGACTCTCCTCAGAGACATCAGCTCCAGCTGGTTTTTTCTGTGTTAATGCACCATGAAAAAATGGCTTTATGGAACTAGACATGTGAGACTCTGCTGTGGGAAACATGGAGACAAACCAGTAAGAAAACCTGGTCTGTGTGTGAGTTTCTGGGGTGTGTAGGGAGCCAAGGTGCCTCCTTGAACCACCTGCTGTGAAGATTGAAATTGAAAATTGAACCTGGCAGTCAAAGTCCCTGGTGCTGTGTGACTACCAGTGAGTCTCTTGAGTGATCAGATGGGGAAATTTCCCTTAACACTATCTTCTGACTTTGTAAAAAGTCTCTCTCCAAAATTTTTGCACCCCCCTCTTTAGGTAGTGGAAGGTGATATAAGATCTCTCTGGAGGCTTCTCGTGTCCAGGCTGGACAACCCCAACCATCTCATCCCAGCTTCCTCTGGACTGGCTACAACTGGTCCACATCCATCTTCTGTCCCAGAGCTGCATGCAATATTCCAGATGGGATCTCCTGGGAATGGAGTAGAGGAGACAGTCACCTCGCTCAGCCTGTTGGCTTTCCAAAGCTTATAACTCTCCACTTTACTGATTAGAAAATTAATGTCAAAATTCCAGGAACTGCTAGATTATAGCTAAGTATTTCAGGTATCAGATTAGTCTCTACATTATATTGTGACAGGATTCCTATTCTGGATTTCAAAAATCTTTGCCACTAGAAAATTTCACAAAAAAAATGTTGTTTCAGTAAAGAATGTTTCCGAGAAAATTTGTGACCTGAATTACTTCCAAGTGTGATGGGAGTTGTCACTCCAGTTGTAACTCCAACAGCTTCTTTTCAGTATATTTTATCTACATTTCAATATATACTGTGCTACAACAGTTCCACTTGCTCCTAAATATATTCTGCTTATTTTTGTGTCACTAGTACTTTATTCTGTTTTATAAACCACCCTAAGCTTTTTTCCTTTTCTTTTTTTTTTTTTTTTTTTTTTTTAAATTGAGGTTTTTTTGTTTAATTTGCTTTTGAATAGTTTGAAGTATTCAGGAAAATATCTTTGTGAGTTTTGGAGAACAAGCAAAAAATCCATTAACCTTCAAAATAATTGATGTGTTTTCCAGGTTACTGATTTATTAAGACACTTTGTGCACCTGTTCCAATCATTAGTGATATATTGTTCCACAGTAAGCACTCATTCCATCTTAGTTAAATAATATTATTTTGTTAGATTGATTATTATTTGCAAAAGCTTGCTAAATTAGGATCTGTTACTTTTTTTTACTATGCGTCTTTTTAAAAAAAAATCTATTTGAAGCAATAAATTGTGAATATAAATTTGCCTGTAGATATTTTACAAAACAGTTTTCATGTGCAAACATCAGCACTGAAGGTCTCCAGTGTAATAGTGAAGATCTTAAGTCGCTATGAAAAAATCAGCCCAGAAATTTCATCTAATCATAAGTAGTTCTCTCCAAAAAATCATTTATCACACTTTGATGAGCTTGCATACTGAAGTCATACTCTTCAACAACCAGAAATTTAAGACTCTGGAAGGAAACCACAAAACAGCTGTTCGAATTAAGTTTTTTGGAAACTGTCTACCATTATATCTTTCGAGTGTCCTTAATATATGCACTGAAATCAGTGATGTTCCTAATTATCTAGAAGGATCAGACCACTGCAAATTTCCTTTTAACACAGTGGTAGCCAAAATGAACCAGTTTTAAACTACCTTCTTGGTGAAATAACTACCCACCGAGTGCCAAGTAGTAATTTTTTTATTCTGAGTAAATAAAGTTCAAATTTGCCCAACTGAGTAAAGTCTGGAACTGTGCAACTCAACAGAAATTCCTGGATCGAATGGAGAAAAAGAAAATTTCCATTCTGGGTGTAATTTTGAAGGTGAGTTAGGACTGAAATGGTGAGAGTCCGCTGTGTGGGCCCTGATCTAAGATCTATTGGTCCTGTGACTCTACATATTACAGGGTCAGACAGAAGATTAGTTAAGGATCTGAAAGTTGTGCTACAGTGCCAAGTACTTATTAAAGAAGGTCCAGTGTTATGCATGTTCCTGTCTTGTCCCAGAGCCAGCTCTGAATGGAGTTGCTGTAATGACAATAATGTTATTTTTTTGGCAGTGTGATTTTCTTCAATGGTTATCCAAAGAATAGATGTTGAAGTTATAGTAGGAAATTGGTTTGTTGTATTGTAGCTGTCAGTGTCAGGGAGTTGTGTTCAGATAATGTTTCCCAACTTTGGGACTCTCACGTACATAAAGAGGCATTCCACTTCAATCTGTCATATTTGTCAATCTGACAAGGAAACAAGTTTGTCAGAATACCCTAAAATCACTTTGATACCAGCCAAGATTTAAAAGAAGTATCTTTAATCTACCAAATCTGAATGAAATGGTGGTTTGCAAAAGAAGAGATGAAAACTCAATTACAGATTTTACTTACCAGTAGTCTTAATCGTTACCTTCTCAAGTGCTGAACTGCTTTTGGCACTTTCTTGAGTTCATGTTTCTTGTTTATACAAGAAGTATTGAGAAATCTACTTCTCTCTCAGCTCACACCTGGATTATCTCATTTTGAATTTTACTTGTCCTTCATAAAAAATGGAAACAGCTTTCTCTGGAACAGCCTGGAAAACAAGAGCTTTCCATGGCAGAATAACTACCTACATCCACCTTGTCATTCTTTCTTCATTCTCGAAGCCGTTGTATGAGTTTGCAACCCTGCTCTCGGATGGTTGACTGCCTTCTGTGTCCTCACAGGCCCTGCTTCCCACTGCATCCAGCACCCTTCAAATCATAATGAACATTCAGATACTAAGATAAAACCCTCCTGGGGTTCAAGACTGTCCATCTTTTCTTTAAAACACATATATCAAAGAAAACCAGAGGTCTACACATGCAAGCTGTGATCATGTAACCATTGCTGTGTTCAGACGCAGAATACTTATTATAGTATTTTTTAAATGTAAATTTTAATTTTTATATCTATTTATTTATGTATGTATGTATTTATTTATTTAAATAGACAGATATCTGTTTGCAAGATCCAAGGAAATTACTTCAAAACAAAGATATAGCACTTGATCCACTGCGTTCTTTTCCTTCTCAGATCAACAGCTCTCAGTAGTTCTAAAGATGCACAAAAGATGTGTTAATGTGTCTGATTTTGAGGACTTTATTGTGGGTCTGCTCTTACCAAAACTACTTCTCTGCTCCTGATACTCCATACATGTGCTCCCTACTTTTTGGGTCTCTGCCTGACTAGCCAATCCTCCACTCCCAGAACTTTCCTCAGTTCATTCTGCAAAGTCCCACTTAAGCAACACTTCTGTGAGCACTGAGAATGAGCACTGAGAATTTCTACCTTGGCACTGTGAGTTTCTTACAACTGATACATCTACTTTGTAAATTAAGAACAAGAAGAAGATACATATACACATATACATATATATATATATATGCACACATTTTGCTTCAACCACATTATATGCAAAATTTTAATTCATGCTTTTCTAGATTACTAGATTACTCAAGCTACTCAAGCTTATTTTACTGTGTTTGCAGTTTATTTTTGACACTTAGCACCAAGTCTTTCTTGTTGAAAAGGACATTCTTGTCTCCCATAATCCAAGCTTTCTCTCAGTTTGGACAGTTCTTTCTCACAATCTTTGTGGGAATTAAGAGTATGTATTCCATGATTCCCAAGCAGCCTGAGGCAAGTGAAAGCATCTCCAGGTGTGTCCCATGGCTGAGCTTCATTGCAACTAACTGGGTTTTGTGATGAAAGCCTTTTGGGTATGATATATATGCTTGATATAAAGTACATCTCACCCAGATTTAAAGATTGTTGAATTCATCGTAACAGACACATGGAGAGATTTGGATTTCTTCTTTTGACATATGTGCCTAATTTCTGTTTAAGTTGTATTTTAAGCTCCTATATGCTCTTTGGTATCACATCTTAAGTCCTGCACCAAAATTGACAGAAGGAATCTCTAATTAATTTGTGAAGTACATAGAAAGCTTTTGAATCTCACTCCAGGCTCTTTTAAAAAAAGCGCTTTTTTCCCCCCTCAAAATCAAAAATTTCCAAAGGAAGTTTTGCAGAAACTTTTTTGAGTGGTCACACAATTCCACTTTGTGTGTTTATTTTGTCTCTGCTATCTCCTCTCTGCCGTGATTATTGTACAAATCTCTAATACTCCACAGGCAGGTGTCTACTTCCAATTTCAAGAAGTCAAACTCTTCCATCTCTCATGCCTGAAGGCAAAAATAAAATCACTGAACAGCTTAACCAAGAACTGCTTTTTGCTGAGACAGCTCCCCTTGTTGTCTTTTCCAGACAGGAACACAGGAATTGGTACTGTAATCCATTTAATAAAACAATGAACTTTGGTTTTCATGTCAGCAGGGAAAAATAAAAGGGCTTTTTTTTTTTTTTTGCTAATCACCATCTGGATTAATTTCATTTGCCAAAAATCATCATCTGTGATCAAAAGCCAAGAGTAATGTTGTATCTTTGTTTCCAAAGCAAAGTTTTATATGTTAGGTAATATATGACTGAGTATTGTAGGTCTCCCTTGAATCAGAAAGATATTCACAGTATTTCCTAAATGTATAAATGTACATGTAAAGCCAAAGATACAGGATTATCTGGGACAATTCTGGCACATACATGCTCAGTTGAAGAGGTAAAACCATTTCAGAGCACTTTAGGGTAGATTCTCCACAGGAACGCTCTTAAAACCTGTTTGTCTATTTTTTTTCTAGAAAAGGATTTTTTTTTTCTTATCTGGGAGTTTGAAGGGTCTGCATGTATTGGTTTAAGACCTTAATTTTTCTAATGGTAGTCTATCTTCCACAGAAAGACTCTTGAGGCAGAAACTATCTATCTTTTCGGTGTAATCCCTATGCTTGGTACTGTAGTACTTACCTGTTAAGCTCCTCTAAAGGAGAAAAGCAGTACAAAAGAAAAAAAGTTTCAGTTGGAGTGCTCTCTGTCAACACATATGCTGAGAACAAGGAAAAACCATACAGCCACAAAGGCCCAGAGACATCCAGAATTCAGCTGTGACAGTTCATGTTTCTGAACCTCCAAAGGAAATTCTCACTCTGGGTGCTTTGCCAGGCAGACTGAATGCACATATCCTCCATGAGCTGAGTCAATCCAAGCACAGATGAATCAGGAAATTATAAAATGGGCATTAAGGATTGCCTGAAGGACTCTGGCTGTCTTGCAGAGACAAAACTATTTGTTTCCTGTCCTAGTGTTGGTGTTATTTGGACACAAACTCACACGTTGCTGCTTTCACCTAAATCTGACGATCAGCCAGCTATTAACTCAAAACCTGGTCTGCTGCTCAGTGTGAAGACTGCTCACTGTTCACTCCCTGGCAGGGTTGTGAAGTGTTTATAAACGAGCTGAGAAGCTGCAAGTCTCCTCCAGCTCTGCCAGCTCCAGGAGATACTCACTGCATATCATGGTTATCCCTCCGATGCTGAGAAACGATCTCTGAGAGAAGATCTGAGGTGAGAAAGTTATGTAAGTTGAACAAAGTAAAGCAAGCTGAAAAATATCCAAAATGCTGTATTTGAAGAGATCTAGAAGCCAGATGGGAATGATTAGCTACCATAAACATATCTGTTTTGTTTGCAAGTTAGTACTAATACTCAATGTATCAACCCAAATTTTATTAATTTTTGTGGTTTTGTGTCAAGTAAACACATTTTTTTTTCTAAGGGAGCAGTAGACAATCAAGACTGGAATTATTGATACCTAAATTTAAGACATAGATTTATGTACATGCATGGTTATGTGAGTGCACATATGTTTCAGGTTTAGCTGCACATGATGCTTTATGAAAAGTCCTCAGCAGAGATAGTTCCAGCTTGTACCTCAGGGGAAACTGGAGAATATCATGCCAGTTGCCTGAGCCTCAGGAAATCTGGTTATTCTGAGGTTTAGCAGTTACCTCAGTTGGATCCCCAAATTCCTATTGGTTTCTACAGCTGATGTAATAGAAATAATATTGCTGTGAAAAACGTCACCTGGAATTATCAATGTTTTGTCTCAAATGTAGCACTGTGTTTTACCTTGAAGAAGCTACTGCTGTCATTTACACTTGTTTGAATGTTAGAAATTTCTCTTACCAAGAAATATGACTTGAACCTCAGTGGAGAAAGATGATGCTTCTTTTTTTTGGGAAAGCAAAGCTGAGTGTCTAAGCCTGAAAAGTATTTCTTCAGTTCCATGTCAAGACTGCTGGGTTCTTAGCTACCATCTTGGTTCATAGAAAAGGAAACAAAATGGACATGCATAAACTCCCAACAGCAATCTCATCACAGTTTCTTTGGGAGTGCAAGGTGGTAGAAGCAGATGTAACATGCTTCCTCCTTCCTATACCACAGTTTGTTTTTCTGAGGTAATATTAATTAGAGGCTCTGTATCAAAGCCCTCGGGAAAAATTAGCCAAGATACTGCTTGAAATAGCTGAAGAAAATAAGGGAGCAAAGGATGTAAGACCAGAGAAATATTTGTGCAACAGTGGACAGAGCAGAAGGTAGTAAGAGGGAATTCTAGGAACTACAGCAGAGTCATTAGGATCAGCTGAGAAAAGACTGAATTAAATGCTTGGCTTAAATTGAACAGGGTTGAAAGGATTATTATTATTATATTAATTGAAGACACCTGGTATATTTCTCCAGCCTGGAGAGACATCATATATCATAGTGCCAAAGTTCATTTGTATCCACATTTATTTCTTCATAGATGGTAGCATCTCTCATTTAAATAACCATACGTATAAGTCACATTTACATGATATATTTTGTGCAGTGACCATAGGGAATGCAAGAGTCCCTGAGAAGCAACTGGGTGTTCAGTTCATTCATTTCCTCAACATACAGATGAAGTTCATGTGAGTTGAGGTTTCACAGGCATTTCTGGCTTAGGTGAGGAAAGGGGCATTTCATGATACCTCTGTTTCATATCACTGAATAAAACTTTTATTAACTCCAGTTGGAAAAGTGACAGATCATAAGGCTGCCAATCTTCCTTTTGCACCACGAAGTGGTTTACTTTCAAATGTGACATTTTTAGGTGCCACCAGATGTCACTATCGGTAGTTTTAGGTTTTTCCTTTAGATTAAAGAGGGTTATTTTCCTTGGAGAAGTGCTCTTTGCTAGCAGTGATACAGCTCACATTAGAAACCCAGAGCAATCACCAGAAAAGACATTTTGGCCTTTGCCTTTGAAATCCAGCTATGAATCTTCCATATACAACTGTTGCTTTTAGTTGCACTTATGCCAGCAAACAAACCTTGAATGATGCTGAAATTTAGCAATAGATGCATTAGGCACCCACGTCTTAGACAAGCACTGTACTACTTATCAGCTATCAGCTGATCAATTTGCCTGAAGGCTTGAGCTTTGCATTCTCATGATTAAGAATGGAGTTTATTTCCTTGTTTTTCATCAGACCTAGCACTCCAGCATGGATTTTGACTCAGCCAGAGAGAGATTTATCACTTTGCACTATTTCTTGGCCACTTTAGACCAGGAAGCTGTTTTTTTAAAAAAAAAACTTTTATTGCTACAAGCTCCAGATGAAGGCAGTGGGAAGTCCAGAGGGAACAGCAAATAGTTAGCAAAGCCTTGAATTCTGACCATGCAGTTTCAGGGCAATTATTTTAAATTCAGTTTAGAGCTTTCAGGGAAGCAGGGCATATAGAAATCAGTAAAAATAAATTAATAAATAAAGCAAGAACAAAATGTTTTCTTCTAAGTTAAGTTATATCATCTATATAAACCTGATTCTTTTCTACACCTCTGTCCATGCATTTCTCCTTAGAATTAATACTTGGTTATTCTTGTTTTGTTTGTTTATTTATTTTTGGAACTTTGAAAACTCACAAAACCTCGTTCTGAAAAGTAAGAAATAAGCCTAAACATATTTTAATATATATACTGGGTGCTTTGTGCCAAATGTGGCTGGCTGGTTAATTGCTGCCATTCTGGCAGGGATTCATAGATAAGTGGGCATTATGACACACATTTTTCTGACAGTGAAGTTCCTGATCAACTCTATGTGTACAACTTTGCGTGAAGCAACCTAAGAAAAATGGTCTCACATCCAGTCTTAGTGAGATACCAGCACTTTCCATAACACTTTTCCAACTGGTAAGAGGAGTAAAAAGAAAAAAATAATAAACCTTCCACAATGTACCTAGAAGCAGCAATGCTTTGCTAATATATGCCACTTAGGGGTTCTTTGGGCACTCCTTATCAGTCAGATTCACCAGGCTTGGGCACAGTTTTTACCATTTCAGATGGGCAGAACAAACTCAGGATCTGGGCCATTCTGAAGGGCCTTCATTAGTGGTGAAATCAAAACTTGCATTCCAGTTTTTCATTATCTGTGAATCCCTGATTTTTAATGTGGTTTTGTTTCTTTTTGGTTGTGTGTGGTTTTTCGTTGTTGTTATTGTCTAGGGGTTTTTTGTTCATTTGTTTGTTTTTTAATTAAAATGAGTGTATTCTTAAGCCAGAGCAAAGAACTTTTGCACTTGAGGATGTGGTTTAATAATGAATGTGGTGGTCCTTTGTTGACAGTTGGACTTGATGATCTTAAAGGTCTTTTCCAGTCTTAACAACTCAATGGTCCTGTGAACGAGGTTTCCTAGATCTGAACTAGAATATGCTGTTCACACTCCCCTGAACAGATTTATTCTAGATGAAATTTTGGATTTTACTTTTTAGGAATGTCACCTTTTCTCTTTTTATTCAGGCTTCTCTCAACTAGTTAAATAATATTCATCCATTCTTAGAACAGGACCAGTCGATTTTTTTTAAATGGAAATGTACTAATTAGTTAGAATATAATGCTTTGTAAGAGGATCATTTCAATTTTAGCAAAATTATGCATGAACCATTAGAGATCCATTTGATTTATGCTGAAATATTTCACTTTGCTATTATGTTATTGTCATAGGCTGAGCAGTAAATTTTAAATTTAATTCTTTTTTTTGTTATGGAAAACTCTTCTGATCAGACCATTCTAATATTTACCAAGTTATCATTTATTTCCTTGTAACAATCACAGGAAATGTCTTGGTGTCTTCTGCTTTAAATTAGGATGAAAGAAAGTTCAAAATGTAACAACTTCTTGTAGATTTGATCTTCTGGGACTTTGAGATGTTCTGCTTTGAAAAGTAAGATGGTGGAATAAAAACATGCATAAGATATTAAAAATAATTTTTATTCATGTTTCATTAAACAGACAGTAAGGGTCTCTTCTAGTCTCTGAGCTCCATTCATATCAGAATGCATTTATAAACTCATTAGAAAACATTTTGTGCCTGGTGAAAGTCCTTTGAATTCTTTACTGAAGACCCAGGTCACTCTAAATGTGATTACATGAAAATGCATAAGAGTACAGCATCACATCAACCTCACTTATTTGGCTTTGACTCAGTAACAGTAAATTAGTATTCATGATGGACTTTCTTGACAAATAGGGTTATTATCAACACATGCTGTAAACATAAATCAGGTGGATATCAATAAAATTGTATTTTTGTTCTAGTCTTGTTTACAGATCTTCCTTTGGAATGCCACATAAATACTCCCAACGCTTGCAGGAAGCTGCCACTCATGTTATTAGTTTTCTCTGGCTTAGAGCACTGACACTGATCATTTTCTGACAATGTTTACCAGCAACAGAGTTGTCCTATTGATCAAACTTTCTTTCTTTTACACTCCTTTATGTCCATGAATGCTTTACATCACTTTGCCATGAGCCAAATGGAATTATAAACACGAAACACACATCAAATTATACAAATAACCATTAAGGTTATGGTTTGATGTTGTGAATGACAAGCAACAGATCACTGCAGGAATTTGAGAGAATCAGTACTTTTATATTTCAGGACAAAAAAATTAAAAGAAAAAAAAATAAATGAACCAACCACCCCAAACATTTTTAGTTAAAGTTTGTCTGTTACGTGCCCCGGGAGTTTGGATTGCTCAGTTTTAGGAGGATGCATTCTGCCAGCCTCCGCATGCTGACTCACACTCTAGTTGTAGGGCATAATTATCACAGTGAATTTTATCTGCAGAGAAATGCTTTTTTTTTTTTTTTTTTTTTTTTTTTTTTTTTTTTTTTGTCTGCAGCGTGACTAGGACAACGAGTGAAAAGCAGAATCTGTCCCAGAGTGATTTGCAAAGCCTCAGATTGATTTCTTTGAAAGAGCCGCATCAGTCAGTTTGTGAAAAGCATGTGTCTAAAACTGCACTCTCAGCTGGCTTGGGGTTTTTCCTCCCATTATACTGACAACATTAGAGACTTTTATACTCCATGATGATTCCACTTTCTTTGCAAACCATGCATTTATCACCCTGCCTCGGGATAGACTTCATCTAAGGCTATATTTAAAGAAATCTTAGTTTTTAGCATACAGTAAAAGAAGAGGTTTGGATCTCAAGAATGGATTTCTAATTTATGGAATATGTAGTTCTTTAGATAGTTTATGCTTTCTTTTATTTTTTTCTTCACCTTTAAACAAAACTTTAAGTTTTGGGGAAGAAAATTTTTGTTTTTAGGCCAGCTACTGAAGGACACTTGACTCTGCCTGTGTCTTCACTTTTTTTCTTTTTGGCTTATTTTTCTATGATGCATGAGACATATACTGACAAGGATGTGACCTTGAAAAGATACTATAAATGTTATTTTAACATAAAATTTGATTTTTCGTAGATTTTTTTTTTTTACACATAAGTCTGTTTTTAGAGACTATTATTTATGACTGTGACCTCATTTGCAAACATCTCAGCAGAGGAAAGCCTGAAATAACATTTATAGTTAATCACTTCAGAAAGCTTTTCATAGGAGAGGTACAGTTTTCTGTATTTCAACCTGAGGAAGTCTAATGATAAATCAATCTGCTTTGTATCTAATTTAAACTACCACTCAATCAATTTAAAAAAATAACAGACTCAGAGAATTTTTAGGATTGAAAGGGACTTTTGGATATCATCCTGCCCAGGCCCCTGCCAAGGCAGCATCACCTACAAAAGGGGACACAAAAATCCTGCAGGTAGGTTTGGGATGTCTGCAGAGAGGTGGACTCCACAACCTCCCTGGGAAGCCTGTTTCAGTGTTCTGCCACCCTCAACAAAAAGTTCTTCATTTGTGCTGGAACTTGTTGTGGTGTAGTTCATGGCCAGTGCTCCTTGTTCTGTCACTGGGCAGCACTGAAAAGAGTTTGGCACCACCCTCTTGGCACCTGCCTTTGACATACTTATATGCATTAATGAGATCCCCTCTCTGTTTTCTCTTGACTGAACAGGCCCAGCTCCCACAGTGTTTTCTAATATGGGAGATGCTCCAGAGCCCCCATAATCTTTGTGTCCTCCACTGGACCCTCTCCAGTAGCTCCCTGTCTTTCTTGAACTGTGGAGAACTGAATTGAACACAATACTCCAAATGTGCCCTCACTAGAGTCAAGTAGAGATGATGCCCATATGTTAATTTATTTTTTGATCGATTAATTGATGGATAGAGAGGCAGATACATAGATAAGCATACAGAGAGAGAGGTCTAATTTTTATCTCTTCTTCACCTTAAAGAACTATGATTAAAATAATTCTAAATCTATATATCCATTAAATATTACACTGACTGTCTCTGGAGCAGAAAGGAAAAAGAAAACTGGAATATTAAATAAGGAGGAGTTAGGAATACAGCTCATTGGGGTTTATCTTAAGAGGATACAAAAATGAGTCAATATTATACTGTATAAAATAAGATGATATTTCAGGGGAAAAAAAAAAAAACCTCAACAAAACAAGTCCTTTTAAACTTCAGAACTTTGTGCTGCCTCAGAGCTGAGAGAGCTCCAAACCCAGAGCTTCTATCTGAAGTATTGTGAAATACAAGTAAATAAGTACGTGGAGGTCAGCATTCATTTTGCAAAACTGTTAATGGATGGTTTACTGTTAATGTCTGAGACAGCAATATGTCATGAAGCTTGAAATGTCTCAGAATGTATTTCTGACTGGACTGCTCTTTCTGATAGGAAATCTGCTTAGCCTTCCCTTTACTATGCTTAGTCCGTGGCAGAGATTTTTTATCAAGAAATTTGACTACAGATGGAAACAGTTCCTAAGTGCTTAAGTGCTGCACTTTTAAGGAAAATGGGGTTGAATTGTCTCCTTGGGGCACAGTCATACTCTTTCCCTGCTATTTAATATGTGGGATAAGCTATTTTCTAGCTCTCACTTTTCTGAGCACAAGATTTGGAGATGTGGTTATATCAAAACTTCTTCCCCAGTTCTGTGTCATTTTCAGGTCATCACTCTTCTCCTGGCCTGTTTTTTTAAACTGTAATATATTTTATAACATTTCAGAGAATCATATTCTTTCTGTTCAGTGCCAGTGCTAGGTTGGAAGACTTGGGCAAGAGTGGAGAGAAAAGTCATGTAGACCCACTAGAAAGAGAATTTCAGCAATATTTAGCTGCCAGGAAAAGCTGTCACAGAATCTTCCAGGTGATCCCACTGGGAAACTGAGAAAATTAGCAGTTGCAGAGCCTCTACATTGGCCCTATTGAGCTCAAGAGCAGTGCCACTCCATCCATACTCCAGCCCTGGGAACACAGTACAGGGACACCACAGGGACCTTGCTCAGAGCCAGACTGTGTGGCGGTGCTTCCCCAAGTTTTGTTCAGTGTTTAATTGTTAAATTTGTATTTATTCCCTTTTCCCAAAATGGCTTCTTCTCCCCTCACCTCTTCCCGCCAAAACCCTGTTGCCCTAGTAACCGATATCCCATAATAGTTGTTTACTTGCTAAGTTTTAGTTGTCAGTCATTTGAGTTATATAATTCAAGTCCTGTCCATCAGTCTGTACCCTACCCCTTCTTCGAGAGAGTTCTCTGATTCTGTAGTTCTGATTGGTTCTGTTATAATGTATTCCTCACCCCATTACTCATCATTGGTCGTTGTTGTGAAAGACACTCCTCCCTGTTCACCCATTGGTTGCGTTTTCACCCACCCCTGATGTTTAAAAGTTGCTGCAATCCCTGCTCGTGGTGTCTCTTGGGACCCGAGCCGGAGAATAAAGTTCCTCTGGTTCACCTCTCCGAGAGTCCCCTCTCATTCCTCTAACTCCTTTGCTCTGGTGCGGGCTACTCTGCAGCAAGGACCCTGATCGCGGGTAGTGAGGGGCTGCTGATTACCGGCGACCTTGGGACTGTCGGTGTGGTGGGTCGGCCCCTCTGGGACAGACGTCAACCCCCGCAAGACTGAAAATTTTATTTTGAATGACATTAATTCTCAGACCACTACAGATGTAGGCATGTGTAATAGAGCCCCTGCTCTGAGCCTGTTACCCCTGCCCTCAGAGGGGCAACACATTGTGACATGGGAGTGGACCTTCACAGAGGACAGCAGGCAGCAGCTTGGTGAAACATGGAAGGCTCTTTATTATCTGACTCCAAAAGCTTATATACATTTTGTACAGAGGGCCAAGATTGGCCCAAAGAGGTGACAATTTCCTGACTCCATTGGTCAATATGACCATCAGTCAAGTTCTCTCTCAGAGAACAAGAATGCAAAACATACTGATAAATTCTAAGAATATAATATTGTTCACATGAAGCAGCGTGAGAAGCTGCTGCAAAGACTCAAACACTGGAAACCAAGAAATGCAGGGATGACATGAGCCAGGACAGAGATCTGTGCAGAGAAATTTTATGGGTGGTCTATGCAAATAGGAGAGGCACAGAGTAAGGTGGGATAGGGGGGTGGAGCCTCCTTACTCAGGGTGTTGTCACATTTGAGTCTCTGTTCAATCCACTGTAGCTGCACATTGGGCATCATCCTTGAGAAGTTCAGTCTGGATCCACCCAACTACAGAGGTGGATTCTCTGGGAAGCTGCCAGAAGCTTCCCCCATGTCTGATGGAGCCAAAGCCAGACCTCCAAGATGGATGGACCTGCCACTAGTCAGGGTTGAGCCTATCAGTGATGGTGGTGGCATCCCAGGGATAATATATTTAAGAAGGATGGGGGGTGAGGGAAAGAAACCCACCCTGTGCAACTCCAGCAGCAGTCAGAAGAAAGGAGTGAAAATATGTAAAAGCAAGAACTCTGCAAACTCCCAGGTCAGTGAAAGAGGGGCAGGAGGTGCTCCAGGCCCCAGAGCAGAGATTCCCCCACAAGCCTTGGGGAAAACCATGATGCAGCAGCCCCTGCAGTGCCCCTGCAGCCCCTGGATGTCCATGAGGTAGAAGAGATCCACCTGCAGCCCATGGAGGATGGACTGGAGCAAATAGATGCCTGAAGGAGTCTGTGACCCTGTGAGAAGCCTGTGCTGGAAGAGGCTCCTGGCAGGATCTGTGGCTCTGTGGAGGACCCAAGCTGGAGCAGACTGTTCCTGAAGGACTACATCCCATGGAAAGAACCCACATTGGAACAGGGAAGGAGTGTGAGGAGTCCTGTCACTGAGGAGGAAAGAGCAGGAGAGGCAATGTTTACTGAACTGACTACCCTATTACCCATCCTCTTTTCAGACTATTTTTTGTTTCTCCTTATCCTAATCTTATTTAATTAAACTACCTCCTCCAAGTCTAGTTTGTTTGCCTATGATGGTAACTGGTGAATGATCTCCCCTTCTCCTATCTCAACCCACGAGTCTTTCACTATATTTTCTCTCCCCTGTCCATCTGAGGCTGGCAGTGACAAAGAGGCTTTGGTAGGAATCTGGCATGCAGTCAGGGTCGACCACCACAAAAATATAACCGTAAATCATAGGGTTTATATTAGCAGCCACTGCAGTATTTTAACACCAGCCTCCCAATTTTATTGGTATTGCTACATGACCTAAAAAGTATCTGCCCTGGTCAAGGAGTGGCAGGAGAGTGCAGGAACAGCCCCAGCTGGAATGGGTGAGAGCCTCTGGGTGAGAGCAGCCTGTGTCTGCTGGGCTCAGGCGCTGATGAGCCGATTGTCTCTGATCAGGGGATTAAGCTAAGCTCTGCTGCTCTGCGTTTGACTTGTTTGATTCAGTGTTCTGACAAATCCCTTGATTTCTATGAGCTGGCACCCAAAAGGAAGAGGTTTTTAGCTACATTTTACCTCTTCACTTCATGTGTGGAGTAAGTGGGGAAGTCCTTGTGACTTCGTACCTCAGTGGTGGGAGTTGCACTGAGAGTTAACATATTTTGAGAGAAATATTAAACAGGAGAGCTCCTGAGCTATAAGATTTTTTTCCCCTAATTATTATTACAAGTGCAGTTTCTGAAATTTTAATTATTTGTACTGGTTCACATTTCTTTATTCAGTGTACTGTATTTTATTAAATAATGAAATTAAGGTTTATGTTTCCTCAATACTGACATTCAGCTGTTTAATCTTTGCAAAGAAATGGAAAAGAGTCTACTATTTCTCATGTTAATTGTAATGTAGGAGGATTAACTAAATGCATATTGGTTTCCTTTTTTACCTCCTTTTTTTTTAACATTTTGTTAAGTACTGGAATCTCCTTGTAGGGCTTAGTGAATATTTTGGTAAATTATTTATCCACTCAAACTGCTGTTTTGTTGACCCTCTTCACAGAAAATTCAACAATTGATTAGAATCTGAAATTGGTGACTATATTAATGTTTATAATTACTCTAATATTAGCTAGGAACAGAGAAATATTGGTTTGTGTGTTCCTACGTCCCTCCAGACTATGCAATTGCTATTAGATGCTAACATTATTTAGAGATAGCTGTCTTACTCATCTGCTAAAAACAGATTTTGAAAATTCCTTAGCATCTCCTAAAAGATTTGTCCTGATTGGAAAATGGCAAAAGCCAGAAAATGTCATAGAGATATACAGGGAAAATTGTCAGTGTCTCTCTTCCTTTCAGAAACAACAGTCTTGATGTATATTTCTGGACAGTCTTGGGAAGACCAAATACCAACCTACTTGGAAAAAAATAGAGCCTGAGCAGTTGGCCAAAAGAAATGAAATCTAATGGAATGGGGTCTAATGGAAAAATTTCTGTTGAATCCAGTTCTAACAAGCACATTAACTTTATATCTGTGAGCAAGGCACATCAATCAGACATCCAACAAATTATCAACATTAGGTGTATCACCATAATCCAGAAAATGTGAATTTTTCAATTACTTGTCTGAATGGTTACGACAGGTTCAAAATACCCTACCACATGTATTTTATGGAGGATACTTAGAATTTATTTCCATGAAGTGTGCCAGGAGGGTCTTTCACTTAATCTACTGTTTGTCCAAAAAATAAGCAAAAGAAATCCATCAGCTGCTTACACTGATCTCTAAAAGGGTTAATATTTACACAGGAATTGGCAGAGTTTCTACTCTGAATGTGGTAAATTGGAGACTAGCACTTGTATTTCTGCCTTTAAAAGTCATCTCCCTGATCCAAAACTCTAAGAATATTTTGTACCAGTGTTAGCAAAATGCAGAGCCACTGTGAGGTACATACAGTCTCATAACTGACTGTCCCTCATTCTGTCCTCCTGTTCTGCTTGGACAATAATCATGACAAAAGTCAGAAATCTGATAGGAGGGATATGTCTTGAGCTAGCTGAAATTTTTCATATTTTCAAGTAATAGGATCATTATGGATGATATTCATGGATATAGAGAGGCAAGGTTTAGGGAGAGGAAGGATCTTTTATTAACTCAACTTCATGGCTTCAAAACCAGACATGCTTCAGGCATACAAACCTTTTTCTTGTGTCCTGGAAACTGGTCTCTTTTTATAACTGTATCAGCTAGTTTAATAAAAGATATTGCTTCTCCTTCTTTCAGATTTTAAGACACATTAAAGCAAGTGAGTTCTGCCCTGCTATGAGCATTTCACAAAATTTTTATTTCAAAGCAATAGTCAGCAAAATGCTCGAACTTCAGCAATTGATATAGACACACAAAAATGTTGACTTTACATTCTTTTATATCTTTAGTCTCCACATTCCTGCTTTATCCTCTTCATGCCTTCTTTCATCCTTTTCTTCTGCTGCTTTTACAAAGTGAAAGTATTAATTGCATGATCCCTCCATCTTATTGATACAGATTAAACCCAGCGGTGGTAAGTCTAGTGAACTCAGTGGGATCTTTCTTAACAATTTCTGCAAATTAAATAATTCTTGTTCCTGTACACGATATCAGTAGTTGCACTTCACACACATTTACCTATTTCCGTGCTTTTTATTTAGACCTACTTCAAATATATATATTTTTAAAGCTACCATCAGAAATATTTTAAAGTGCCACATAAAAAAAAGCCTGAAAAATACCAGTGGGAGAAATGTCATGAGCCATTATGCCTAATTTCTCTCTGAAGTAATAATAATTCCATAATACTTTTCCTCTCTTCTTAACCTATGCTCTGCTGTTTCTCTCCAACTCATTGTACTATTCCTGTCCCATGATTCTCACTTGTCCTAATTATATTTATTACTTATAGCTGGAGAATAATTATGAGTCAAGTATGTGGGAAAATTTTAATTAATGATAATTTTACATTTAGATTTTTTCTGTGTACACATATATAAATAATTATATGCAGTTCTGGAGTTACAGAATTTTTTTTAACCCAAAAGCAAAAATACCCAAAGTCCCAGTCTGGGATTAAAGCATCAGCTTGGACAGCTGGAAAGCGAACATTGTATCATAAAATTAGACAATTCAACATATCACTGGGAAGAACAGATGAGAAAATTCAGTGGTCTGGTCTCTGTCACAGAACCTATGCACTTAGTTTTATAAAGTGCTTAAATAGCAATTGCAAAAAGATCAACAAAAATGTTCTCCTTTTGGGAGCTCTGCTTGGTTGCAGATGGTAAAATGAGGTGTTTTTCTTTCCCACAAGACTCTCCCTTGTCTGTGTCCCTGCCCCAACATGGACTGTCCATTACAGAGCCAACGACTCCCCAGCTGCACTGGGAACAGAGATGGGGCACAGAGGTTTTGGCACTCTGCACTTTGTGCCTCAGGCTTGTCTTTTCTTCCATGATATCCAATGACCAAAGGTAGGATTCATCTGATCAGATGTAGGAACCTACTGTGAGATAGTTATTTAGACTCTTTATGATCAACAAAAAGAAAAAGAAACTTCAAGGGTAAAATTTATCCTTATCTAAAACTGGGGATTGATAGGGAATCTGATGAATTGCATCCTATAAGTGTCATTTTCTCACCATTACCTATAGTGGGTACTTGGTCTGATTGTCTTGTAGACAGGTGTCTTCAACCTAACCACATACTTGGAGATATAAATGTATGGTACAGCTCAAATGTACTGGGTCAGGGGATATTTCCATTAGTGTTCTGGAAGTCAACTTCAGTTTTACCTAAGCAGTATTTTAAGCTCATAAGTGCTCTGTTTGTTCTGGTTTTAGCTAACTAACCTCTTCACACATTTCTGAAAATCTGTGCAGGTGTCTGTCCTCACCTTTGAAAATTTGGTTGTTAAGACCTTAAATCCAATTCTAAATTGTATCTAAATTCCTAAGTTTCTACTGAAAAAGTAAGTCCTGCAACTTACATTTATATAATGCTATTTTGCAGATAAATTACTAAGTGCTCCAAGCTTGTCTTATACAAATGACTTCATCTACCCCCAAATAAAATGGGCACATATAAATGTGAAAGCTTATTAACTCTCAATTATGCTTAACAGCACTCTTTCTGCTTCTCTTTCTCAAAAAAAAAAAAAGGTTTGTTTGCACTAAAATCCTTCTTTGGAAAGACTTTGAAACCTTTATTACAGCTGAAATTAAATTAATCAAGGTATATTTAAAACATGAGTAGCCAAAGTGAATAAAAATGCAATACTGTAATTTTTTCTGCTGTATTATAAAAATAAAAAATTTGTTAACTTTCTAAGATTGGATAATATATGGCAAGCAAAGGTCACAGGAATATTCTGGTTCTCAGTTTTCTAATTTTAGAATAATGGCATTCAAATTTGGAAAATTTTAAATAGACCTAAATTTTAAACTGGTTTTCCATAATTCTAAATGGCAAAGAGATTTCCCAAGTTTACTCAGGGCCACATCCAACCTGATCATGAACATACTCAGGGATGGAGAGTCCACAATGTCTTTGGGCAACATTCATTTGAAGCTGAATAAAAATATTCACTATTAAAAGTAATTATTTTATCATAATGCGAAAGAAATAAATATATATACACTAAACAAAAGCTTTAAGAACATCTTTCAAATTAAAAAAAAACCCCAAAACTTGTGGAATTGCACAATCGATAAAACTTCATTATTTTGGCTTGAAGATTATGGTCATAGTAACAATTTCTGTAGTCTGGTTTTGCCATCACAAAAATACTACCAAAGGGGAATTACATCACAGGGAAGTTGGAAATTTCCTTCCTTTTTTCCCTCCTGCTCCTGCAGTAACTTACTCCCAGGGTGTGCTAAGAACCTCATTTCCATTGCAGCCACTCAGAAGCGGATGAGGCGGTGCTGAGGGAGGTGACACTCAGCTGATGTGAGGCTCAGAGGTACCAGGATCTGTGGGTTTGGAGTGCCAGGAAAAGCAACAGAGGTGCTGAGGGAGAGCAGTATCAGCCACAGATTAGAAACCTTATGCACAAGGCTGGCTGTGTCTCAGCATTTAGTTCTGGGACTGGGAAGAAAAGGGCTGTGGCAGCAACTGGGTGTACTGGTGGACCTGCAGTGCTTACAACAGGAGCTGAACCACAAACTTAGGAAATTTTTAATTGTCCCTGATTGTAACTCCCATCAATCAGTAGAAGAAATATCATATGAACCTGCGTGTATTTTCTGCTTGCATCTGAAAATAATGTATTTATCCTATTCCATTAGCGTATTTTAATAAGCATTGCTTTGGGACACTATGCCTGCCAATTTATGTTTATGAGACTGTCAACAGAATTTACATGCCTAAGAAAATATGATACAACATTGCCAAAGCAGGGACTGCCTGTCAAATGAGGTTGTCATGGAGAAATGAGACATAGGAAAGCTCATACAAAAAGTGGTACACAGAGAATGCCAGGGATTTTTTTATTCCCCCTGTTGAGCTCAATAAATATTTATTTCAGTAAGGGAAGGGGTAAGAAAATAATGAAATTATGAGCCATATTGTGCAGTCATTTCTATTTAGGAAAACTTTTCATTGAAACTGGCCCAATACAAAAACACACCAGCAAGTAAAGTTCTTACATTCTGTATTGTGCATTTGGAAACAAATAATTTGCAGTTTAAATTTTGCCAGCAGCCCCCTGTCCTGCCTTGAAAATGAGCAAATCGGCACTGAAGGTAATTTCTGGAGTGTGCCATTGGGCTGGCTTGTTGCTGACTCCTGGAGTGGCTCTTAGGAGTCTTTGGGAGCTGATATTAATTAGACAGCTCCAGACAGCACTCAGCACTCAGACTGGTGCTAAAGCAGCTCAAGAATTTGAAGGTATTTAATGACCTTTTTGAACTTCTGCTCATATCAGTACTGAACAATTTGGGATTTCAGAGAAAAATACAAAGACAAATTCTTATCCAGGCTGACAAAGCAGGCAATTCGGTCTCTGTGAGATACTGGCAGTGACACCAACTTGACACATGTCAAGGAGATAGGAGGTAGCCAAGTGCTCTGGAGTTGTTTCCCTTATCATTATTTTAATTACTCCAGGGAGAAGATTAGATGCTGCTTGTTATTTACAGTTGATTCATAAAATGGTGATTATATAATGAGGGAAAACATTGAGGGGAATATCTCTTCAATTTTCAAACTCTCTAGGTAGAACTAATTCTCCCTGACTTTAGCTACTTAAAAATTATTATTGAAATCTAAGCAACAGATCTAGGCTTCCTAAACAGAGATATAGTCTACTTGAGACCATGATTCATCACCTTATAAATTAGGTGAAATGATTTCTTCCTCAAACACTCTTCTTTCCTCCAGTGGCACTAAAGGTACCCTAGAGAGGCCTGGAATTTATAAGAATGGATCTCTGAAGATTACAGGCCACTTTGAGCTGACACGTATGATGTAGTCATGGGCTGACAGTCTGAGGTGATATTTGCCACTGGTATTTGTGTCTTAGATTGCTTTGCCTCCAAAGACGTCCAAGACCTCTCTCTATCTTTTTTCTTTGGTATCAACTTCAAATTGCTGATGGCTTCTATGGGGAACTTTGAGCAACCAGCAAAAACAGCTGAATCAATTACAGTGTGACATTCACTTGGACCATCCATGAATAATTAGCATTCATTCTTTGTGGACTTCCAAAGCTAAACCTGTTTCCCAGGTGCACTCCAAACACCTTTGAATATTTTGGTATCCAGCCCAACTAACAGCTACCAAGCATTCAATTTGTTAATTGGATACATGTACATTTCCCTACCTCCTGCATAGGTATTCCAAGTGAAATTTGGTGTCCCTTCCAACCCAAACCATTGTATATGATGTGTGCAGAGTGATAGAAACTAACTGACATTTTCAGTCTGAGTAAATTCTTATTTTCGTTATTTTGAAGTTGAATACACCCCTGAGTATGGATCTATGCATTTTTCTTCAGAGTTAATTGCATTAATATCTGACCAACAAGTTATTGTGAACTGTAAGAAATGTAGAGCATATATATATGTATATATATATATATATATATATATATATATATGTGCTGTATAACTTTCACAAGATGTAATGGTATGCTAGCATATTATAAATACACTAGAATAATTTATTTATTATATTCCATTAGTGTATTTTAACAAGCATTGCTGTGGGACAGTATGCTTGCCAATTTATGTTTATGAGACTGTCAAGATAATTTACATGCCTGTGAAAATAAACAACATTGCCAGTGCAGGGCCTGCTTGTCAAATAATCTTGTCAGAAAAAAATGAAACACTACCAAGCTGAAGAGTAAAGCATATTCATTATTGTTGGCTACACAGATTCTAGGTGACACAATGAAATACATTTATGCCATTTTTCATGTATCATATGAATAAAAAAATGAGGGAGAGGGGTACTTCAGGCAGCCATATGTTGCAATGTACAAAACAGATTTAACACTCTATCACAGTTTTTTTCTTCAAAATAATAAAAATAATATTAAAAAGGTAGAAATACCTGAACCTCAGTAACTATAGCGGGCAAAATAAAATGCATTATTCATCTGGAAAACTAAAAATGTTACACAAAATCATGACTACTTCACAATGGTTAAGCTGAAATAAAATAGCTGCAGAGCTGTCTAGGGCTGAAAAAAATTACTGGTAAGAGTTCATTCAGGAGTTCTGACTAGATAATTATTGAGCTGCACTGACAAATTCTACACTTCCCTGCCAATTACACCTTCCAGGCCATGGCTTTTGGAATAATTTAAAGCAGTGAGATTTAGAATCTTGTTCTCATAATTCCCCATAGACAGCTAACTCTGCATTCCCTTCTTCAGGAGAAAAACCCCAAACTGTAAATGTACTCTCCTTCAAATTCTTCCTAACCATGGAACTGCCCTTGGAAACAGCCTCAGAGATGAAATGTATCCAGAAGGAAAAAAATTACCCCAAATCATCCCAGAGCAGATAAATAAGTCTCTCACTAAAGTCTTCAGAATGATCACTGTTACTGGCAAGCAGTGAGAATGACTTCAGAGAAAAATGGATAAGAGCATACAAAGGGGGGTCAGTGTTTATCAGAAAGACTGTAAAGGTATTCTCATTTACGTGGAGAGATTGCCTGTACACAGAGCAAGCAGCTTAGACGTGAATAATCTCTGCAGTGCACGGCACGGAGCGCGGCGGCAGCCGATGCTATCGGCAGCAGCACGGAGACAGACAATGAGCATGAGGATGATGAATGAAGAACAGGGATAGGGCTGAGAATCACAGGAGGGATGATAATTCAGTACCAGTGAGATAAATTAGAGGGGTACAAGATGAAACTTAGCTGCCTCAGATATGTATATGCACAGAGACTGAGGAGTAAGCTGGCTGCTGAAGGAGAGTGCTGCTCAGACACTGGAAAGGAAAGGTGAGATGTCCATGGAATTTCACTTGCCTTTCCCATGAACAAGCACTGTAAACTTAAACACAAGATGCCCTAAAAATCTGGGACCAAGCAGATCTGAACCTGCTGCTTTGGGCTGGCCTGGCCCCTCCACAGCAGTCTCCATCTGAATATCTCTTATGTAGGGTCAATTTTTGGCCAGTAAGTCACTCCCACAGTAGAAACCACACTACTATACTTCCTGTGCTTGCTGCAGCAGATTACACAAAAGACAGCAAAAAGATGTTTTAAGGGTCATTCCAAGCTGAAATTTTGCTAGAGGTGATGTCACGCTAGAGGTCATTCTATAATGATGGTCTGATGGATCTGTCTCATAGTGACTTTTAAGATGGCAGCTGCACTCTTTTGCTGACAGCTGTATTATACAGTTAATATTCAGCTAAAAACCTTGCCTCCAGAAGTAGATGACAAGATGGACATTAATGGGACTAAACTGCCTTACTTTACAACTTTCTTGATAGAAGTCCAAAGCTTATCAAGTAATAGGTTGGATTTTTGACAGATTTTTATAGTTTGTATGAGCAGAGTAAGTCACAGGTTAGAAAACAAAACACAAATGTTTATTATTATTATTATTATTGAATTTTAAAGTTTGTTAGATCCCAAGTGCAGAAATTTGGATTGATTAATTCAGTATTTAAAAAATAGAGTGAAAAAAGGAAAAAAACCTGAAAAAATGGTGTTGCTCTGTCATCCATTTGAAATTTCCAATGACAAGCTTCAAAACATATTTGAGTGCAACTCTATTTTGGAAACACAAGTAAATGTCTCAAAATAGCAAAGAATAAAATGTCCATTTAAAAAAATATGAACCAGAAGTGGGGTTGAAATAATAGGAATGGAGTCAGGTATTCTGTGGAGGTGATAAAACAGAAAATCACTGAACGGTTTAGGTTGAAAGGCACCTTTAAAGATCATGTGGTCCACCCCTTCCACCATTGACAAGAACATCCTCCACTAGATCAGGTTTCTCAAATCCTCATCCAACCTGACCTTGAACACTTCCACAGATGTAGAATCCTCTCTGGAAAACTTTCTGCAGTGTCTCATCACCCTCACAGTAAAATAATTCTTCCTTATAGCCAATCTAAATCTACTGTCCTTCAATATAAAACCCTTGTTGTTTCTCCTGTCATTACAGGCCCTTGTAAAAACTCTCGCTCCCTTTTTCTTATAAGCCCCTTACATACTGAAAGTCCATGTGTTGTGTAGCAGGATAAGTAGAAGTGAGATAAATTGCATAGAGAGGTAATGCTGTGTTTAATGGGGGAAATAATTTCACAAGAGAATTATAGATCATTTAAGACAGGCACAAACTAAGATTTGTCCAGAATCCTTGTCAGTACACATTAGTCCTGCCCCGTAATAAACTCTGTCTCTCAGCACTGGACCTCTGGACTAGGTGCTACCAATTTTGAATTTGAGCTGTTATCTATAAGAAATTGGATCTAGCTTTCCTCATAGCACTCTATCACATTCCCACACATGGTTGATTTAATTAACACTTTTCTGCAGCTCTTTCCCCTCCATCTAAGCTTCCATCTATTTATTTATATTTCCCCCCAGATTGTTGACTCTCGAGTTCTGTGAAATATTTTTAGGTACATTGCATCTAATGTAAAAGTACCACAAATCAATCTGCCTTTAACTTCTCAGGCACATATATACCCTATTTTAATGTGGCCATTTATGCTGCTGTGTAATACATCTTCATAGTGTTGGCTTAATCATGAATGACAAGTGTTGAAAATGTAATAAAGACAGGGACACATTAATCCATTTTGTATGAAAATGTGAAAAGGTAATCAGATTCTGAATGGCTGTATGCTTTAAAAATATACTGGCTGAGATTTCTTTTTCCATTCAGGATTCTCACCAGAGATTCTGATTAGAAAGATTTCAGTATAAAATTGCCTTAAAATATTACGATTGTGCCAAAAATGCACTGAGGAAGTTTTATAAAATTAGAGACGAATTTCAATCAGTAATGTGATGACCCCAAAGCTTCTGATACATTTTAAATATTCAGGGAAGTCTGTATTCCTTTTCTTTTTACAGAATCTTATACACCTTGCCCATGGGTAGAAATGCAGGGTGTATCATTATAATTTCTGAATATCCAGAGCTAATTAAATAATTATTGTTAGTAATTATTCCAGTCTCCACAGGAAGCTAAGGATACGTTTGTACAAAAATCTGTATAAAGAAATATTATCTTGGGTTTTTACCCTGCAAAAACAAGAAATAGGAGGAAAACTTGCATTCTGTTCAACAGACACTCTTGTAGCATGTTCTTTCTCACCCCTCAGTATTTAACATGTATTTCCCATGCTCTAGAGAATCTATGCAGCCTGACATAATGCAATGAGTTTTTTTGGTGCTTTTTTCTTTTTAGGAAAAAGAACAAATTATTTGCATCTTATATTTTTTTCACCACCATACTTGGAGTCTAAAGTTGTAGCATTGAGATGATTTAATTACTCCAACTTGCTGCTTCAAATTACTGTCTAGCCTAGGCTACAATCCAGTCATCTACAATACTTTCAGATTCACTTCATTACATTTGGTAGCTCAGACTGGCACTTAAATCCATTCTGTGCCACCATCCAAAAATAATCTTCCCACTAGTAAATATTCTGGTTCTACAGCTATTTCCCATTCTTTGTGAAGGAAACATCTCCCAGACCAAAGTAATGTTACAAAATAAAAGACCTTTTTAATTGTGATCATTCTCTGTTAAGCCTCTAAATTAAACCTACAGAAGTCCTGATGAAACTGAAAATATTTTTATAGTTATATAACTTTTAACAATTATATTCCAATGTCATCTTCACTCTTGAGCAAGAGATGATGCTCTGATTGCACCGCTGACAATGTAACTTCTTATAGCTCAGTATCATTGGTAGAGTTTGGCAGTGTGGCATATTTACCTCTTTGTGCTTTTTATCAGTTTGAAGTATTTTAGCTACAAAACATCAGAGTCAGATTTTCAGCTGCTTTGCAGAGTTTATTATACAGCCTCAAGAGCTGATGGCTCTAGACATCCTGCCTGGGAATTACAGTGATTTAATCAGCAATCTTACAGTTTCATCATTATTTCCAAAATAACTGAAGGAGTTCAGCACACAGCATAGATACTTTTCTCCCTGCACAAAACCTAGTAAAGGATAAAATCTTTTCAGCATGAAAAAAACATTGCATATAAGCAAGATGTATTCCTAAATGTGGAGTGGAAAGGTAAATGATTAGAACATTTCCCACAAGCCCGTGCAAATTATATAAAACCAAAAATTGGTTCTGTCAATCATTTTTCATTTAACACTTTCAATTAACTTAAAATGCTGTAGGATGCCACTTTAAATTATCTAGTTAATAGAGTAGGAAGAGGAAGGATTGGCTTCCTGCTGTGGCTAAGGCAGTCCAAAACCAAAGTGGATTCAGCTCTACCTGCAGAGCTCCTGTACAGTCTAAAGCTGTTCATCTTGCAGAAAAGCCACAAAGGAAGGATGATGGTGGATCACCTCCTACAGAGATGGGTCATAGCCTTGCTTCAGTGGGTTTCTCCCGGGAGCTCTTGTGCTATTAGTAGCTTCCTACAACAAACAGAATGGAATCCATTTCAATCTTTGCTGGCAGCATATGAAATAATATTTTATCTAAACTACAATTCTGTTTTAACATCTATCTTGTTTCTTGCTAACCAATGTTTTAATGAATAGCACTGAGACCATGTCCATATTTTGTGAACTATGGTAATGGCATTTCAGGAGTAACAGAAATGAGGAGAGAATTAATTTATTTTTTGCAATGATTGTTTATACAAGGTCTCTGTGTGTCACAAAATAGGTTATAAATGAGGGAGCACTGGAACAGCACCTCCTGAGCTCTACTTTGTAAAGAAACCTTAAATAGAAATGGAAATGTCACGTTCATGCACAGTGAGTTTCATTCTTTTCCCCTTTAATTTTGAAGAAAAACTCAGGTTTATTATAAGGGTTAGCACAGGCTATCGTATGTTGGTAAAAACCTTAGATAAATGCTGCAGACAAATTTCTGAAATTATTTTTGACTCACCAAATCTTTTACAATCTATGTGATAATTTTGTTGCTCTTTAGGAAGACTGAAATACACTACATGCAGTTCTGCCTCCTATAGTTCTAGACTATTTCAAAACAGACAGATAATACAAAGGGTCCAGGTCGATACAGACCCTTCCACAGTAATTCATAGGGATGCTCAGGACAATAGGAGCTACTGGTGTGTCAGAGTGCTTTGAACACTGTGGTATCATAAGAATATCCAGGTACAGGGTGAGAAACGTCATTTTGAACCTCTATTTAGACTAGGGCTGAATAATACTCCTGTGAATGTATTTTATATGTCCTCTGAATCAGGACACAGTCACTTTCCACATGAAAAGCTTCAGGCTTGCCATGTATATTGCAGCTCTGTACAGAAATGAGTTGGCTTTGACCATACAAGGTGTGAGTCAGCTAAGCCTTAAAATACTTTTTTTTTTCCTGTGGAGAGCAGTGAATAGGGGTGTCACACAAACCATTTGGTCATTTTCACATGTATAATATAGGCTCATAATATAGATTGAGAACTGCAGCAAGTTCAAGAACTCCATTCCTAAAGTGCTTTCTTCTTTGCAACCAGTTGGTAAGAGGCAATTTTGGTGGAAGATTCATTATTGAAAAAAAGGCTCTGCTTGAGTTTGTTCTCTGGCTTTTCTTAATAAGGAAGAAGAGTAGGGACTTCTGCAAATGATCTCAAGACAGACACCTAAAATGGCACATGAAACTTGTTCAAGTGAGGCTGTTTTCTCTTTATTTTCACAGAGGGAGACCATGGTGATTAATACACATGTAAGCATTTACAGAAACCTAAATTTAGGGAAGAAGAAGCTCATTCTGTACACAGCTGAGGAAGTGATAATTGGCATATAATATCCCAATAAAGGAAGATGAAAGTAGATACTTAGCCTGAGTGAGTAAATTCCCTAAACCTGCTGTAAACTGTCAGTGATGGAAGGCAAGTTTTGAAACCTGCTCCAGAAGGACACCGTTACCAGTGTCTAAAAGCACAGATCTATAGATAGGGACCAAGATGGGCTGTGAGACATCCCCTGCTGCAATGTTATCATATTGTGTGTAATATGTATATTATATATCACCTGCAAGGAGATTCTGAGAAAGGAAAAAGCAAGGCTTCAGTTATTGTTTCTTAGACTGTGCTGTTCCTTATAATATATGTTTCTTCTGTGGTTCCTTTAGAGAGACCAGATAGGGAGAAAAAAAACCCAAAACCAATATATTTTGACTAGTAATAAGAACAGGAAAGAAAAAAAAAATAAGGTTGTGAGTCTGGCTATTTCATCTGGCATTATCTGATAGGTGGTATTTAACAAAATAAAGTTGGGGTTACTGTGGTATATTCCCAAGCTGGCATTCTCTATATCTAGCCCAACAATTTCTATAGATAAATATAACTTCTCTAACTTTAATTGTTCTCTATGTAAAGCCCCATTCCAGTTGTCAGTCCAGGTGAGTGCAATCTTGTCACTACTAATTCATATGTCTTATACCTTAGAAGGTTACAAAGAAGGTTTGTAGTTAAGCAACTGAATAAATCTACTAGCACAAGTGTCTGCCTTCAGATTAAGTCATGGAGATGTTGGTAACCAAATGACAGCTGGGTGTTTAACACTGAGCTGCTGTAGCCCTTGATTCATTCACCTGCCAAAACACACTCCTCTAAGTAAACACATGCCTCTAAGTGCCATTTGAGATTTCTTCTGCCATGTAGGGATCAGATCGATATAAAGCTTATAGATTTGGCACAGGAATTAAAGGAGGACTACAGTCACCTGCACTGGCATGAAGACCAGCAGAGACAGCCCAGAACATCTTCCATGGTACAAATATTTACCTTCAGGTAACCAAATCAAGCCCTAAGTAGGTCAATGTCAAGTTGGACATGAGTCAGAGTGCCCTGGCAGCCAGGAGGGCCAGCCAGGCAAGGGAGGGGATTGTCCTGCTCTGCTCTGGGCTGGGGAAGCCTCACCTTGAGCCCTGGGGGCAGTTTTGGGAACCACAACATAAAAGAGAAATTAAGCCACTAGAGAATACCCAAAGGAGGGCAACAGAGATGGTGAAGGGCCTTGAGGGGAAGCTGTTTGAGGAGCAGCTGAGGGCATTTGGTGTGTTCAGCCTGGAGGAGATTGAGGGCAGACCCCACTGCAGTTACAACTTCCTTGTGAGAGTATGAGGAGGGTCAGGCACTGATCTCTGCTCTGTGGTGACCACGGACAGGACCAAGGGAATGGTCTGAAGTTGTGTCAGGGGAGGCTTAGGTTGGGTATTAGAGAAAGGTTCTTCATCCAGAGAGTGATGGAGCACTGAATAGGCTCCCCAGGGCAGTGCTCACAGCACCAGCCTGACAAAATTCCAGAAGCTTTTGGATGATACTGCTGGAGACAAGGTGTGGCTCCTGGGACTGTCCTGTGCAGGGCCAGGAACGGGGCTTGATGATCCTTGTGGGTCCCTTCAAACTCAGAATATTCTGTAATTCTGTGATATTTAGTAGAGTTAGGAGAATTATCATACAGTCCCAGAATCCACTCATGGAATGTCCAATGGAATACTTCCACTTTAGCTTTGATTATATATTTAAGCAAAGTTATTGACAATTATGTAACAGGGTTTTTTTATGGATGACCATGGGTTAAACAGGCTCTTGGCTACATGCCATGGCTGATTGTGTAGTATAAGCTTCATGAGTAAGTGTATTTTGACCACAACAAGGGATTGAATTAGATAATAAATAAATAATCAACTGCAGTTTGTTTGCTCCAAGTCTTCCATCTTTGACATTGTTATATAACAACTCAACACACTCTGTACATTGCTTCATATTTTATAAGGCAAAAGCCACCCTAATGTCTGTATCAAGCTACCCACTCTTTAATTAAGTTGCTGTAAAAACAAGTTAGAGAAAAATACAAAGTTTAAAATTGAGAGTAGAAATGTCAACAGTATTAAATTCAGTCAAATAGACAAAGCTGATGACACAGAGCAAATCACATTAAAATGATCCACAAGTGATTAACATTACTTTTGTTTGAATCAGGCTCTATGTTCTTTAAATCCACATCCTTAATCTGTACAGTATTTAGCTACACATGACAAAACAACATGTCTTCTGCTCTGCCTAAAGCTACTTTTCCTCTTGGAAGCTTTTATAGAAAACACTGGAAAAGCATTAATGCTGATTTTCAAAACGTGTCACCTAGAAGTAGATATTTCAGTATCAATAATTACATCTTTTAAGTTAATAAATAGCAGATGATCACCTTCTAGATGATTCCTAATTGTAGTATGAAATGTAAATTCTATTTCTGTTTACTGAAATCACTTAGGACTAAAGAGTTAAAGTGTTACATTAGTACCTTATTCTACAAATCATTTCACTGATTACTTGTAGATACATATTCCATGAAGTATGCTCATCAACATTGTCACTAAATCAGAGAAAATAGGATTAGAAGGAACCTAAAGGTCACTCAGTCCATTTTCTTGTCTCAAGTCATGATCAACCATACATAGAAAACTCTGATGGATGAAAGAGATTATGCTTTCTACAAAATCTCTTCCAGCAATGCTTATTTTGATACTTAGAAAATGTTTCCCTGATGTTTAAACTAATTTTCTTCTATTTCAGTATAAGTCCACTGTTTCTGATTGAACAATACTTGTAGAGAAAGCTCATTTATCTCTTATACTCATTTGTTATCATGTTTAAGATTTGTTATCATTTGTTATATGTTTAAGACAAGTTATCATCCCTCCTTTAAGGATTCTTTTTTTTTCCTAGTAGAAGCAGTCTGAGCACCTTCAATAGGCCAAGATTTCTGACCTATTGACCTATTGACCTCAAGTGTATTACATGGTCTGAATTTCTCTGAGCAACCTCATCAAGTTTCCAACCCTTGGCCCAGGAGCACTATGTCAGTGTAGAGCCCAGTGCTTGCTGGGCATGGTGAGGGTGAGTGTGTGTCCTGTCCTGTCCCCTGCCCATCCTCATCTGTTCACTTGACTTCCCAGTTGACCTCGGACATTTTGTGCTTGTATAACACTCACCAACTTTCACCAGGGAGTGACTGCACAGACCTAACTCTGCTTGAGTATTGCAGGACTGCACCCAGGTCTGCCAGGCCACCAACCTATGTCTGACATGGTCATACCTGTTGCCCAACTTGGCTTCCCTTGTTCTGCAGTCCTGTTCCTGCTACCACTTTGTAGAAACATTTTGTTTCCCTCCCTTTAGAACAGTCTTGAATCTGTCTGGAAACTGTCTTGGGTTTTCTTCATCTTTTTTTTTGCTGATTTGTAAAGATAATTTTGTATTCTAGTCCTTCCTTCAAATCTTAGTGCAGCCCCTCCTGGCTTGGTGCTGATTAGTAATTAAATAAGTATACACTTCATGCTTTTGAAATAATTAAGGGAAATATCGAGTGGTGGCAGACTGAAGACAGACCTTGTGAAATTCCACTTACAGCATCCTTCCAACTTGGCAGTGAACCTAATAGCTACTTTCCCCAGTATGATATCCTTCCTTTCCAGCCGTGCCATATTTCTTTAGCTTGTTTAAGAGAAACCTGCTGAAGTTTAGCCACATGATCTCTGTTCCTTTTCTCTTCTTTTTTCAGGAAAGCTCTTAACTTCTCACAGAAGGAAGCTGAAAAACTCTGACATGATTTGTTCTCGGCTGTTCTTCAGCTCCTTATAAACATGTACTAGCTGTATACATGTAGTTCAATTATTTATTCCCGTATTTTCACAGGAACTGAAGGTCAGCTGCTAGGTTACTCCTTACACCCATTAAAAATAGACAATACATTTTCCTTCTCTGGGCTTCAGAAGCAACACTAGTCCTTATGAGTTCACAAAGTTGCTGACCCTGAGACTGTTCGAGTCAGTACCATAAAGTGATTTTCATCAAGCTCAGACAGTTCAAACTTATCTACCTGCTCTCTAATTGGCTCATGTCACTGCTCTTCTGGCCCGAGATTTTACCCCTCGTTGTTCACGGTGACGTAATGAGCTGCCTGATGAACACTGTTATTGTCAGTGAGGGCTGAAGCCGAAAATGCAGTAAATGCTTTAACTCTCCTTTGTATTGCCTGTCAATAGCTATCTCTCCTTGGTAAGCACCAGATCAACTCTTTGCTTGATCTCCTTATTCCTTGGTAACATATTGCATTTACAAAAGATTCTTGTTTTCTTGTCACCCTTACTAGAACATTTGCTACATTTTTTCCTTGTTAAATGTAAGTTTCTAAATCTGCTTTTAGCCACCTAATAGGAGCAGACTGCTTTTACAAGGGTACTAACTGGGTTATTTGAGTATCTGAAGATTCTGTTCAGGTGCTTAAATGCAGATTTACATCTCCAACTTTAAACTTTGACGTCTGAAACTGTTGGCTTATGTAAAGAAGTATCATATCCATTTACCTGCTTTCATTAACAAAATAGGACAGGGGGTACAAGACAAATACTACGTCAAATTTAAAGTCAAACAGTATATCCAATTTAGCAGACCTTCAGTCTTTTAAAATGTTGTTGTTTGCTTAATTCATTTTAAAAGCATAAGCTCTTTCTTTTAATGCTTTTGTTAATTCTTCCAATAAAACATCAATCTTTTTTCCTTTCACACATGTAACAGTCAGAAGCTTGTTTCTTGATTTAAAATTAAAACAATTACTTACAGCATTATTTCCTTAATAGAAAAGCCTTAAAATTATCTCCCAATTTGGAGTGCCTCAGTGGTTCCTACGAAGTGGTTATCAATGGTGCCTAGCTTCCTTTCCACTTCAAAATAGAAGAATCTTGTTAATGTTAACACTTCCCACTCTTTCAGGCATTCTGAACAGCTTTAAATTATTTTTTTTCCCTTTAGAATAGTGAGAGAAAGAATTATCTTATACCTAGGGCTGCAAACTAGGTTTCCAACAAAAGTAAATCCACATGGCTCCTGTTCATGAGCACTTCATGACCAGAAAAAATCAACTTCTGGTTTGTCCACACAAACATTTCTCTAAGCTGCCTAAATGCAAGAGTACTCTGTTAGAAGAGTTAATTAAGAAAATTACTGAATCCACAGATTGCAAACTCTATTGTGCATACATTATCTTATCCATCTGTGAAGACATAGCGGATTTGCTGTATGGGTAGAATTTTTCATATGTACCAGAGTAGTAACAGACTTAATGGCAATGCCTTACTTAAGCTTTTTATATTACTTATACAAGGAAATCTTATCACATTTTTTCTACTTTTGATAGTTACGCGTTACTTGTTTCCCTGGATTCAGTTTTTCCCATTGATAGATAATGCCAGTTTGTTGTCTCTAGACCAGACAGACTCTGCTGCTGTGTCATGTTGAGCCAGAGGGTTTCATGTGGAGGTATCTGTGACACAACATCTGGATGCAATCATCAAACGTGTTGCAATGTTGTAAAATATATATGGAGGTTTTTTTCTCCTCTTAACTCATGCTTCAGAGGTAAAGAACAATTCTGGTTTATGTTCCAAACATACTGGCAGAAACAGGCAGCCAGGCTTCTTAACTTCAGCCTGAAACATAATGTAAAGCAATTGATAAGAGGACCTTCTAATGAAATGCACTGGGATCAGCACACATCCTCTTCTGATTCCTGCACAGGGTAATCACCATGTAAAACTTTCTTCCTCCTATTAGTCTGGGGGAATAAACAAAAATAAAAAATAAAAAAGGCGTAAAGAAGAAAAATACCTACAAATAAAGTACAAAATATCACCATGGCTAGTCTAGTTATGCATAATAAAACTGATATATATTCAACATAAGCATGGAATTGAAGTGTCTCACATACATTAGAGCACACTAAAAATAATTGAGCATTTAATTGCAAGAATGAGATAGAAATTATTCATTAAAAATATGTTTGAAGATTTGAAATTCTAGTTCTCAAACAGTAATCATTATACAAAAGAAAAATTATTGTTCTGTGTATTGGTATCTCATTAGTCAAATTTTTCCATTCTGGATTTTAGGGTTGTTTGTGGATGGGAGGAGCTGAAAACAATTATTTTCGGTTTTGTTGGGGGTTTTTTGGGGGGGTTTTTTGGTTGGTATTTTTTTGTGTTTGTTGTTTCGAGTTTTGTTTGTTTTGTTGTTGTTGTATTGTTTTGTTTGAAGATATTGCTTGAAGACTTGTTGAATATTACTTGAATTATTGATATTGGCCATTTCTGACACTTCCCACTGGGACTTTTCTACATTTTCAGGCAAAGACATGATATTGCTTCTATTTCAGCCATAGTGGTTTTTCACAATGGACAAAATTCTCAACTTAGGATTCCTAAGCCATCTGAAATAGCCAAGCTCTGGGAGAGAAGGTGAGAAGCTATTGGAGCTCCCACTGATGTGGCCCATTTCTTACCATTGTTGTGGGTGAGCCAACAGACTCAGGCTGAGATGCACCTATTTTTTCTATAGCTATTTGTCAGTATTTACCTTCTACCTGAACTCCCAGTAACACCAGTAACTCAGTGCGTCCCATAGAGTCTTCATGTTGGTTCTGTTTTGTACCTGACATGTATCAGGTTGAGGTTCAGGGAGTAAGTGATTTCACAGGGAAGAAAGGGACTTTTGACAAGGTTGAGGGATGAACTTCAGTCACGGTAAATAAGAAAGTCTCTAATCGCTTTAATATCACATTATTACTATGATTATGATTAAATCCATCAAGTGTTTCCAGAGCTTCAGTCTCTATCTTTTCAATGGCAGTGATGACAAAATATGTAGGTGAAGAAATGTTTCTATGCAGGAGATGCGTGACAATTTATAGGCTCTCAATGCCCTTCAGACAGAACTCTAGATGCAATGTTTCCAATTTATAACTATTCCAGAGTGCACCTGTAATAAATAGATCCCAGCTTGTAGAGTGTTTGAACACAAAATTGTCTGGAATTCAATAAGTTTCTCTGTGATGAAAAAATGATCAGTATCAGTAACAACTTCATATCACCCACAAGCTTGCTGCCACTTTACTCAACATGAGTAGCCAGTCTTCAGGAGTTCATAATTCAGACATATGCACATCCTAATCTTCCTGCAGAGAAGACATAAATCCCACATAACTGAATGTATGGAAGAAATACCACCAGGCGGAAGAGAAAAATCCAGGTGTGCTTCACACCTGGAGTGTGGAAATCTCTCTCAGAAATCCCAAAACTTTAGAGGATGTACCATGGATCCAGACAGACCTAAGTTTGGAACAAAATGGAGTTCCTTCTGATCCTCATGACTCAGTGGAAGTTGAATCCCTGACAATTTTGTCTGACTTTACTCTCTAATCACAAAATAATTAAGGGTACCTTGTAACTGAATTTTGCTAAACCATTGTTGCATTTACTACCAAACTTTAAAATTGCTGGTTTATATCAATAAAAATATGAAGAATATCACTCCATCCGTAGCATTTATTAATTTGTTATCCTACCAGATGTTGTTTAGTGCAGCATTTCCCCGAGAACCATTGGTTCTGAGCCTGGCTTAATGCATTTTCTAGTTGAACTGCAGCTGATCTTACATAACAGCTTTTTCATTTCTCCCTGAATAAAACCCTTAATGTCAAATTTCAGTTTCTGTGCCATTATGTCCCAGCATCAGCAGTTCTATGTGTTCTATCAATTATAATACAGTTCTTTATCTACATGGAGGAGAACTAGCAGTAAAAAAAGAGGTGGTGTTTTCTGACAGTTTGGAAGGTAAACAAATCCTTGCAAAAGTGGAGATAGGCATTCCCACTTTCGTCTCTGACCCAGCTCCTGGGGGCAGTGCCACTTTTCAGAGAAGGAAAATGTATATTCCTGAAACTCAGAACCCTTTCAAAAAGACTAATTTTCTCAGCAGTTGATCTCCAACTGAAGAAAGAACATTTCAGTGATAAAACCAAGGTGGAGATGTTCTCCATACATTCAGCTGCAAGGATTCAGTCCTCTGAGGATGTCAACATCTTTTCCACGTGTATCCTAAAACCATTCCTCTTGCTGCATCCTGTACCATCACTTCATTTACTTTCAGTGATAACACAGACATGTTAACTTGTTGCTGCTTCTTTTCCTCCATTCCCTTTAGCAGAAGAAATTGCACATTTTACCCTGTCCAATGCAAGATTGTCCGTTTACTCAGTAACCAGCAGTGTTCCTCAAATTTTGCTGCTATTTTCCAGAATTTTGGGTACTTTTACAGACAGCCATGAGAGAGGCTAGACAGACTTTACCTGCTCTCTCAGGACTCAGTGTCTAAATCATACAACTCCTTAAAGGGAGCATTCCAGGTCTGGATACATCTGTCTCTCTGCAGGGATTGTAAAAAGGGCTGTATAAAATTATGCAGTTAGATGGGTGTGTGTGCAAGGCTTCATGATACAAATATTACATTAAAACTTTTGCAGGGCTTTTCTGCAGAGCTGGAAAGGGTTACTGACCACTTATAAATGCTTTTCTTTTTTCCAAACTTTAAGTGGAAGGTGCAGGTCCTAAAAATTCATTCATTGTTTGTCCTCTCTGAAAAAAAGGAAATAGATTTTAAAAGCAATGGCATTGATTCTTCATTAGAGTGTAAGATTATGAGATCTTAGCCATGAATAGCTAAGGGTCATTACAGCACATATTGGATTTATAGTCAATAAAATAATTACTTGATTCAACCTTAGGTACTAGGTCAATTAATTATATTTTAAAAATTATTTCTGGCTTCAAGGATTGTTTTGCTTATATTGCATAGCAAAGTAATGATATAATTAGGAAGAAATTACAACTGTGGCAACGTACATTTCCATTCAAATAAAAAGTAGAATGAATGTGTATTTCAGTCAAGATCATTTATATACATTTTTGCACACCAAGCTAAACTAATCAAGTCTAGCTTCCTCTGTCATAGAAAGAAATTCATATTGTCTAAATCAGATCAGGATCGAAGCAGTTAATTGAATTACTAATGGCATGTAATTAACTGGCAATCAGTGAGATATACATTCAGGATCAATATCAGCAAGTCAACACATAAACCACTGTACTGCACACCTACAAAATGTTAATATATATGGAGACTATTTTTTAAACATTCTTTTATAATCAATTTAAAAATGTATAATCACAGATGCACACATCTATTTACACAGTTATGCAGACAGTTCACACACCAAGACACCTCACAGGCCATGCTATTCCCACCATCCCTCTCTTTGGAGGAGTGTAATCACTACTTGCATCCCTCTCACATGGGAGATAGGGCTGCTCCAGCTGGATGTCTGCCTGTGTTTCTCCATGCAAACCCCGATGCCCGTGCAGGGAGATCCCCTGTAAGACCACAGACACCCACTCAGGGGTCCCTGCTTCCCACCCCTGGCTGTTCCTCACTGGGGGACACCTTTTGCTCTGGAGTCACAGTGGAGGGAGGATGTTTAGCACGGTTTGGGCAGGGGGCTGCCATCACACACTGACTTCTGGCAACACCAGACCAGGTTTAAACCACTGCTCTGTTACAGTGACTCTTTATTTTCATACTAAGGACTGTAGCATCAGCTCCAGGTAGATTCTATTTCCATTTACACATAACGAGTCTGGTGTGTCGAGGTAAGTCTTTAATTTTGTGCATTTCTGTGATTTCTGTGCTGTTGATGGAATGACAGTTCCTTCTATCCTTTTATTTATTTATTTATTAAAATACCAAACTTTCACACACTGTGTTCAAAACAATATCTTGTTCTGAAATTGTTCATAGCTGGTTTTCTCTGTTTCTTAAAAAAAAAAAAAATGAAAAAGTCTTTGTTTATCCTGTAGCTGTATAGGTGTTTTTTATTAAACCAAAATAAAATAAAACTGGCTGCTTCAGCTTTGTTGAGGGCTGGCAAACTGCTTTCTAGCCTCAGCACTGATTGACATGGTGTGGATTTATCTTTGCAGACTGACTTCAGGCCGACATAACCAGTCCCTGTAGTATAACCTGCTGATAGCACCGAATGATAATAAGTAGTAGATAGTAAGTGATAGTAAGTAGATAGTGAGTAAAGGACACTTGTGTAGCAAGAAGTGAGGAACTTGAAAGCATTTGCCTTGCTTTACATCTTGAAACACAGGTTGACTTTCACCTGAATTCTTCAGTAAAAGATATAAACCAGAAAAGTTGGCACAGATTCTTCTTTTATTAGGTTACACTGAAGTAACAAAATACAGCAAAGGAAACTTAAAAAGCCAGGAATATGAAAATTAAGGAAAAATTTGTATAATTTTCATACCACATATTATTGATTTTTATGTTTAAAAACATATGGCCTTTGAATGAAGATTTTTCACCATTGCAGGCATTTCTGGTGACTGCATTTTGAGGAGATTGCCTACTGTCTGAGAAGGAATAACAGCATCCTGATGCATTTTTCTGAGCGACAGCATGTGAGAGATTTCTCTGCTCTACCTAGCTGCTATATTTAATTAAATTTGGAAGAGCTTCATAGGTCTGAAATACTGAATTTCCCTGTCTCAATCAACAGGATTAAACTACATAAAGGAATTGGAGGGACAAACAGGCAGACACTTACATATACACAAACACTGTGATGATTTTTAAAATGTTAGCTTTAAAAAAAATATAAAGAGGAAAATGCTTTGAGGATTTTGCAAGTAGACGTATTTATTTTTCTTCATCGTTGTTTGAAGAAACAAAACAAAAATAAATCCAAGTATAAAATTTGAATTGGAAAATGGAAGAGTTCATCCTGCTTGGTATTTTTATCAGAAACAGACACATCAGCTCTATCTTTTAATGATTTAGAGCACTAAGTACTGGAGGATTCAAAGCATTCCAAATTTTATTTGAAACTATTCTGCAGGTACCTTTTGTACTACCAGCATTTTCATTTCAGGCAATCTCCCATCATATTGAAAAAAATCCTCTGTGATTTGAAAGAAACAAGATTATGGTAGTTCTGTAATATGTAAATAGAGATTTAGATTAACTAACTCTGACTGCATAAAAATTAATGAAGAATATGACTATGAAGTTAAAATTCATAAATATATAGTATTATGTCTCTACTACGGGCAAAAATATAATTATTAAAACTCTGAAAGTGTTATGCATATGTATATGTTAAGGTTCATTGTTCTATGGAATTTCAAACTTATTAGGAGAGGATATCCAGAAAACACAAAAATCTTTTATAAAATATTTGCTTTCTCACAGTCTTGTTTTATTTCCTCCCTTATCTCATCTAAATTGGCAACAACATTATTCTTAAGGACCGAGGTTGTAACAACCTTCTCACTTAATCAGTGGATACTAAGCTATAGTTTGTCACATGTGCCCATGATTCAAAAAAGAAACTCCAATCACTGACCCATTTGAAATAATTAAGCAAGTAATTCAGTGTTGCACCCTCACTGCATGTAGTGATACTACTTAGTTATCATTGGAAAAGGACTTTTTTCTGTAGAGGCATAAAAGCTGATTGCATAGGAGAGACATTTTTTTTCAGACAAGATGCATTGAATGCTCTTTAGGCAGAAATTTTTCAGCTGCTTACTTCAAAAAATTAGGTCATTTTTCCTCTACTGAAACTGTTGTCATCAGCTAAAAGTGTATGTTAGTGTATTCTTTCCATTTGTTTCCAGATGATTTCAATGTATAACGCAGCATATTTGACTTGTACGTTTCCTTCCCAGCAGACTACTGACCCTTCCTTTTGCTGAGACATCAGAAATAATTTTAAACTCTTCACTTTGTGCAAGTGCCACTGACCCAAAATGAAATAACAACAGTGAAATTTCAGAAATGGGTAGTGTCAAACTATCAATCAGATGAAAATCATGACAACATTAATTCTAGCTAAGCTCTAAGCTCAAAGGATCATCTAGGAAGAGTACTTCAGTGCTACAGCTCTTCAAATTAAAAAAAAATCACAGACATTTAGTGCTTTGTGTTAATTTTGTATTTAATAATAACAATGTTATAATTTATGTGATGGTAAATGTCGAATTTGGACAACTTTATTCATCGTGTCCTATGCAACTTAAAAGTCTGACAGAGACCATCAAGTTCCTAAATAATGTAGCTAATGGACAATCTCTTTCATGTAATGAAGATTTAAATTGCAAAAAGATGTCCAAAATGTGATATCATCCTTTTAATTCTGAGTTCTACTGGGCAGCCTGATGACTTGCCTTTTTCTGATTTTTCTGGAACTTCTCTCTAGTAACAAAAAAGTGACTCAACCAATCCAAAGCTGAAGGCAGAGTTGAAAACTGGTTTCTATTTTGTCAGAAAGAGCTACACAGACCACAATTACATATGGAGAGTGCAAAGGAATAAAGGATGGGTCTGGGATGCTTGGGTCACTGTCAAGCATCTCTCATCTTCACCCTCAAAAATCACAGGGCCCTTGGTCTCTGATTAGCTAAACAAGAAATTCTCTTCAGGTTAACTTTTTCTGCTCTGATCATTCCTCAAACTCTTCTTTACACTTCTTTCAATGAGTTCTTGTTTCTTGATAATGAGTCATGCACAGTCAGGCAAAGAAAAAGCTTTGGCTGTGCTCTGCTTGAACACTTGCCTACCATACTAAATATCCCTTGACTGGTACAATGGGGTTTTCAGGCTGATTATGCACATCAAACAGGCCATTAACAAAACAGCATCATCCTCACCCAACAAATGTTGTTCATGATGCTAATTCTTGTTAGTAGCAACTAAATTTCTCATGGGTTTTTTTATACTATTAATTGTCTTAGCACAGATCTTATTTTGGTCTTTGGGATCTCTGTGTGCTCTTAGTGTTGTTGCTGCTCATGTTCTGCATTACTTGTAACAATGCCATATGCTTAAACTTCACATTTTTATGGCAACATCATTAAAGCAGATAACAGCTAAGTTTAATATCAAAACTTATTTGATAAAAACAAAAAAAATCACCTCTTCTTTTTTTTCTGAATAACCTCCAAAATTTCCCCTTTAATAGGTTTCTACTCCACCATTCAATTTTTAGTACTCTAATCCAGTTTAACAAGTAGTCTATTATACAGCATCAATTTCCTATGTTTCGCTAAAAATATCAGGGATGTTTTTCAATTTCTTTATCTAGAAAATCAATTACGTTTTACAAGCAAAAGTTGTCATGTCAGGCCATCATGTTCCTGTGCGTTGCATATTTCCCCTTTTTACCTATCTCAATTTCTCTAATTATTCTTTCCCATAAAACTTGCTTTTTCACGTGACCAAGGGTAGGTTAGCACCTTAGTCCCAACCTGAATTACTGCCCTTTGTAAATATTTATCATATATGTAGTTCTCAAATCAAGTGTTTATATACTCAGCATAAGGAATATTGGTACAAATTTTACAGTTTATCCAGTGTACCATTTATTCCAGAATTCTGCAATAGTGTTTATCTATTTTGCAATTCAAACATGAGATTTAGTTCATCTTAGGTGTAATAATTCAGATTCTCATTTTGTTCTTAACATGTTTTTGTCCATTATGCAGCCTCTGTTTATCTTCCTTTGTTTCACTTATTCCTTTTCAGTGAAAAACAAGGTATTTGTATGAGATTTAGACAACACATAATTTTTACAATTTCTTCTTTCTTTTTTGCCTATATCAAAAATCTTTGTTAATCATGTTCACATTCTGAACTCAGGGTGGACTGAGCTTGATTTTTGATAGCTTGCATTTTGCCTTTATTTGATCTGAGTCACCTTTTGATTTGTAGGACTTTTGTGGTGTTAATTTGCCTTTTCACATTCAGAATAAATGCTCAGTTAATGCATAATAACTTCAGTGAAGTTAGTATTTATCTAAATCAGCTCATATTCCTTCTTCGTTTTGCTCCTTGATCATGGCCTGAAACTTTCACATGATTTTTTTCCCTTTTTTTTTTTTTTTTTTTTTTTTTTGTTAAAGATATTGCCCCTTCCATTAAATACCAGTCTTTGACCTTGTTTTGCTAATTGATATTCTCGATTTTTAAAAAAGCTAACTGATTTTAAATAAAAAAGGGAAAAGAGAAGAAATATATTCACTGATGAGGAAAAGAGAAATTTATATCCAAGAAAGAGATTGTTTTGCAAGTACAAATGTCCATGCCAATTCAAATCCAATGATACTGAAGTCAAGCTTAAGGCTTTTAAATGCTATTTTCCACTTCCTGTGTGCAAGGCTGTTTGTCTATCCTTCTTAGAACAGTTTGCAAAATTAATTGATTGAGAACCATAATTCCCTACAGGGTAGACAATTATTATTCTCAATTAGAGATGGATAAACAAACATTCAGGTTAAGTGACACATCCAGAGTTCATCTTTGGGGTGCAACTGTGCCCTCCTGAGTGACACTCGTGTAGATTATGAGTGACACTCATGCCCAGCCCATTTACTGTTGCTTTGGGGAAAGAAGTCTGCAGGGACACCTCACTGGGACCTGCCTCACTATTTACAGGGGGCTTTAAAAAAAGAGGGAGAGTGACTTTTTATATGGGCAGATAGTGATAGGACATGGGGAATGGTTTTAGTCTAGAAGAGGAAATATTTACATGAGATATTATTAAAAAAATTCATTGTGAGGGTGGTAAGGCACTAGAACAAGTTGCCCACAGAAGCTGTGGATGCCCTATCCCTGAGATATTCAAGGGCAGGTTGGATGGGGGCTTTGAGCAAGGGATAGTGGAAGGTGTCCCATGGCAGGGGGGCTGGAACTAAATAATATTTACAGTCTCTTCCCACCTAAGTCATTCTGTGATTCTGGGATTTGCATGCACCTTTACTACTGCCCACCTCTACCTAGCTTGCATTTAAATTTACCTGCTCCAAATGGACCCTGATCAACAATTATTATCACAACAATAGCATGAACTTTCAACAGAGACCTTTGCAAAGTCAACAAAGAAAGCTCCATGGTGACTGAAAATCAATAGGGCAGAGAGAAGAATAAAAATTATTTTTGTAATGACTCTTTTGAAACGAGTATTCGAGTTGCATGAGAACTCATGACTCAAATAGTGTTGCATGGTCTTATGAATAGTAATGAAATCAAATCCTAAACAGAGGTATTAGATTTTAATTGAGCTATTCTTTAAAAGGTTTTTTTTCACAGTGTCAAGGTCATATTCTCACAGATAAGAAGTTTATTATACAAGAACAGTGATAATAGGCACTGGAGACATATTGAGTATATGCTCTATGCTACACAAAAAAGAGAGAAAATATACTAAAAGCAGTAATTGAAGTATACACAGAAGACATTCTCATTTATAAGTAATTTAAATTATTTACGCATATAAGAGGCTGTTAAGTAGAGGATGTATAATTTTTTTTTTCCACATAACTCTCGTTACTATTCAAAACTTCTTTTCAAATAAAGTTTAAGTGCAATTCAACTTTTAAATATATTTTGTAATTTCCTTGAAGGTGGAGGTGTTATTAAAAATTCAATCCTAGCGCATTATCTGAGCTTACCTGTATGAGACCTTGATTGTCTTTAACTGGGAGTTCAAATGGCATGGTTTTGAACAGGACAAACATCTTGGCTTAGAGGACCTCCCAAGGCTTCTCTGGAATCTGCAAAGCCTATAAGCATTTAAATATATTAGTAATATCATCTTCTTAAGAAGGGTTTAATCATCGACTACTGCAGATAGTGATATTTAAACAAGGGCATAAATGTTTTTGTATTTTTCCATTTCTTTCTTATTTCTTTACATGATACACGGACTCATGTTGGTTTATGTTACCCTATGGAGTACCTTAGACACTTAGTGACTGCATTCCCCAGAACTTTTCCCCCCATATAGCTGATATTTTTAATATTGCATCTGATGATTTTTAGGTTTCATAGCAGAACATTTTTTCAGTGTTCTTTTTTGTCAGCCATTACAGTTCATAAAGGTCCATTCCACAGGGAAAAGATAAAATCATATGGTTCTGTGGTAAACAGTTATCTAAGTTAGCTGTGAGGTCTGCAGAGAAGTACACAAAAATGGGTGTTTTTTTGTTAAACTGGATATATCAAATGAGCAGATACCTTTTTGTGAATTGGAATCCAGTTTTAACTCCTTCTCAAAAATCTCCCACCTGAATGCACACCAAAACACCTGCCTCCCAATTTGCAATGCTTCAGAGAGCTAATGTATTTTTTAAAAAAGTGTCACAGTCCTTTCTGATTCATTGGCATAATTTACATTGTAGACAGGTTGCCATTGTCCTTCTTCTCCTTTAACCTTCCAATAATCATATTTTGTTTATTTCATCCAAATAATAATTATAACACAATGTGTCTATAGAAAAAGAACAGATAATATTCATAGAAGAAAATTAGAAAATATTCATGTGCCCATATGGCTCACAGAAATTGTTATCCCATTAGATGTTAGCTTTCTGTTAGTCAAAATTGGAGTCAATTTACTCCTGACATGTCCATGCACACAAGCTAAGTTCTATAATAGCTTATCCATAATTTTCTATTCAGGAATAATTTAAAGCACAACAACAGAGTATTACAAAACCTGTGTCAAGATTTCACTTCTTGCAGTCTCACGTCTTCCCTGTTGACATGCATTGTTAATCATAATTGACATCAGCATTTGTAGAAAAACTGGTCTTATCTGATTGTGTGTCTCATTCCACTACCTGAAGAATTCTGCATGCATCTTCTGCATTTGTTTTAGCTCAATAATAGATTTGGAACTGTCTCTATGTCAGTTCTCCATTAAAAGTTATGTATCAATATAGGCACTTAACCCAGATCTGTTTCTAGCATTCAAGCAGAAATCTCCTTCTCTGAATTCTGAGTTTTTCTGGAAGTATCAGAAGGCCATGTCAGACCATCAGAATAGTTTTTCCCCTTATATCTAACATTTTATATATTGATTCTTTTAAATTGCAGATATTGAATTAATTCATATATACATAGAGTTAAACAGAATCTAATTCCAAAGATATAAATCTGATGACTTTTGTTTTTCACACACTGAAATTGTTAGCTATATTGATTACTTAGGGAATTAATTCTTATTCTCCATGTTAAGATTAACATTCCTTTCTACTTTTCTTTTTTCTGTTTTTACTAAATATATAATTTTCTTCTTGACAATAGTAATAGTTCATTAAATTCTGAGGCAATATAATTATTGTCAAAACATGCTGAAGGCCCTACTTTCATTTGCAAGGAGTTCTTATCTGTTGCTCCATGGCTAGATAGGATTTCTCTGAGCTATGAGACAAAGATAATCTCCAAGGGGTTCCTTCAAGTTCCATGAAAGTTTAGGTGGCAGTCAGGTTTCCCATGTTCATGATCCTCATTGCATTGAAAATATCTGATATTTATTTCGTACCATAATTTTTAGCAACAAGCTTTAAATAATATTTTTATTATTATTTTTATCTCCTGTAGTCTATTGCAGCAGATTAAATTATCACAGGAATAAGGAAACTTTACAAAGTTTTACAGATACATATTCAGTATTTGCTTTGAACTTAACCAGAATTTCTAGTGGTTTCAAAGTACTGACACATGAAATGCCACAGTTTACATCGAGCCTAGAAATGAATGTATGTCCACAATGCCTTACATACTATGTGGTATTAGGGGTGAATTTTAAGCAAATAGTAATTAGTAAATGTGATTTCTTTTTCCCTTCATTTTAGCCTTGGAAATAATGTTATATTCATACTGAGAAGAGATTTTTTATATTCACTGATTGGTTGCAAAAGAACTTTTTTTCTTTGCAATGTTATTTATTCATTACTTATCTTCCATCTTCTTTTATGCTTATTAATATGATATGTTTAAAGCCGCTGATGTTTGGATGGATGGAATTTATAGGAAATGTAGTATAACCAGTTTTCACAGTAGGAAGAGTTTAAAGCCTACAATGGTCTGTGTGGCAGAGAAAACAGGACTGAAAACATTGGTGCTTACACTAAACCAGTGAAAAACATTTCTATTAAGTATGAATCTGTTCATCTGAGTAAGGTGTTCAGCATTTTATCTTGGCTAGATTATAGACAAATAATACACATTTCAATGAAAGACCTCAGTAATGAAATAATCATCTAATGGAAATTAAATCCCTACATATGCCTTCTACTAAGAATAAGTGGTTGACAACCACATAAAAACTTTGATAAAGAAAGATTTATGTCCTTTATCTTATGTATTTTCTAAACTCATTAAAGTTTTGGTAGATGTACGAGAAACTTTGATTTGGTTTTCAGGAGACACAATAATTTGCGTTTGATCTTAAAACCCAAACAAATTGAACCATGGAGTAATATTGGACGAGTAATGATATTCACCTTTCAAAAACAAACCTTCTGGTTTTTCTGCTGAACACAGAGCCCCAAGGCACATCCATGTGATAGCCAGAAAGTTTGGAAAGGCTGCACCTGGTCTTGAACTCTTGTTATTTCAGTTAAAGCACAGAGCTCACAGATTCACGGAATCGTAGAATGGTTTGGTTTGAAAGGTACCATAAAAGTCATCTGCTTCCAGCTCCACTGCTTTTGATGCAGCTCAGGAAACAGTCGGATTTCAGGGCTACAGGCACATATTGCCAAGCTTCTTGTCTACCAACATCCTCAAGTCCTTCTCTTCAAGGGTGGGCCTCCATCCATTTTTCACCCAGCCTGTATTTGTGCTTGCCTTAACCATGCACTTGGCTTTTTGGAACTTTGTGGAGTTTGCATGGTCCACCTGTCAAGACTTTCCAAGTCCCTGTGGATGGCATCTCTTCCCTCCAGCTGTACCACACATGATATACTGCAAATGAAAGATGCTTCACTTGCCACATCCCTTTAAGGTCAGAGGTAAATTGTGTTCAGATGCATATATAATGGAGTCTTGTGCATATGATATGCTGGGGTTTTACCTACATGCCTTTCATGTTTCCTGTCATCTGTTGAAGGATTGAAGCCAAATTAACCCTCAATAAACATGATTGACAATATGTAGATATCACTTTGTTCTCTATGACAGAAAATATAGCCTACAAATCAGTCATTCCCCTCAGTGTTATCTTTTTCCTTTAAAGCTATTGTCCATATGGGTGGTAGTCTTCATTTACATGTTTGCTGCAAACAAATGTCAAATGAACCTGTCGAATAAGGGTTTTGCAAGAGCTGTTTGAGGCAAGCAGTTAACATTTGGTTGGTGTGATTGATTAACTACTCCAGGATTTTTAGAAATTATGAGAACTTAATGCTTAACAACCAGAAATGGGAATGAATTTTTAAAGTAACTGAGATTTATAAATAAAAGGTTTTCTACCCTTTAACTTTCTGAAAGTAATTCAGGATTTTAATGTCTGGGCCTTATTATGGATGAGTTAATGGCCATTTTTCCCACAGCGTTCAGGACGCACTTAATGCTGCTATGATCCATTTCTGAAACAAAGATTGCAACCTCTGCTAAGTTTATACCACACTGAAAATTGGAAATTCATTTAAGTACCTAAAGAGTCCATGACTGTGTTGAAATTGTGGTCTTAAACGTGACATTTAGGGAAAATTTACTGGAAGTTCAAGCCAGAGCTCATCTCATTCTGCCAGTACTGTGATAGAATTTTTATAAGATGGCAGAGATCTCAGCTTTTCTTGTGAGAAGTAGTTGTCCAAAGAGCACAGGAGAGACTGAGATTATAACTAGATTATAACCCGGACTATAGAAAAATAAAGCACTGTAAATCTTTCCCTCTTTCCTTTTTCCCTGTTTTCTTTTTCCTTTCCTCTTCCTCTCTTTTCCTATTCTTTGTTTTATTTTTTTTTTAATCTCTCCTTTTAATGATATGTACAAGAGCATTATCAAAATGTCTGATTCCATGCCTGAATGAATCAAAAAGGAACCAGAAGTTTTAAAAATTCCTATTTTTCTTCATACATTTACTCGAAGTAATGGCATTACAGTGCATTCAATTCTCTTTTCTTCAGGTTGTCTTTCAACACTGTTTTTTATAGTGATTGAATGCATGTAAATATATGCAGCTGTATGAATAAATGTTATAAATGAACATTTTCTTTCACTGAAGGTTCTTTCTTGAGAAAATGAAGTAACATTTCCAGGAAATGCATGGGCATATTTATAGTCATCCACTGTAGTCATCAAATAATACAGTTGGAACAGATTTTTCCTTCTTCACCTGTACTTAGCAAGTCACAGCACTGCCAAGTCCACCACTAAACCATGGCCATCTACACATCATTTAAATATCTACAAGGATGGTGACTGAACCACTTATTGGGAAGCCTGTTACAATGCTTGACAAGCCTTTTGATAAGGAATTTTTTCCTAATATGTAATCTAGAGTTGCCCTGATGCCACTTGAGACCTAATGTCTAACTGCTTTTTACTCTGAAGACATGAACAATCTCCACCTCACTACAGCTTCATTTCACGTAGTTGCAGAGAGCAACATCCAGCCTTCTGTTTCCAGGCTAAACAACCCCAGCTTACTCAGCTGTTCTTCATAGGATTTATCTTTCAGACCTTTCACCAGCTTTACTCTCTGGACTTGCTCCAGCAGCTCAATATTCTTGAAATGAGGGGCCCAGAACTGGACACATCAATAGAGGTGCTTCCTCACCACTATCTGTCTTGTTGGCCTTCCCCCAATTCTTACCCTAAAACATTGGACCCTCTTGTCACCATCTCATCACCAAACCACTTTCTAACAAGCAGAGCTACCCCACTGCCTCTCCTTCCTTTCCTATCCCTTCTAGAGAGATCACAGCCATCCACTGCAGAGTTTCAACCTCTTTTCCCTTTCATTTGATGACATAGGGATGTGTCTTAAGTGCTCTTTCTTTCCTGGCTGAGTTCAGGTACACAGATGAAGAAGCATGCTGATCCTCAGTTTTGAAGTATCACATGGTGAACATCCATGTTCATGCTGATGGCTGCTTTGCATATTGTCCTTTACTTCCTCCACAACAGCTGCTCATTTTCCTGCAGGCTTTATAGAGAAAGACATACTTGTTATTTCTCTGCCAAAAGACTCCTTCTTTCCTCTTCCATTTCTCAGCCCACAGAAAGCTTTCATAAAGGTCAGGCAGGCACATGTGATATCAATGTTTGTGTGAATACATGCTTGTATGCATATTCATGGCACTTTCACATTTGACAACTGTTCCAAAAATCAGAATTTCTCTCGCATGAGTGCTTTAAAGAGAATAAATGTAGTCAAAACTAACAAAAAAGTATTCTTGTATTTGGGGAGAAATATTTACAGTTAATGAAAGTGTTTTTGCTGGGCAGCAATTAATACAAAGGAATTTGTCATGTGGTGTAGACTGAAGGCAATGGGCAAATAGACCATGATGCTTTACCAGAATATGGACCAGCCAAACACTCTTAGATTACTGAGCACATACTATATTGGGATTAACCTTAAGAGGAGCATAATTTGCCTGTAAAGCAGCTCAGATATTTCAAGCCTGCATCACTTCAGGTGGGTTTTTTTTTGGTTTTTTTTTTGTTTGTTTGTTTTGTTTTTTTTTTTTTTTTTTTTGTTTGTTTGTTTGTTTGTTTGTTTGTTCTTGGGTTTTTTTGTGGGTTTTTTTTGTTTTTTTTTTTTTACCAGCAACCAATTCTGTGATAAAATTTCATAAATCAAAATTCTTTTAAAAATTTATCCCTCTATAATTTTCCTTGTTTTCATGATGTCATGAGAAGAGAATCTAGAAGACAATTATGCATATGACATATGAAATTCCCATTTCAAATACACTGCGTTACAGGAAATGACCCTGTAGAGCAACAGGAGGCAGAGAGAAAAAAACAGCTGAAAATAGTTCAGTTTATTCTCTTCAAATTTGTAAGATCCATAAGACTTTCAGGCAAATTTTTCTGCAGAGTTCTGTAGACTTCAGACAGAGACACAGTGTGAATACCTGCAGTTTCTATTAGCTTGCCATACTTTTGTAGAAACTAGCTAGCATTGTACTTGTGCTAGTATAGTCTGGCATATGCAATCTTCACAAATATTAATTACAATTTTATTTAAAAAAATTATAACCTAGAGACTCAAATAATAGACATTTGTATTGGGCCACCAGAAATTCTTGCAGAAAAGGCATAAGCTAACAGCCAAGACAATAGGTTTGGACATTTAGATGTTTTTCCATAACAGAAACCAATGACTTCTCTATTATCTTTTTTTTTTTCCCTCTCTCTCTTTGTCTATAATTGCTTACAAGGGAAGTTTGCTGAACAATTGTCTGGCATATTAGGGTCTGAGCCTCATTATGTAAATATTATGCAGATTTTTAAAGAAATGCAGTTGTAAAGTACAGAGATGGAATACAAGGTTAAATGACTGCTTTCAAATTATAGGAGCATCTATACATCTTTATACGGTAATTTTAAAAGACAAGGTGGAAGATAAACTCTGTAAGCTTTCCTTTTTCAAGTATATGTCTACCAATTAGTGTGTGGCTGAGAAGAAATTTCTTTCTTAATTACTATTTCTTTCCAAATATTGTTTTCATAATTTCACTTTATTTACTGTTATCTTTCTCCTTTGGCTCTTCCTTCCACTCATCACAATCTCATCAGAGGCATAAGGTTTTGTTATATTTTCTTTTGCAATATGAATAACTTTTATTCTCCTTATGAGAACATATTTAGTACACATTTATAATTGCAGAATACAAGCCAGTCTGTTGGATTTCACCAATTTAAATCAAGGGCAAAGAGTCTTTAGTGATCTTTCCTCTCAAACACATCTGAAAATGAACTGTTTTACAAGTTAGAGGGTAGATTTCTCTACATTCTCAGAAACTTCCTTACAGGTGAATTTATTCTATGAAAAAATTATCAAAGCCTAATTTAATTTTAAAAGAGAAGCATTTTAAGATTTATATTTATTAAGCAGCCAAAAAGATGAAACAAAACCTTCAATTTCACCATCATGGTCTGAGAAAAGAGAAATAATCTTCATGAGTGAGGAAGACCATTTTACACTAACCTGTTAGCATGTTACAAGGGACTACTTTTATTGCATTCAAAAGAACGACATGATGTGAAAGTTCTAGTAGCATAAGAATATGTATGTGCTAAATAGAGATATTAGTATTCTTTTACAGTAATTTGTCTTTGCTGCAAGAAGCAATGAAGTAGCCGTCTTTGATCCAAGTACAGCTTTTCTCTTTGTCTCTCAAAGCTAAGTAAGAGTTAATTAATCTTCTGAACTGCATTAAAAACTCAAAACCCTAATTTTTTTCTAAGACAATTCTGCCTTGTTTTTGTCAGTATTTTTCTTCTCCTTTTTATAGTATGCAGTATTTGCATGCTTCTCTCCCCAGGTGAAGTCTTCACCTTGGGTTGTGACAGCATCTGAATCTCATAGCAATCAAGGCTGAAGTCACCAACAGGAATTGAATTCCTTGTAATTAGTAAGCTGTTCTCATGCAGTGTTGTGAGGGCAGGGAAGAGATATCCGAAGAAACCAACATTTCACAGAGTCAGTGCTGGTAAGAATATTTACAAGGAAGATAAATTCTTCCATAGTAGATAGCACTAAATATACCAATCAGAATATGATTTTCTATAAAGTGGCAGATGCTTATTTAGGACCCAGTTAGCAAAATATATAAGTGAGTGTTTAAATCAAACCCATTTCTTGAGTGAATGCTCTTTGCAAGCATGTGCTTAATTTATGTTTAATTATGTTACTTTTACTGATTTCTGATTTCACCATGCTTTCAAGGTCCTTTGACTGACACTGAAACAAACTGACATTGGGAGTCTCTGTATTGATGAATGAAGAAATAATCAAAAGGAACAATTTTTTGTGCTACCTGTCCACACAGACATGCACCTACTGAGCACATTTAAACTCCATGTCTCAAGATAATGTGTTTATCCTTGTAGGAAACAGTCAATGTAATGTGAATTATTGTGTGACTATGAAAAGATTGTTTAGCACTCTCTTTTCATAAGTGTCAGTAGCTTGTGAATTGTGCATGCAGGACCCATAGGATCCATACCACCCTCTCTTGTTCTACTTTCCAGGTAAGTGTTAAAGGTGGATATCTTGCAATTTCATTGACTAGATTTGACTGGTGCAATGTTCCCTTGCAGTTTAACCAAAAGAAAGAGAGCAGGCCAGCATATTAGAACTATCAGAAACACCTCTGCATAAATGGAGGCGTCAGCAGCCATTTGAAGTTAAAATGTTGCCTCAAGGAATATTAGCCAGGACACAATGGCAGTGTAAACTTTTTCAAATAGAATTGTTCCTTTTTAACATCCTTTCCACACACATGGAGGCAGCTTGAATTAAGCAGCCAGACTTTTTCTGTTGGGATCACATTTGTCATTATTCAAGTCAGCACCGAATTGAAGGACTGTCATCTCTTAGTTCTGTTCAACATGGGCCTGTTCTATGTCCACATTATTTATTCAGACCAGACTTCCTGGTTCACAGGTTTCTTGGATGAAACAGCTCATCGCTGAAAATCGGGTTTTTCTGTCCATGTGGAATTGTTCAGTGCTACCCTTAAATAAAAGCATGTGTATTTTTTCAATAGTACAATATTTGTTCATGTAGTGAAGAACGTGATTCAAGCAAGCAAGGGGAGTAAAGTAGCTGAATGTGTAGAACATATAAACTTTAACACTGAATAAGCAGAACTTGAGTTTCACGATTACTGTGGCCCACTTACTAGACTTCTTTCTAGTAACAATAAAATAAATGTTTTCTGAAGGTAAGAAATACTGTGTTTTGTGGTCTCTCAAAATCACCACACAAGGTATTATTGTTCTAGCTGTCAGTTCTCAACATCTGTTGTACAGTTTAAGGACTATCACAATACATACCTAACGACATACTCTTTGTCAGAAAAAATAAAAAGGTAAAAATTTTTTGTTCTCTTAAGCTATGTTTTTATTAAAATATATTTAGCTTAGATAAAATGCTATTCAACAAATGCAAGGCAGTGATTTTGTTGCTTTGGCATATAATTTATTCAGCTCATTCTTGTAGTATTCAGGCACCATGAACAGAATACATTATTCAACAAATACCAACAATTACTCCTTGAATAATTTAGTTGATGAATATTTTATTCTTGTGTTAAAATCAGATCCATGTGAGGGAACTAATACTTGTGCACAGCCTGCTGGACCTTTATGGAAAGTTGATAGAAACCCAATGGCTGATATAAAAACTTGTCTTGTAGTTTTGGGGTACAGTGGAAGGTAAAACACATTGTGATGGATTCTAAACCTTACAGAAAAAGGAGCAAATGTGTATCAAAGCATTATTATTTAATTACTGTCTGGGTTTGACTGTAGTAAGCAATGAACAATCGCAACAGAATGACTGACATCACATGGATGAGTGTTAATTTTGGCAGATAGCTAGAGAGAAACATGAGTAAAAATGCAGCTCATTTGAAAAAGAGATGAACTGAGCGGAAAAGATCTAAAAGAAGAACTCAAGAAACCTCAAAATGTCAGGACGTAATGGGATTTCTTTTTAAATAAAATAAAATCTGCATGATATAACTGCAGCTATATCTTCATCTATTCAGCATGTGACTAGGTCTTCTTGCCTCTGTCCAGCTATCCCCTTCCCCGAGTCAGAAAATTCATATGAACTCACATGAACAGCCTTCTCTACACCTGGCAAAAACTTTGCTAGATGTAAATTAACAGCCTGAACCACAATCAGTTGATACCTGTTCCAAAACAGCAAAATAATTTGTACTGCACCACAGTAGAAGCATATGTGCTTCTTTGGAGGATCCCTCTCACAGTGTAACCTCACCGGATCCCATCTGGGAAGATCTGATACATCTGGGAACACACCTTCAGGATAGTAGGGCATATATTCCTATGGCAATCAAATAATCCAGCACATCAGATGCCTTCAGCATGATTTCTCCATGTTGTATGACCCTCCAGCTAGAATCTCTCTCAGTGCGTCTCTATGTCAGTAAAATGCCTGCACATAAGTAATCTGGAAATTAATTAACCTGGAAATTAAAATGGAATTTTGTAAATCCCCGTCCTATGGTATCATCACAAAATCAATCCTTTTTCCCCATGTACTACCATATGAATAGGTCACATTCTTGCAGCACATTCTATATATGCTGGCTTGGTATCTACTGATGGATAGTTTATCAGGTATCTTCCTTGAGAGTGCAGTGACTGTTGCCTTAAAATGTTCACTAAATGCAGACCTTCATCAAGGTGAGGCTGTCTTCTGTTTAGATAAAATGATTATAAATGTTTGCTTTTGAGATCATAATATCTTCTGTATCAGTTCTCCTGCAAGTACATAATTACCTGTCAGCCCACCCCGCAGTAATAAGTGTGATAGACGGGAAATGTGTCAGGGAAGAACCTGTGTGTAATATGCTTGCAAGCCTTACTTTATACTTCAAATATTTCTCCTTTAATTAGCACTTGGGTAGAGTCAGACCTTAATGAATTAGCATATAACTGTTACCAGTATACATTATTTTTTTCATTCTGAACTGCTCACTCACATGGTCTGCTATGGGTATACCTGTGGAAGGGAAAGCAGATAGATTGATACTCTTCACAAAATAATTGATAAGATAGATTGATAAGATAGACTGATACTCTTCAAAAGGTCTTGAACTTAAAGTATTTACAAAGCCTTTATTGATAAATAAGATGTAGCATGAACTACTAAGTAAAAAATCCTGACAGAGAAAAACTGACAAAAAACCCACTGTCTCAAAAATTGTAACATTGGAAAAATAAAGTGCTTATGAAACTAGTTATGTATATGGAAAATAAACAAAAATTCTAGCTGTGACTTAGACTCTGTCACAATCACTGGAAGGAAAAACAAGTATTAGGTGAAATTGATAAACTAAAGGTATCCAAGTGATGTGACAGTTCGTACCTCCTGCTTTTTCAAGCACTTCAGTAGTCAATACCAAATTCAGGTTATGTATCAGGAAAAAGTTCTTTACTGTCAGTGTAGTGAGCCGCTGGAACAGACTGCCCAAAGAAGTCTTTCTTGGGCTTTATCCCTCTCTTTTTTCCTTTTCCATTATTATTATTAATGTTTTTTTCTTTCAAGCCACGAATTTTATGTCTTTTTTTGGATTCTCCTCATTTCACCAAGAAAAGGGTGTGTGTAAGCAGCTGCAGGGTACTCAGTTGCTGGGTGGAGTTAAAACATGACCTTTCCTAACAAAGGATGCTTTCATCTAATTATTAGAAAAAAATACGCAATGAAAAAACCCAGAAAATCAAATTTAAGATTTTAGTTTGTTGTCACGGTGCACTGGTCTTCTCACCCTGGCCAGCTCTGGCACCACAGCAAGTCAGGTACCTTTCAGTAGCTGCACCACCTTCCGGACCCTGCGAGTCTTGGCTTGTCTTCCAGCTGACGGCAACGATGAGAAGGACACTGCTGAGGTGAACCAAACTGGGTTTATTGTCCCACAGGGGGAGCAACTAAAGCCCACAGTAGCACCCTTGGCAACACCAAGGAGCGCCCTTGTGCAGCAACTTTTATTTGTGGGTGGTACAGGGGGATGGGTTCAGCAAGGATCCAATCAGTGGCAACAGGGGAGCGGCTTGGAACATAACTGATAGATACACTGACCAATCAGGGTAACATGGGAGGGGGAAGCTGGGATCCTGTCCAATCACTCGATGCTCTCCCTGGAACTTTCCAGGCACAGGGAGAGGCCCCGGAGTGATGGACAGGATCCGGGAGTTATATAACATAAGACTGACAACTAACTAACTGTAACAAGGGAGAAACCAAAGGGAAGAAGTTGGAGGGGGGTACATTGAACAAACCAACTTACAGGGAAATACAACAGGATTACATACAACAACCAGAAAACTGTAAAATGCACCACCACAGTTTGTCAGTGAGAGATTTATATATGCTGCTCTAGCCAATGACTTCTAGTGATAGTGAGTATAGTACACATAAATAATGAGAGACAAGGTCAAGTCATGTGTGTTGAGCCACACTAGGATGGCTACACTACCATAGAAATAGTCCAGATGAATATACACAATTCTACACACTGCATTGCAACAACACGGACTTTTATATCAAAAACAAAGTCTTTGCAAACTTTTTAAGTGAATGTGGAAAATATGTCATTCACTCTGAGGTCTCCTGATGGCATCCTCAGCTTTACTTCTAGCAAGACACTGTAACTTGTAGAGCAGTTATTGAAATTCTGGCCCTTCTACAGGGAATGTTGGATGATCTGGGTTGTTGCACAGAGTTACATTTTAGTACACTAGATGGAGTGACCATTCCTTTTGAGGCTGTGTTAGTTCTGCCATAGCAGTCCAGGCTACCTTTTATTCTTTCACCTACATTTCAAAAAAAGGTTTAGTCTTCTCCTCCAATAAAAGATAAAAATGAAGTTATTTTAAATACACATGTTTTAGCTATTCCTGACAATATTTTCCTGATGAAGCAAAAATAAATATATCTCAAGAGCTTTCTAGAGAATGTATGTCATATTTTGGAACACTCACTAAGCCTTGGATAGAAGTTATTATGTTTTTTTGAATGAGAGTTTATATTATATAATTACATCACACTGAAAAATTATGCTGGATAAAAAAGATGTACCTAAAACCTTCATCTTCACATGTTTAGCAGTAATTGTCACCTCCGTTCACATCTCCTTTCTAGACTGTAGGTGTAACTGAGCAGTTTCACTAAACTGTGAGGAAGACTATTAAAAAACTCTCCATTCTGCACAGACTGTCAGAACAGAGTCTGCCAGGAGAAACACATCACTCACATCACACACAGAACAAAAACCCTGAGACTGGAATTCATGGCCAGATGGAGCTGGGCAAAGTAGAGCAATCTAGGCTTTCACAAGTACTGTAAAAATGACCTTTCTAAATCTCAGCTGTGCTGTTATTGCAGTGTAAGAAAAAGAGGAGTCTGAGAAAGGCATAGAAAGTCAAAGGATGCTGGACAGGGACTTCAATGAGATCATGCCTCTGCAAGGATTTTTATTGGACCTACTCTTTACTTTATGTATCTCTACAACAACAGAGCCTGCTAAGTTCAAAGAGCTTTGAGGACTAAAAACCATTACCTAGAACTGATGTCTTAATCTTCTCCTCACAGGGTTTGTCTGGAAGAATAATGATGAAAATGAGATGATCACCTCATGTATATTTGTCACAATTAAAAAATGTTTGAACTACAGGACATATAAATTTGGTATATTTTAATCAAAACTACAAAGCAAAGAAGGAAGAAAATAATGGTTTATTTTTAGCTATTCCTATTACTAAAATTTGCATTTGAAATTACAGAAGGGGCAGTCAAGAGGTTGTCTTTTTAAGACTTTCCCAGACATGACAGGCTACAGCAAATGGATGGATGACTCATGTGCCTTCATATGACACCCATTATTTTATACATAATGTTTGTCCTCCAAGGTGATTTTATTTTTCTTTTTATTAATCCTTATTAATATTAAAGAGAGAATAGTAAAACGCTTTCTCTTTTTTTTTTTTTTCCTGGAATGCATAAATGCTATAGCTAATCATTTCCCCACAATTATCATAAAACAGCAGTGACATTTTCAGCTCTTCAAAATTATGCAAATTATTGAGTGGGTAAGTACAGTAGCTCTTTTCTCTATTAGAGCACTGCTGTTTAAAGTGGTATTGCATGTCAAGGAGGGCAAGGTGTGAGTAGTTTGATTAGAATTATCCACCCTCCACCAGCATCTCTGTCTGCTTCATGCATCTACACGGTACAGACACCCACTGTCCTTTATTAAATCACATTTGCATTTGCAAATTCATGGAGATGGGCTAAAAAAAATAGAAGCACCCAAAGGAAAGTGGGCAATCCAGATCTGCCTTGTTTTTTGTTCCATAGCACCATCATTCAGTGTACAGGTAGGCAACCTCCATACTTCTTTGTATAACAAAAAAAAAAAAAAAAAAAAAAAAAAAAAAAAAAAAAAAAAAAAATAGGAGATTAAGATTTGCATTTTTAAATCTAGACTGAATTTTGAACCTAGAAGTTCATTTTGTTCTTCATAAGCCAAACTCTATCTTCTTGAAAGTTATATGGCCATGGAGTTCTCAGCTGAGAGGTGGTAGAACTGAATGAAAAAAACTAGAAAGAATGGATCACAGTGTTTTCCTCTTCAGTTCAACTTTGAAATAGTGATAATTCATTTCTATTCACCTGGAGATCAGTTTCAAACATTATTGATAAAAATAATTTCCACTGTTTTCCAGCTTAGTAGACTTAGTGCAGTAGTTCTTAACAAATCCCCAAAAAAAGCAATAGCTTCCTTCCTGCCATTCTTGTGTAGTGCCTTAGTTATGCCTTTATGCCTATGAACTCACCCAGCCTATGAACACTCACAGCAAAGCTGCTGCTCTAGATTGCTCCATGTCATCCCAGTAATGCTCATCCCACTTGGGCTCTCCTCTCTGTTTTCTGGAGTGTTTGTGTGGGTTTGTTTTGAAACCATCTGCTGTCTCGTACCTTCCTCTTCAACTCCAGCCCTGGAGGAGCAGTCCAACTTTTGAGCTTACAGCACAGCTTTGGTGTTCCAGGCAGTGATGTGGACCCTGGTGCTCAAAGCCCTGCATGGACTGGTGTGCTCACAGCAGAGAGGGCAGCTTTCTTGAGGGGCTCCAGCAGAAGGAATGGAAGCGGGGCTGGCAGGAGGTTGTGTCTTAGGGAACAAGCCCTGCTCATTAGCAGCACTCTTTGTTTCCAGCCAGTCCTGTTCCTGGCTTTGAAGTTGAGGATGTCTCACTGACATTCAGTATGCAGCACAAACACACTTTTAGATTGCATATTATCAGAGATGGCATTTCTAACTCAATTGTTTTGTAGGATACAGTACTTTTGGTCCATTCAAGAGATCTTTTAGGTGGCTATAAGTCTACATGCAAGTAACAGCATGAGACCAAAGGAAGTCAAACATGGAAGTTGAGTTCTTAATTTCTTAAAAATTAACTGCTGATTGCTTTTCCTGTCCTTCTAAGCCAGTTAAGCGGAAACACGACTCCCCTGAACAATCTACTCATGAAAGCTCAATGCACATTGCTACTCTCTCTTTCAATGTTTCACTGAGATTTTAAATTCTAATAGCTAAACAGTCTCATTTCCTTTCTAACATTTAGACAGAGGATTTTTTTACAGAAGAAATAAAGCCAACTATATTCTTATCTCCTTATTTTCAATTTAGCTTCAGAAATTAAAATTTCTACCATATAATTGAACCAAAATTATCTACAACTTTCCAGTGCTTTTCATTCTATATCCCCATGCTGCAAATAGAAATTCAAGGCTATGATCAAGTACAAATCACCTATTGTCATTGAATAGAACATTATAAAACATTGATATATTTCTCATTTTTAGCTGTTTTTCCAAATGATTTCATGGTCACAATGGACACCTATGAAGTGTGTTAAAAAAAAAAAAAAAAAGAATCTCTCCTTCCAAAGTGATGCTGTAGTATTCTTTGCAAATTCTTTGCCAAAATAAAGTCACAAATACAGGCTGAACAGTGAATGGATTGAGATCAGACCTGGAGAAAACCACCTGGGGATGTTGGTGGATGGGAAGCCAACAGTGTCCTGAGTGGCATCAAAAGCAAATTGAGGGAGGTGATTCTTTACCTCTGCCCTCATGACACTCCACCTGGAGTACTACATCCACCTCTGGGACTCCCAGCAGAAGAGGGGCATAGACCTGTTGGAGTGAGTCCAGAGGAAAACCAATAAGATGATCAGAAGACTAGAGCACCTTTGCTATAGAGACAGGCTGAGGGGACTGGAGTTGTTCAGGCTGGAGAAGAGAAGGCTCCAGAGAGACTTTATAGCACCTAAAGGGGGTATAAGAGAGCTAGAAAGGGACTTTTTATCAGTAGTGACAGGCAAGGGGCAATAGTTACAGGCCGATAGAGGGTAGATTCAGATTGGACTTGGAAGAAAGCCTTTACTGTGAGGATGGTGAGGCACTGTCACAGTTTGCCCAAAGTAGTGGCTGCCTCCTCCCTGGAAGTGTTCAAGGCCGAGTTGGATAGGGTCCTGAGCAACTTGGACTAGTGAAATGTGTCCCTTCTCATGGCAGGGGGCCTGGAACAGGATGACCTTTAAGGTCATTTCCAACCCAAGCTGGTCTATGAGTCATGCAGGTTGAATCCAACCTATAACATAAAGCTCTTCTTGCATATGAAAAAGTACCAGTTCATTCAGGAATAATTAATATAAAGAGAAAATTATTTTGCACATTTTTTAAGAAACATAAAGTATGCTTTAAGAGTCTTGGGGTGTTCTTGCCCTTCATTTTTTAATTCTATTTTGAAAATTAAATTCTGTAATAGAAGTGCCAAGCCGAACATGGATATATGCTTAAAAGAGAATATAGGGACCTTATTTGCGTCTTCTTTTGTGTGCCCTGTGTTACACCAATAATTTTCCAAACCAGTAGTTAATCTCTGCCTTGCAGCCATCTCCTGGCCTCCCCACCTCCAAATCCTTGGCTGCAGAACTTGAGCTCAATAGTGAGATGCATAGGCAACAGACAGTAACATCTGAAACCCACAGAAGAGCATCAAGGCAAGTTTATATAAGTAAATGAAACAGTGCCAGGGCTTAGACACCAGCCAGCTCAGTCATCCATACCTTTAACTTATTAACCAGCTCTTGGCATTCTTTTGTCCAGGTCCAGGTTAGCACCATCCCATGGAGTTCGCAGGGGTGTTCATGAGATCAGAACTAAGCAAGGGCAATCCCCATTAGACAGCTGAGACACAACCTCCTGGTTTTGGAAGATGAGAGTTTAGTAGGATAGATGGGACTAGATGGTGTCAGTTGGCCTCAGGGTCAAAATAGCCCTCACCATTCAATTTACTGGTATAGATGCTGCCTCAGGCTCCTGTCTATGTCCAGAGACAGAAAAAAATTCTGTACAGGGTTGTCTTTTCCCTATGATAAGGACAAAACACTGCTTTTGATTACATTTTTGTTATATGTGAAATTTGCAGGATGTAAACAAATGGGAAAACAACAGAAGGTATTGTCCAGGCTCCATCACTTGAACAGCTGGTTCAAAGCAAAAATTGTGCTGTAAATAAAGAACTTTTGAAACAGGTGATATGGAAGCTTGCCTACCCCTTGCAGACTGTTGTTTGAGCCTCATGCAGGTAAAACTGTCATGTTTTAAACAATATAAAACAAAAATACACCTTTTTTTTCTTTCTTCCCTCCAGTCTCCATCACCAGGATAATGCACTCCATGGAGCAGGACAGGCATAGGATGCTTGTCCTTTCACCACACCCTGATGCTGCATATCACTCTGTCCATTGATTGTGCAGGAAGAAAAGTTACATCAACTCTCTGTGCAAAGAAAGATAAAAAAGACAAGTATTATCGTTAGTAATACCAGACATACTTTAAGACATCTCAGTACAGCTACCAAGCTCTTCAGTGAATGGAGGGAGAATAAAAAAGGCCTGAAAATATATCTGTCAGAAAACATTGAGTTGAGGGAACATAAAAGGTTCAAGACACAAACCCCAAATCTTTAGAGAGCAGTAAGTACTTTGGGGGCAGAAGGGGGATGAGATTTCTAGGAATATTCTCTATGCTTAAGCAAAAGGCACTAATTGTTCTTTTGTGTCTTAAGACAAAAGCATTTATCTCAGCAATATGCAGGTTCAGATCCTTTCTGAAATAATTTTATTTTTCATGACTACTTAGAAATAGGCAGAAATATTCTCACACATTTAATTCTTTTTGGGGGGGCTGACATTGTCTGGAATTTGCATCTAAGTTCTCAGTTTGAAAGGTAGTTGTGTTCTCTTCAAGAAAGCAGAGTGCATAGCACTTGGATTTAAATTAGATTCAAATAATATTTTACTGAATCAGAGCTGTAGTAGCTCTGACAAAGTTAATCACTCAGCCCATACAAGTCCAAACCTGATGTAGAGATTTAAAACAACAGATGGCTACTTTTCCTTTTATTTTTACTTTTTGCATTTGGAAGAGGAAAAATAATAAAAGAAGAAATGTAGGAACTTAGTTCATTTAAACTTATCAAGTTGGTCCTACAAACCTAGACCCTCACTGATGTTCTATCAGTGAACCTTCCCACCTGCTCTGCAGTACTGTCTACCCTTGTAAGAACCTAAAATTTAACCACACATTCTCTACATCACCTCATAGCTTTTCTTCACTGCATTTATTGGGAATGCACTTCCCACTGACATTGCAGCTGAAGTACCACCATGTCTAGATGCCTGAGTTACACACGCAGCAAAGATCTCCACTCACTGCAGATCGTAAGGAAAAATTCAATTTCTTTGGAACCATGTTCTTTTGATCTAGCTCTACTTTTAAACTTGCTCATGTTATGGTTGAAACTTGAAAGCCAACCATCCCTTTTTGCTCCTAAAAGAACAGGAGAAAAAAAGTACTTCACCAGATCATCTTTTTACTAAATTCCTTTAGTCGGTTTTAGTTTCTGTCTGTCAGAAACACATAAACTTCATGAACAAAAATCAAGGAAAACTCCAAACTACGTTCAGGGTTTTTCACAAATGTTTATCCTTTAAAAGTTCCATGATGCCCTGTATGGTCTTTCATTGATTCACTTTTGGCTGAGATGTTATATTACTATTTTTTAAAATCAAATTCTCCCCAGACTCAATGAGTTAGAGACTGAAATCTAAAACCCTTGGAGAAAAATATTTAAAATAAGAAGAAATTGAAAAAATGTTAATAAAATTTTCTGTGAGTCAAGTTTGTTTTGCTGACTTTTCCTCCATCTTGAATTTTTTAAACATGAGGAGACTAAAGGATTTGTATAAAATGTTGCCTTGGGAAGGCTGACCTGGAACAGAGACTGAACAGAGCTAGAGAGTAAAGTAGACATTTATTGAAAGGCCTTTAGGGTGGGTGCACCTTGGGCAAGACAAGAGCCTGACCAGGGCTGCACACAGGGTGGACATAAAATTGTCACAAAATGGCTGAACAGTCATCGGGCCTCACATAAGTTTTGGTCCATTTGCATATTGAGGTTTAATTGTCCAATTACAGCTTCAGATTGTGAAGTATCAGCCTTATTTCTCTCTTCAGTCCACTCTTGTTTGGGCATGAAAGTTATCCTTGGTCTTCAGGAGGAAAAGGATTTGTCTTGTCTATCTGCTCTGTGAAGAGACCTGACTGACACTTAAGATGAGGCCCAGAACTGCACCCCTGGGCAGCACAGAATATGAAAAACATGAAAGCTAAAACTTACGGCATCAAAAATACAGTATTGTCTTGAAAATATTATAGGGATTTTTTTTCTGTGATGCCCTACATGGTTTTAACCTGTAGCCATCTTCAGACATGTCATCATTGGTTAAATTCTTCATGGCTTTGCAAACAGCTACAGCCTCTGTACAGACAATGTGAAGACTCTCTAAAGAGGACACAAACAGTGCTCACCTCAGGTTACGTCCCAACCCAGCACAGTGGCATTAACAGTAACCCAGCACAGAAACCTGGGCAGGGGCAGGGTTTTCCTTCCTAATGAAGGACTGAAAAGTGATCTTATTCATGCTACCATTGCACCATTACAACTCAGTGGGCCTCTGTGGAAATCCTCCTGAATTACTTCAGATAGATTAAACCTAACTCTCTAAATGTTATATTTACTGAATAGCAGTCATCTAACTATGTTAAAGCACCTTGGGAACATTAGTTAAGCTCCAGATTTTCTCCTTCCGTGGTTTCCCAAGTGGAAAATAAATTAATATGGTTTATGAACATTTAAATCATCACCCAGGAATATTCCCCAAATTTGTGCAAAACCACACAGCAAATCACCATCTAGGTCAGATACAGAACAGAATGTCCCACCTGTTCTCTTGGGCTCTGGTATTACAAATTTTATCCTCTTTTAGAACAATGGATTTAAATTCTTACAGATTATTACTTTTATCATAAACTCTCTCTTACCTCAAATGGCTGCTGAGTTCTCAGTCGGGCCATTTAACATAAGTGCCTACTCTAGTTATTCAGTCCATTAAAACAGAAATCAGACTACATTACCCAGAACACACTTAAGCCTCCCACAGCCCTGCTCAGTCACAGAGGCAGTCTGCCAATAAATAAGCTCTCTACAGTGTTCCCTACTAAAATCATTTAGGAGTTTTGTGTTAAAATATACGAATACATATGTTTATACAAAGCCAACAGCCAATATCTGAATTATAAGGTGATTTAGTTAGATAGACAAGCGCTTGCTGATGCATGTTGAGTTGGATATTTCATTACCCATGGCTAATTCCTGGGATGCTGTTAGCAAGTTTCTTAACTTCTTTCTCTGCTTTGAAAACATAGATACTCTTTTCTTTGGTAGTAAGACATTTGTGCTATTTGAATTTATCTCACCATAGGAAGTACAGGATGTTTTGTGTGTGTGGTTCTTGGACATATGAAGAGAGTTAAATCACACATGAGCAAAGTAGGCAGTTCCCTAAATTAAAAGATAGGGAAAAAGACCTGTGAAAAAATCCCTAATGCATTCTTTACTAAATTCCTAAGAAGCTAGGTTACTTTTATCATTGCCACCACTGGAGAAGGTTCAGAGCTGTGAGAGTAGGTAGATGGTGCGGGAAAGAATGTGTTTAAAATTACATAGATGGGTCCTCAAGGCAAAGTCACAGTTCTATTGTCCCTGTGTAGGCAGTGGAACCAGCAAAACTGATTCTGAAGTATTCTTCCCCATTCCTTTCTTCCACCACTTTTGCTTCACCTGCTCCCATGGCACAAACATGACTTAGTCCCAGGTCTTTGTCCTGAAAGCAGCAAAATGAAGATTTGCCTGTATCACCTTGAACTGACTCTAAGCAAACCTTTTCTTAGTAAATTCAAGAGTTGTTCAGGTAACACATGTGAATTACTAGTCCACAGTCCTGCAGGTAATTGAATACCCACAACACTCATATAAAAAAATGTGTGACTTTGCAAGACCTGAGCTCTATGAAAATAAACATAATCAAATTCAGACAGCATTTGCTTGCCAATTACTGGCAGATTTGCACCATTTATGGTCAGTCCATTATGACACAGCTCTACAAATTGAATTTGTTACAGAAAATGTTAAGAAGGAAGGATCTTTGGCTTCAATTTATCCAGAACAAATGGGCAAATGGAAAAAATCAAATCTGAATTTGTAGCTACAAGGCAATTTGGACAAATGTTAGGCTATACTGTCCTATCTGTGGAGCAAAACACGATCCAAACTATCTCAATGCATTGTGATTATATATTTGATGATAGCATCTAGAACTGTGGCAGCACAAGCAATCTGGTGTTCAGGACATTGCTAAATTTTGGTTAAAAGCCTTTTCTTTTTTTTAGATCAAATATGTTTGTTGGTTTAGATTGCACATTTATGGTGTAAAAATGAAACAAACTCCTAAATGGGGGAAAAGATGCCTGTGGTATAATTGATTTGCCAATTGCCTTGATTACTGTAGAAATGCTCAGCACTTTTTTTTCCTCAGGGAGATTTTATCTTGAAAAACTATGCCAACAGACAGACACACTCATACAAGTTAATCTGTATTTTATAATGGATAGGATTTAAAAATACCCTATGGAAAATGTGGTGTTTGCACTGAATGTAGAGGTTTGTCTCTGTCTGGATGCCAGGTATCCACCAAAGCCTCTCTGTCACCTCCGTCTGCAAATGAGCAGGAGACAGAAAATATTATGAAGGTTTCATGGGTTGAGATAAGGACTGGGAGAGAAATAATCCACCAATTACCATATTGGGCAAGACACATTTGACTTAACTAAATTTATCACTAATCAAAATGAGGGCAGGATAATGAGAAGTAAATCTTAAAAACAACTCTCTCTCACCCCTTCCTCCTTCCCAGCTCCGCCTGTTTCCCCAGAGGTGCAGGGAGACAGGGAATGGGGGTTATGGTCACTTCATCACACATTGTTCCAGCTGCTGCTCAGAGTGAGGAGACCTTCCCCTGCTCCCCCATGGGATCCCTCCCACAAAGACAGTTCTCCATGCACTTCTCCAGTGTATGTTCTTCTCATGAGCTACAGTTCTTCATGAACTGCTCCAGCATGTGTTCCTTTCTGCAGGGTGCAGTCCTTCCAGAACCACCTGCTCCAGTGCAGATCCCCCACAGGGTCATGAATCCTGAATGGAAACCTGCTCCAGCATGGGCTCCTCTCTACACAGGTCTGCAAGTCCCTGCCATAGGGTCACAGCCTTCTTTGCGAATCCAACTGCTACAGGGTGGGGCCCTCCATGGAGGGAAGGTGGATCTCTGCTCTTACATGGAGCTCCACTGGCTGCAGGGACACAGCTGCTTCACCATGGGCTGCACCATGGGCTACAGGGGAATCTCTGCTTCAGCTCCTGTTCCTCCTTCTCCACTGACTTTGGTGTCTGCATAGTTGTTCCTCTCACACATTCTGACTCCTCTCTTCTGAGCACAATTGCATCAGCACAGTAACTTTTTTCGCTTCTTAAATATGTTATCACAGAGGTGTTACCACCATGGCTGGCTGGCTCAGGCTTGGCAGCAGTGGGTCCGATTTGGAACCAGCTGGCATTGGCTCTGCTGGACAAGGGGAAAGCTTCTGGCAGCTCACAGAAACCACTCCTGCAACCACCCCAACTACCAAAACCTGGTCACACAAACCCAATACACTCACACAGTACCAATTTAGTTAGTGGGAGAGGTCGTAACTTTAAAATTATTTCCTGTCTCTAGAATAAAAAATCCCACTGCTTTCATCCTTTCCTCATATGAGTGACATTCCAGGCCCATTAGCTGTCTTCACAGCACTTTGTTGGAGTCTCTCCAGTAGTTCCAAATAGAGAAGCAGAAATGCACACAGCAAAAATACTGTTGGTTCTCATGAAGACCACGTAGCACATTTCAAAACTGACATAGGTCTTCAGATCTGATGTATGGAATTCATCTCATCCAACTTTATAGATAAGATCCTGCTTAAAATACTGACCTACTACCTAAAATCAAGTCCACAAGGAACAGTCTAAATACATTCTTGGAGGTGGAATTCAACAGTTAAAATACCCAGGACCTAGAAAACTCCACCCATCTTCATCTATTAGTAGTTCTAGAAGAGGATCTAATTCCCTTGGCATATCTTCCAGTCTGGTGTGGATGCCTTGAATTCTTTAGGGTTGTCTCAGATGTAGCTGTGTGGCTATTAACTGTGAAGGGATTATAGTGCCTGCAGACTGCTAAATGTAGGTGATTTAATCTCAATCTGCTCACCACTGAAATCAACAGTAAAGACAACTTCACTGATCATGGTTATTCAACCTGTGCTGTTGAGGGGTTTTATAGTCATTGGAGAAAATCTGGCCATTCTAGGATGTAATTTTTCTAGTATTTGCCATGAAGTGACACCTTTCTCCTTTAAAAGGACACTTTCATATTTTGCTGGAGAGATCCTGTTCCTTATTTCAACACCTGCAATGGGAGCTTCCACTTTACAAAATCATGGCAGACTGACTTTGTTCTTCCCAGGGTTTGCTCAGCTGCACATTTCACTGGGGCTTGTAAAAGCCCAGCACCTGCTGCTTAATGCTGCAATTTGATATTCTTCTCCACTGAGTCTTTCCCAGTGAATTGTAGAAGGCTGTTGCCATCCTCTGGCTCTCACAGGAAGATGTTTGAAGGAAGGTCAGCTCCCAGTTGTTCAAGTAGGGTGAGTCAAAGCAAGGTAAAGGAAGGTCATCCAAGTAATGGAGAGAACAGCAGACTGGAAGTCAGCAGCAGTATAACCCTGCTCCAATCAGTATTGTCTCTGTGCTGAAAAGCTTTAATGAGAAAAAAGGATTATTAACTTTCAAGTGTTGCAATGACAGCTTGTTTTTCCCCTGTGGATGCATGGTATGCTCATGTGGCGTGGCACAGCACAGAACAATATACACTTAGCTAGGTGCTAAGCATAACATCTCCTTACAATTCACTTTGCCCACATCCTGACTGAAGGGTGAGCAAGAACAGAGTGTTTCTAGCTAAAGTGAGTGCAGTATAAGGTCGTCATTAACCCCTCTGTGCATATTACTATGATTTACAGCAATGGACCTACAAGCATCAGCAAAACTTCCATGGACAAATCATAGTCCATAATAAAACTGTACAGAATACAATCATTAGAATTCTACTGGTTTAAAAATATTTAATTTTTAAAGTTTCTAAAGTTGACCTTGAAAAATTCCTTTTCTCCTTGCCATCCCTTCCTGTGATCAAACATTCTCAGTCATCACAAACTGCACACGTCACATGCATTTTCTCACAACATCTCGTGTGAAAGACAAAGTCACCTTCCAATTTTAACCTCAAATAAAACCAACCAAAACAAATTCCTATTTTCGTTGCCACCAATTTTAACTCTGAAAAGAGAAGCTGACAAAACGGGAAGACCCTTCAGACCTCCATTGTAATCCTTTCCTTTCTGACCCTTTCCAGCTTTATTTAGCTTTTACTTCCTTCATCTCTTAGATATGATTTATCATTCCTTTTTGCAGCAGCCTTGTCCTCTTCACAGCAGAGTGCCATTTTCACAGAGTTGTCCTTCTGCAGGAATAAGAATCCTTGTCACAGACCTGCAAATAACTTCACCACTTGATATTAAGAAATTCTGTTAAAGAGATACAAAATCTTATTCCTTAGAGAGAGTAGTTCTAATCTCCTTGTTCAATTGTTTCTCACAGTATCACCTAACCTTTTCACAACTTCATGTGATGGGGTGGGAGAAGGGACACCTATGAGCCAAATTTCCAGATGAGCACATTTCACAGTTTCCTTTACAGTTGTAGCCACTGGTCTTCATCACACCTGAGTTCTGGCATCCTGATCATTATTTCCCCTGCCAGTCAAAAAAAAGAAGAGGGATACAAGTGCTATTTGCTATCCCTGACAAGTATGAAATAGTTGAAATAGTGGAGCATGCCCCTGACAGGAGACTACAGATTTTGGGTTAGGTGAAGACATAATGGTACTGGAAATCAGAATATATTGTCAAGATTGGCCATTTGTTAACTAAAGAGAAGTGTGTTATAGCTGTGGATATGTTTAGATATAAAAGGAAGGGAAGATGGGTGTGAAAGTTACCTTAACTTCATTTCCGATAATAGTACTGGTGGGAATACTTTCAGTATCCTTCATTGGTTTTTCACAAATTCTAGTCACTGATACACTGACAGTGTTGCATGACACACTCTGTGCTCTATTTCCATCAACTGAGAACCTGCAACTTTCTCCTTTCCTCTCAAAATTCACCACACAAATATTCATATTTAAAACTTACACCAGTTCTATTTCACATTATTATCACTAAAAGATTCAAGACCTGGATATACTCAGACATTCAAGAAGTTCCTGTCTTTGTGACATTGGTACCATTGGGCAGATACAGACAAAGCAAAATACCAAAAAAGTATGAACAAATCTGACCTACTCAGGTTCAAAACTAGAATCCTGAAAGTATCCATTTGTCTTCTTCCTGATTTCTAAAAGTACCTGAATTCCCTGATCATGTACTTCTTGTGCATGTGCCTTCGTGTTTTGGTGGGAGCTGAGAAATTAATCTGATGTGAAAGTTCAGTCAGGTAGATCCTTTTCTAAAGTACCTTAATGTTTTCAAATCTGTGATTGGATTCTTCTCACATGGAATAACTAGAAATAAACCACCTTTTTATTTAGCTTAATTCTCTTTGCTATTAATGGAGTCAAGCACTTTTGCAGTCAGTTCACTCCATCCAAAGACATACCTTATGAATCAGTCTGTGACAACATCTGTTGTCCACTGGATGGACAGAAAAATAGAGGGATGGTTTTATGAAGAAGTTCTATGCAACATAATGTTTTTCACAACAATAGTGATGCAAGGCATGTTAATCTTCTCAAGCTCCTATCCTGTACCATTTACCCCCTTCACATGCACTGACAGAACAGATTTTTTCCAAAATTTGGTTGTCAATTCCATGATTTAAATTCATAGTGATGACAAACCAAATGTATTCCCAAACCATAGATTTGGACTTTCGTAACTAACTTGTAAATGTTTCCATGAGATAACTCTTGCTAATGCACACACTATCCAACTGAGCAGAACATTTGGCTAGGAGTCTAGAAGTCCCAGGAACCATATTTTTCTCCTGTAGGTTTATTTCTGATAACTTTATCTCATTGTGTCCAAAATCCAGATTACCAAGTTTCCTGCTTGTCCAGAGTGGGGATATTTCTGCCACTATTATAAAAAAAAAACATAAGGAAATGTTCTTTCATGAATAGGAAGGGCAAGGTTTCTATGTGCTGCCCAATTCTGCATGTTTGTATTTTTTGGGGGGGGCTGGCATTTGATCTTTCTGTTTGTATCACCTACTTTCCTCAAGATAAATAAGGTGGCCCAATTAATGCTTCATTCTCAGAACCAGGCATCTTGATGTTAAAAATATCAAGAGCAAACTTTACAGTACTGTGACTGATCTCTTTGGGCTTACCCTGCTTAAAATAGTCCATTTGTTATTTGCTAATGTGGAGCCAAGTTTTCAAACACCTCTCCAATATCGGGGTTCATCAGCTGGAGGATGAAGGAAATCTGCATCAGGCCCAGCGTAATTCTGTAGTTTGCAAAAAAAGTACTGCTTTTAATGAACACTAATTATAATTGGGGAAAGATAAGCTGTGGATTCAACAGAGGGGAAAAAGGCTAATGCTTTTAAAATGTAGCCTGATTAATGAGGCTGTCATAGAACTTATTTATAGGTATGCTGTACAAAGTATCATAATCTCTGGAAAGATTTGCAGCAAATTAAAGCCATCAGAGTTTAGAAATCACAAAACTGATTTGACTCCAAAGGATATTCTGTATAGACCAATCAGAGGATTATAGCTGAGGCAGAGAAGTTGTGAAGAGCAAGTGTTCTGGGGTGTGGGTCACATTTCAACCCCTTGGTCCCACTTTCAGCCCCTACTAAGTCACATGTGGAATATTTCACAACTATATGCCAGCCTTGTGTAACAGCAGCAACTGCCTTCTCTGAATAGTGGCATTCAGACACTATTTAATATAATTTTAGCTTGTTTTAATGTAAGATAGCAGATGGAGATGTACAGGATCCTGTGCTTTGCTAGGCAGTTCTCTATGGACCTCCAGCTAGTGCTTCATGAATCACTAATGGTGCATGGTCTGCAGTTGGGAGCTATTGATTTGAAGAAATCCCAAATAAGTAAACAGATAAACCTTGTACTATATGGTGAAGGTCACTAAACATAAGAAACAAAATTTTCCCTACAGCAATGTGCATGGAGCACTTGGAATCCTGAAAGTTAAAAGAAAAAGAAAAAAAAAAAAAAAAAAAAGAAAAAAAAAATTTGGGATGTTATATTTAGAACAAAAGAAGTACATTGACAGAAACAGCACCTCAGACATATAGGTCCAAGACACAGAGCACCTGGGAATTGGCAGAGAAAGGAACCCAGACTCCTTTCTTTTGGGAATAACAAGTCCCTTTAATGTAAACAGTCTTTAAATCTTGACTCCAAAGGATTAAAAAAGTCATCCAAACTAAGACAAATGGAGAGGGGACAGATAAGGCTGATTTAGTTTAAATCTGCATCAGACAAAATAGCCTACAAATGTTAATGCATATTTCTAAACTTTTAAGGGGCAGACAGAAAAAAAAAAGTATAATATGGCAGGACAGTGCATGAAGTTGACTGTCTGGATGGGTTGCTAGACCTGAAAAAGGTGCAAAATCACCAATTATTACAATCATTCCAAATTTAATAAAATTCAAAAAAGAAAACACTTAGAAATTATTGATTTTTCAGCCTACCATAATGTCTTTGAACATCAATATATTGTTTGATAATACCAATGTTTGCCTTTTGTTCCTCTCATAGCTCTATAGATGTTAACTTGCAGGCAGCCTCGCTGAAAGGAGAACATAATAGTATATAGGATCTTGGCTTGAGCACTGGATAATTTTGATGACTTATAAAATCCTTTAACCTAGAAGTGTTTTATTTTCAAGCTCCACTATAATTAGTTACAAAGGTTATTTGAGTGAGACGTGAGGCGAGGCTGGAAGGTTGTTGTTAAATGAAATCAATTTCACCTTCTTTTTCTCTTGCTGTAATATTTTCCTTTAAATCTATAGTGAAGAAACAGACTATTTCAGACAGTCATTTACCAACAATGACTTGTTTGGTAGTTTGAACATTGCATTCAGGAACAATGAAGGGATTCAGTTGATACCAGCCTTTGGTTGAATAGTTCTCTATGTATCTCTCAGACTGTGTCTCCAGTGTCATTACACATTCCAAGCATGGCCAACTCCTTCAGTTTGAGGGAAGGTACAGTTGACCTACATAAACTTCTCAGGCTTTAACTGAATTTTGAGCAAAGGCAGCACATCCCACCAGCTCTGTTCAGACTCCCAGATCTGAACAGCTTCATACATTACTGATACTCCATCGTTTGCAAGATCAAAAGAAGAGGGATGTACCTCCAGAAAACCTGGTCTGGTTTTATAGTTCATTAATTCTAAAACAAAGGTCTCAAGAAGGAACTGCGGTGTATCCCATGCTCTTCAGTGGGGTGAGTGGAAGAAGCATTCCAGAAGAAGAGAAACAGGGTTGAGGTTTAAGAACTGTGCCAAAGAATTGAAATTTGCTGGGGAAGGACACAGACATGGTAGCTACTAAGAGAGAAATGGAGTCGTCACTCACTTGCTCCTCTCTGACACAATTCATGAATGTCACAAGTATTCGTACTCCAGATTCCAAAATGATTATGCTTTTCTGTTCATTTGCTTGAGTGAAACTTGACATATAGAAAAAGACCCAAGATGGATGTGTGTGAACATTTCATGCACGTATACAGACAATGAGCAAATAACAGAAAAAATTTTAAAGCTGAAAAATATGCCTTTAACAATCGCTTAAGTCCTGACTAGAAAAGATAGCTGCTGAAAGCGTATCAGTGATTAGTCTCTTGACCTTTCTTCAACTTGAAGTCATCAGCTATTGTTCGTCACTGATAATAATAATAACCTTTATTTTATGAGGTGACTGACAGACAATCCTTAGAGACCACAGCCTTTCACAAGAGCAACCTGCTTAAAAAAGAAGTCATATTTAGTAGGCTCAATACAGTGAAATTAATTCAGAATTTTTTATATCAAATATTAGAAACATGAAACAGTGTCTATGAAAAAAAAAAAAAAAGGAAGGAAAAAAAGAACATTCAAATGACTTTCAAAGGAAGAAGCTGTAGCACAAGTTTGGGCAGAAGAATGGCAGAGTATTAAAATTTATTTCCCCTTTACCCCAATTTGTTTTTCAATAAGAAAGTAGAAAATTTCTCAAAGTGTTCTTTTTCTTTTTTCCATTTTGAAAGGCTAAGGGGAGGGAAACCCAAGACTGTATGAACTGTCACAGGGCTATCTTTGACAATGGCCAGTCCTGAATCCTCAGATATGAACACTATTATACTTCATTTAAGAGGAGGGGTATCTTCCTAATCACAGGCAGCAATCGTCTCGCGACCTGAAGCTGCAGTGGCTGCCCTCTTCACATTTTCATTCTTCCAAGTGTAATTGCATATGTTACTCTAGACCAGACTTGAATGAAAAACCCTTTCAGGAAAACCCCAGGAGATGGAGCCAATAATAGGGTAGGTGGCTCTCCTTCCTCAGAATCATTATTGAACCAATTGGACAGTACAGTGCGAGGGGTCACAATGAGCAGTGCACTCTTCTGAATGAATTGTAAAGCCAAAGCACTGAATAACTCTGGGTGTTAGACAGATTTTTTTTTTCAAGGGTGAAGACCTTGCTCCATCAAGACCTAACCTGAATATTGTCCTTTGTCTCCTGTTAATTCAAGTCAGTCCCTTAGCCTGTGTTAGTAGTATATAGGAGGTCTATGTGTGGTCCTATACAGTTCTCCTTCCTCACTGGAAGGAGCAGCAATCCCCCAGTGAGATTTTCATTTGCCAGAATTTAATCCAACCTGTTAAAAAACTATTATCATAATTTTCCTGGAGGGCTGCAGAGGATTTTTACTTAAACTCTGTGTGCTTTCCATGTTCACTGCATTTACCACTATTACCTGAAGAACAGAGGAGCCAGCATGAGTATTGGGAAGGTCAGGAATTGTTTAGAAACTCATCTGAAGAAATTTTTCCTAGCAATAACAGTATCTCAGGCAAAATGTTTTGAATTATGTGAAGCCAGTAAGGAGCTAAAATGAAGTTATTAGCTCTTCACATTTTGTTAGATATTAGTCAGTTATCATGAAACATTAATTGAGCAAAGATAAGACCCTAAAGGAGTATAAAAACCTGACAAATAAACCCCATGGGACTTTAAAATCTTTGAAATTCTCAGCCTAAATTTTCAGTTTGGATTTGGGGTTGAGAGAAAATATCTACCAGCTGAAAGGATTCAACATGAGATAGCCATGTCTGGGTAGTATGAAATATTAACATGTGTGACTGCTATAAAAATTTCAGCCCTGTAATCCTAAATCCACCAAGTTGGAGGAAGATTCAACAGTCAGTCTTATGTCAGTCTACTTTGACTATGCCAGCTAAGGTGGCCACTGGAAAGATCATCACCACTCAGGGACTTCTGTCACCTGTTCTTGGTGTTTTACTTCTCTTGTGTGCAAAGATGGAGGCACTTTTTTTTTGGAAGCTGTTTTGCGAGCTACTGATGAAAGCAGTAGACAATTTTGTTGTTGTTGTTGATGTGGTTTTGACTGCAATCTAAACAGAAACACTTTTCATTCATGTGTAATTTACTTTGAAGAGCCAGCCTCTGTTTCTAGTTATGGATGATACGATAATATCAGACATCCAGACTAACATTTTTTACTGTAGAGAAAAATCCATTTGAAAAATCCATTTATAATGTTGCTAAAATATAGTACTCTTTTTTTTCCCTCAACTCCTAAGCTTTGAATACACATGGGAACTTGAGGGATCAGATCTAAATTGAGTGGATCAGCAAAATGTGGTAGAGTCAATGAAGTTATGTGGGTTTACATTATCTAAGAGTATGGCCCAAAGTGATAAGGACTGGCAAGAGAAAAACTTCACATATTATCTCCCCCTTGAAACACATGTTTTTAAAACTGCTGTAAAATATTGTTATTTCTGCTAAATATGTAATATATGAAGGATATGTCAACTTTTCATGCTTGTGTAAAGATTATGCAGCTTTCAATGCCTTTTCCAGTCAGACCTAATCTACTCAGCCCAAAGACAAGCTGTAACAGTTTTATAATATACAGCACATTTTTGTGTTTCTCTGTGTGTGTATTTGTATGTATGTGAACAAGAGGGAAATGCACTTACAACTGTGGAAAGCCAGTAATTAAGCAAATTAAAGCACTTTTTTTTTTTCATCAAAACCTCGGATACTTTCTTTCTGCTTTTTATTGTTTATTGGAAACAGTCCTTTCTCTGACACTACCCACAATGGATTTTGCAAATTTTGTGGCTTATGTTGACTGTTTTGCAATTTATACTAGTGTGTAAAATATTCCCAGCACATACACTTAATCAAAACAAGCCCAATTAAGCTCAGTACTCCAGATTCCACCTCATTAGCTTTCTGTTCCTAAAATATAACAGATGTGATTGCTGCGGGCCATGAGTTAAAGACAAATTTTTCAGCTAAGCACTTGCAATACAACCTAAAGTTATATGAAGATTTAATTATTACTTTCATTTTCATGGCTAACTGTAAAAGCTCATTTTTCACCTAATAGCAATGGTATTCCACTCCTGCATTTTACCTACTCTTACAGGGAAAAGTATCTAAAGGAGAAGAAGGGAGAGGTCAGGGGTCTTATTTTTACTCTTGGCCTCACATATTGAATGCGTGACTTCACAAACTTGCAGGGCTTTTACCCATTCTAAACTACTGGAATTCAGAAAGGAGTCAGGATCTCAGCTTGCAGAACATAATTTCTGCCTACAACCTCTGTGTGACTCTGAGAATGATATTGCAGCATGTTTACTTGGCATACTTCAAAAAGATAGAATGGCTTAGCATGCAGCAATAGATGTCTAGTGCTCCCCTTAAGTAATTTTTGCTACTTTTTAGCTGTATTTTAACTGTTTAGAACTACTAGCTTCTATATAATATCCAATATAAAGAAAAATATTATCCCTTTTCAATAGTCAAAAGGCCAAAGAGGATTACTACAAGACTGACAGCAGGGATATGAAGGAAAGCTCTGCCAGTTGTCAGTAGCTGTATTTCTTTGTCAATACCCCAGTGTCAAGCTGCTGAATGTCTCCCACACTTTGTCTTTGTTACGGGAACTCAAGCATCTGGTGGATCAAAAATAATCTAGCCAAGCCAAAGCATATCCAAGAATAATCCAGATGGGACAGTCTGACTTGTCCATGGCACAATTCACTGTGGAGGTTTCCAAATGAGCTTTCAGCTTCCAATAAATTAAACTTCTTTATAGATTCTGTACTGATGTATAACTGACACCATCCTCTCCTCTGATTTCCCAGAATATTTGAGAGTCTTGTAGGCAAGACCCACTTTCTCAAGCTGTTCAGTTTTTCAGCTACACTGAGCAAGCCAAGAAGGAAACAGTCCCAGGTCCTGTGCAGAGCAAGATCCTGGTCCAGTGAAGCCAACTGTGCATAAAATTTTGCACATAATACACATTCAATCTTGCAAAAATGAACATAAAACAGTTGCATTAGTATCTGCAGCAATACCACAGGCCCTAAAAAGGCCTTTGGGCACCTTTTTTTACATAAATTATTACATAAGATACAAGGCAGGACTAATGATTAAAATTATGCAAATGACCCAATTCACTACTCTTCCTGCATTTCTGTGTAGGATGATTTTTTAAAAGTGTGGTTGCTCTCTCAGCAGGGTGGGTATCTGAGATAGCCTAATTGAAGTCAATGGAGCTACACGTTGACATAAAACTAGTGTACTTAATAGGAGGTTAATGCTCAGAAGAAATAAGAAGCCAAGCTTTGTCTTGACAGATTTTCTCATGGCTGAGATCTCCTCTGGTTTGTACATTCCTGCTGCATTATTCTTTCTTTTCTTCTCCTCAAAAGATTCATTAAAGAAAAAAAAAAAAAGGCAAAGAAAAGCATGCTCTCTTTGTGGTTTACACTTAAGACCTAGCTTTTCTGTTTGTTAAAATGTGGAAGGTGATAAATAATGAAAATTTCTAGTGATTAGTCTCTAAGGTCTTTATTTATGGATCCCTAGCACAAATACACTGCAGATAATAGCCCAATTTAATATTTATGATGTGCTAGGATTCCCTAAATTTATAAATTTGGCAATTATCATGGGATTTATCCCTTATTTATCTCCTTTTGACTTTTAATTAGTAGGATTGCCATTTAATCATTAACAATCTTCTCTTCCAAAAAACACCCTACCTGCTAATTCCTTGATGAATGTGTCCCCATTGTGTCACTATTCTCATTAGAAGATCTTTCTTAGTTGTTCCATTGACAAGCTTTCATTTAAAAATACTAGGTCTGCAGATGTCTTGAAGTGACATATCCCTGACTGGACACATCACCCTGCAACCACTATCCTGTTATGTACCTGTCAGCCCTCAGCAGACCAGGCATTAGGGCACTCACTAGGGTGATCAATGGCCGCTCAAATCATAGCATCCTTTTCAAAAAAACAAAGGAAAATACTATGTGTGTGTGAGTGGATAGGGGAGTACAAAGCCTGGCACAGTCTTTTTAATTAAACATAATAATACTCAGTGTAAAGATTATGCCTCTTTCTTTGATGATATAAAACAGTGGCACAGAAATTATACGTTTTGTTAAAAAGTTCTAACATTAATCAAGTCGCTTCCATGGAGAGATGAAACTACAAGCTCTAACATGTTAACATTCAGCAATGTGTTACTAATAGCATCATTAACACATACTATATATAGCTGCATGAAGTGCCTTAGTCTGAGCTAGTGCCAAGTCCCAGTTTGTCAAGTTGGGACGCGGGAATGGCAAAATAATTTCATTCACTCCGCCACCTAATTAGGATGGAGCTAAAAGCATGGAAGTTGAGAGCCTTAGCAGGTCTGCTGTGCCATTCCTCCAGGGTGGATTTGTAGGGAATAGTAAAAATACTTAATATAGTCACTGTTGCATGTTAAATGATTGTTAGGGAAGTGGTACAGGTTGAATCAGTAAAGGGTGAACACTGCCATCATTGTGCAGAATTCTCTCCTCCCTCTCCACCTCATCTCTGCTCCTGTGTTTGCCCATACTGCTATAAAAGAATTTATTTTTTTTAATACTGGGACTCTTGACATTTTCTTTAAAATCAAGCTATCTTCCTACAATGTGCTGTTATCTGGTGCATATTATACATCTTTGCCCCAAGAATGTGAAAGGGGAATTAGGACCCATTCATCTATTTAGGTTTCCTAGCAATTTCCATTATGAAGGAATCTTGAGGTCTTCCCATTTGAGGAACATTTTCGACACCTATCTTAGCAGCAGTTCTTAGCAAAGCAATGAATGCACTGTCCAGCTTCTCACAAACCTGTCTCACTGGGTTATTTTTTAACCTTACACGGATGTAATTATTCTATCCCAAAATCTGACCTGTAGAAACCCATTTATAATACACTTTGACCAACAGCATATTACTCTACTACCTACAGCAAGCCTGTAATTACAGCAGCACTATTTAGCTAGGTCCCAACCCTGCATGCAACCCTTAGAGTGCTGGTGTCAGGAATCAGCTGCTAAATATCCTGTACCCAGTCAGGAAGAGAGAGAATCAGATCTGCATAGTGACAGTGTAATTCATTCTGTACCAGGCACCAAAAACATTTTCATAAGATTGTATGTGGTCGCTGCTCAGAATTCTGCCCCCAGTTAAGAAAATATTTGAGCCATTTGTTTTCTAATATTATCCTCTTAGAAGTGGCTTACTTCACAATGTGGTAAATTAATCTGATTTCAAAAAAGCGGAAGTATATATACGTGTAAATTAACCACCAAAAACCCAAACCCAATTCACAGTCAGACTCCTTCTTTTATATCCCCTTTATCTTGCATATTTCATGTTATTTAGTTCTAAGTGGGTCTTTTTTATTTTTTTTTTAAATTAATGTAAGACTCAATTAATATTGGCAAAAACAAAATTTTTGAAGGATATTTCATTCTGTTGATATGGTCCTTTCAGGCCACTGGCACATCACACAGCAGCAAGGAGACCTGGCTCTTTTCCTTTGGTGCTGATTCTCTCATTTTGTTGTTTGAACAGTTTTGTTACTCCTCCCACACACATACTTCTCATTTGTTCCCCCATTTCTAATTATGCATTTTTCTGGTTTGAATCCAATAAAATCAGAACAAAAAATAAAGCTTAGTAAATAATATTTATAGACTGAACTTAAGAAGGCAAGGTACATGCTCAGTACCTTTTTTGATACTTTAGCTCCCATAAGATTTTCCGGTTAGTTTTGATGGTATCATTTCTCAGTGCAGTAGCTGATTAAGAGTCACTTGCAACATAATTTCCTGTAGTCAGGAAACTGGAATGTTTGCAACAGAGTAGTGTATTTTGAAACAGCAGCCATTAATGCCAAAATCAGAGCTGGTAATATTTGAAAGCTTGTGGTCACCTATGTATCCTTAGGGATGTAAAGAGAAAAAGAGATTTTCTGTAAATCCATTCCTAATTTGTGATGCTTATCATCAAAAAACATATGGCCAGATCAAAAGGACAGATCCTAAGCTGGTGCAAATTGGCCAAGCAGCACTGTCAGCAGGGATACTGGATTTATAACAGCTGAGTGTTTGGCCTATTTGTAGTTTAGTATAAGAGTTATCTGACTGACAGTATAGAAGTTATAACCAAAAATGCCAAGTAATAGTCTCTCAGAAAGTCATCACACATTTTTCAGAACCTGAAAATTCACAAATTTTTTAGTGTCTTTGGACCAGTTTCTCTTTTAGTTTAGATTTCATATTACCCATATTTTAGTTCTTTATAAAAATGAAATACATTTCATATTCTTCTATATACCAAATAAAATAAATTTAACTGTCATTAAGTCAAAGAGAGTCATTCTGCTATAAAAGAGTAATCTGTCTCTCACTTCTTCAGACTTAATTAGTGTGAAAAGAAGCTGCATTTAAAAATAGGCCAGGCAATGTTAAGACTGTATTGTTGGGAACAATCTGGCTGTGGCAAAGGGGAAAAATAGCCTGACCCATCAGCTTTCCTTCCATCCCCAGCTGTTATAATTCCCCAGATGCTGAGAACACACAATTTAGTAGTTTCAGTGTTGAAACCGGTTGGTTTGGTTTTGGCCTTATCTGTAATGCATCTATATAGACATAGATATATATATACACACACACACACATATATTTATTTATTTATTTATTTATTTATTTATTTATTTATGGGATTTACATTATAGACAGACAAAAGCAACTAGAGGGTGGATTCTCAATTACAATTACAGGTACTGCTTGCACAGGAGGAGGTAACCTGTTGGACGTACATTGATGTAAAATAAAAGACTTGCAGGAAGAGAATGCAGATGATATGATTGTGGTGTAACAAAAAACAGACTGGAAATGGTAGAAATGGAGAATTGAGCTGCTTTTGGTACTGCAAAGGACTAGCAGGTGTTTGGATTAAGAAAGTGTCATTTTGACATTCTGGAAACTGAATAGGAAAAGTGACTCATACTACCAACCTCTGAATATCGTGATCAACTAAGCCATAATTATTGCTGAAAAAGAATAATATAGTAAGGAATTGATAATAAAAATTTCCTGTAAGAAAGAGAAAGCAAACAAAGTATAACAACGTCACAAAATTGGATTATCTTCAGCACAGAAGAAGCAGCAAGAAATAAAAAAGTCGGACAGTGAAAGGCATCACAGACTGGATCCAATTTAATGCTTAAATGCCTAAAAGCTTCAGCAATGCAACACCCAGAGCTAATGACATGGCTCTGTGACATCCAGCACTTCTGGTGGGCATGCAGGTACCCACTGCAGTGAATAGGGGCTTTCAGCAACCTCAAAATAATGACCTCTGCACAGAGGCAGCACAAAGACACTCATTCACCAGCCAGTTGGAAAATATCAGTTTCTGCTCCCAGGGCCAATCCTGTGACAAAATAGAGTGATGATTGGACATAAAAACATTCCATACAGTCAGTCTTCTTTCTCTGAGGTAACACTACTCAGCACTGAGGTGCAGAGATACACCACTATGCTCTTCCCCTTCTCAGACCAGGGACCCTTGCAAACATTTATACATTTATACACACAGACATCTTCAGACAGAAAAACAGACCAAAAACTTCTTCACTTTTTTATGAACATAAAACATTTCACAGGTAATACCCTTTGTCAAGCAGAAAAAGAAATTGAACCTGGGTCACTTTACTTTAAAACATTCACTCATACTGGCTGAATGTTTTAAAAATACCAGGCTACTATCCAGCAGCAGATGGAGCACTGATCTGATTATAGGGGCTGGTCAGCAGTGGCAACACTTCTATTGCTTGAACAGAAACCTGCACACCTGGATGAACATCTGGAAATACTGAGCAAATGTACCAAACCATCTAATTCAAAGATGTGTTGTTGAAGGAAACACAGATCTCTGAAATATGCATCAATTCTTCCCACACTAGCAAAAAAAAAATAATTAACACCTGCAATTCCACTTTGTGCAGGCCCCAGCCCTTTCAGAGGGTATATAGAGGTGTTCTGCAGACAGCATAGACATGTTCAGAAGTGACAGGATGAGAAATTCAGTTTCTGGTACTCTCCATCTTGCCTACATGTGCACAAATGGAAGCACTTCAGATTTGCAGGCCTCCAGCATACTGGGAATAGAAAGAACCCAAACTGAATCTTGGAGTTTAAGAGTTTTACAAAGACGAAGCAGCCAAGCATGAGGAGCAGGGGTACCCTGTAGCTTCCCCCCTGACAACCCATTTGGCACACTGCTGTGCCTCTCAAATGCTCAAATGCAGAGAAGAGCTGAGGAAATGCAAAGGAGCAAGAAGCTTTGTTAAGGCCCTTTTCCTTCCAGTCTTCCCTTTCTCATTATCCTGTGCAGCTACAGACACACTTCCATGTTGAAAGAGAAACATAAAGTTACTCAGGCTGTGTTTTTCTCTCGGATAGGAATGCCCTGGGAAAAGCTAGCAGGACAAACAGAAGGATCTTTGAGGTTGGAACTCCTCTGGTGTCGCTCAGTCTGTTTGACTGACCACATTGACCTGCAGGCTAAAACCTGCAGCACAGCTCCCATTCTTACCAGAGAGTTGCCTGAAGGAATATAGATAGGGGGTAAATACAATTTAGTTTCGATTTAGAAGAGGAAGAAGAAAAATAATTATCTGTGCTTACCTGAATCAATATAGATACTCAGGATATGATTTCACGGCAAAGTAGCTTCATCAGCTACTTCTAAAGGTTAATTAAGATTGTATTTGTCAATATACAAATATGGGTATGCACATTTCTGGGGATTCTCACCAGCAGTAAGATTCCACGTACTGTTAAGCATTACTGAAATGGTGCTTTGGAATGTTTGGGTGTACGTTTCTTAAATTCTATTTCCACTTTGTACTAGACAGTGTGATGATCTATGAATCAACATCACATGTAATCTAAAAACATACTGAAAGAATCTCAGTCCAATATTCACAGACATAAATGCAGTTGTCTCTAATTAATTCTAAGAATCATGATTTGAAGGATTTCAGATCCTTTACGATATAGAGCTTATTATAAAAATAAAAATTTCTTGATGAAGTTGTGCATACAGCAGTATAAACACAATGCTCCCTTTTTTGTCTAAAAATTTAGTATTTCCCATTCCTATTTCCGTGTGATACTCTGAAGTAAAACTCAAACATAGGGATGATGAGTCCCAAAAATTAATTGATAGGTGAATGTTATTTTCTACATTAATATCTGCAGTGCTCCTGAAATTTCTTTAAGAGTCAGTCAACCTATTGATAATAGAAAAATATACAGAGAAACAGTGTACGCAGAATATACCACATAAACAATTTTGTCATCCTTACCTTCTCTATTTGCAGGTACAGAAAGTAGAGAAACTCAACTCTTCAATATATACACAAAATGAAACCAGCTTGAGTTTTATTTCACATAGGAAAATGGAATGGTTTATTTTTATGAAGTGCAGAATGATAAGACCCTACTCTTAACCTTATGACATAATAAATCCATAAAGGATATACAATGAAATAAACGGAACACGAAAGTACAGTAAAAAATGTGAAAGTGAATACTTTTCACAGCATGCTCTCATCCCTTGGAATTAACTCTAGCAGGAGATTATTAAGTCAAATATGAAAGATTTTTAAAGGGCTGAATAATTTTGTGAGTAATAACAAAAATATGAATGTTAAAGTAATCTATTGTTATGCTTCTGAGGGTAAATTGATAGCTGCAGGGGTCAAGAAGATATCCTCTTCTCTGCCTTCCTTTTCACACAACTAGCTAAGTTCAACTTCCCCTCAAGCACCAGCCACTGGTCACTTCTGAAGGCAGCAAAAATGCAAGACTCAGGAAATGAGAAGGAATACAAAACTTGTCTGATTAAGCAATAAATCCTATGCTCCTTCTCATCATCTTTATCTGAACATGTTTTACCTCCAGCATCAAAGGAGATTGTTTCCTGTCTTCACCCTCTCCATGGATGCAGCATAGGTACTTGTAAGCTTGCTGTTCCAAATCCCTCAGCATTTTAATTCTCACATCTCATCCACACTTTCATTTGGGAATCTAGCTCATCTTTTGTTCACCTAGTAGTTTCCATGACTTTCCCAAGCTTAGGCTCTGAAGGATGATGAAACGGGAAAGGAAAAGAGAACAAAACAAACCAAAATTTTCTTGATTCAATTTCCTGCTCTTCTCACCATCAGTTTTCCCCAAGATGGGGGGATGACAATCTATGTGATCCTATTCTCACTCTACTTTTGAGATCTTCTTAGTGACCTGCAGCAATACCAGGTGGAGATGAGCAGGAACAAATCTGTATCCAGTGTAAAATTCTTTGACACAATTCCTCTCTCAACTAGGTTGCATTGGCCTCAATAGTTGTCTCGTGATACATTTTTGAGACATTTTAAAAAATTTCAGACTTCCTTTATAAATGTTTCACGTTAAATTTCTGTGAATACTTCAGAAGGAATTAGCAAAGAATTTAGATTTTTTTTAATGAAGCAAATAAACTGCTTAACCACATTTGAAGAGCAATCTGATATAACTTATATCTTTGGGTATTGCCCACCACAAACTCATTGTGGGGTTTATGGTTTCATGTTATTGATCCTGAGACTTTTGTTACCTACTGTGCCTGAAGGACTTGGTAAAAAGTAATGATGCAAAGCACAAGAGCAAAATAATTGCCAGGAATTTATTATTGTCGTTCCTATTATAAATTTCTAAACTCGCATTAAAACATTGCAGCAATCTGTACAAACATCACATAAAATTATGCAATAATAATAATAATAATAAGGACAATATTCATAAATATCCTTGGTCCTTTAAAAAACACTTCTTTGGTTTACTTTGATAAAGTAAGTAATCCAAAGTTTATATTCCATCCATGTAGGTTGCATTTAGTGAAGGCTTGTGTAGAACTCTTGTGACAAAGAGCAGTATCCAGCTTGACTGCTCTGGGAACTTGAACAGACCTACCAAGAGGGAGAAGAATGAGACATCAGAATAATTAGGAAATAAAATCTATCATTACAAGAGCTACTGAAAAGTATTAAATCCTTCAAAGCATATACAGTATAGAAGAAAGAGGCACTGAAACTACTTGTTTATCCTGGGCACACCTCTGTCACCTCATCATTCGTATCTTGAACATTATTCTACCCTTCAGTGTCTGTTTTAGGTATAATTTCCAAACTAGGAGAGGTCACTGTGCTCCAGGAATGACTCTACCGGAAAATTTGGCAAAAAGGAGCAATACTTTTATGGTGGTCTTGAGAAAATACCAAGTGCGGTTCTTTCTAGATCAGTAAATAAAATATATTCATCAAAAGCTGGACCAGTATTAGTTTTTAGGATGGAGAAATAAAGTAGTTCTGACACAAAACTCCAGTAACCATATCTATTGCATATTTTCCATTTTGAGAGGTAATTTGGTGTAAATGAGCAAGTGTTCTATCTGAAGAAACAGAAGTTTAAGATCAGTTTCAGATGCATGAAAAATGTATTTCAATCCCTGATGGGGACATGAAGCCCCAAACACTGATCCTTCAGACAGATTTGAACCAAAGTTTGTGAATATTTTGTCCAGTCTTACATTAAATGTAATCCAGTATTTCTGTATTGTAAAATCATTGAATGGTTTGGGTAGGAAGAGACTTAAAGATCATCCAGTTCCAATCCCCCTGCCACAGACAGAGATAACTTCTACTAGATCAGGTTGCTCCAAGCCCCTTCCAACCTGGCCTTGAACACTTCCAGGGATGGGGCATCCACAGCTTCTCTGCTGGAACCAGATGATCCACAAGTGGTTTTAGTTGCTTTGATCCAGTGACCTTCTTTTGTACTATACCACGTGCTAAAATAGACATAGGCAAGAGCATTTAAATGCCCTGATCTTCCTCTCACATCTCCAGGAGAAAGGAACACCAGCTGGGTGTGAATTAATAATCCAGCAAGAATTTCAGCAGAAACACTCCTCTTCCCTGCTACCAACCACAGACCCAATTTGTTCATTCTCAAGCATCCACAACAAAAACAAAGAAACTCGATTGTTAAGCTTAACTGCATATTTAATAAAATAACAAAAATGGAGATTATACAAGTTGCAGCATTGTAGTCTATTCATATATCATCAGGGGACTGTCTGAAACAGCCTTGCTAATATTTTTCCTGTAATTGTATTTCATATGTTTTCTATTGCCTACTACAAAAAAAGAAGAAAAAAGTTTCTGTAAATTTATTTGTCTGGTTATGTAACACTCAGTTTTAGTTCCTCTGAAGGTAACAAGTGTGTACTTTCCCAAAACATCTGTTCAGCCTCCAAATGCAGTGCATGAGCTAATAGTAAATACATGAAAAATATTGAATGGTCAGGTGTCTAAATTGGGTAGGAGGGAACAACAAGGAGAGAGAAAAGATGACTTCTAATGCTCAAGCCATGCACAGCAGAGACTTCACAAGAAGATTCTTTACTTAGGTGAGTCCCCTGATGAACAGTGTGCCTGTAAAACCCACGAGGGACATATTGCCACTTATCCAGCCCTGGAACAAGCAGTCAAAGATTGTTTTGTGTATAAATCCTAACCTTCTATCAACTTTCTGAAATCTAATGCAAGATAGAGCCTTTAGAGAAGATAGTTAAAGTGAGATTTTTGTGTCAAACTGCTCAGTGTCACCTGAGTGAATTTACTCAGGTAATTTACTTAGAGGACTCTATATGCACCCACTGGCAGAGGTCCTAATGCATTCAAATGAGGGACTCACAGATTTCAAAAAATATGAAAAAGTGTCTGATAGTATCTAAAGAATTACTTTTCCTCAAAGGTATGTATACAACCACATACATCTTTGAGAAACTGTGAAGGTTCCATGTCATTTCCCACCAGGTCTGTCCTGCAGAATCTGATTTCAGTGCTGATTTCAGAGTGATTGGATGTGGTCATGGTGCAGAGATCTCTTCTTTTATGGCTCTAGAAATATTTCTAGGATCACTAGATCCTTTGAGCCAGTCCTTATTTTGGAGCCTCCTATGTCCTCAAAAATGCCAAAATTCTGACAAAATCAAGAACACATGGATTTTTTCTATGCCATTTTGGGCGCTGATTTTATGGGCTGAATCTATACCAGAGTGATGCACATTTCAGCTAAAAAGTGAGACAGATCTTAGATCCACTGTCTCTCAGCTGAGGAAGGATTTTTATCAAACACGTGCAACCATCAGTTTTGCTGAGGGGTATTTAGGAATTGTGAAGACCTGATTTCTTCATCTAATTGCATCTTAGAAAAATTACTGAGTTAGGAAGCAATTAGTGCTTAACACTATCATTTTTCAACTCTACCAAATCTAGCAGTTGTGATTTTTTTCAGCCACTGAGTGAGAATATAAAGTAATGCAGTTTGACCAGTACATTGAATTGCAATTGTAATTATTATCATTATTATTTTTATTGTATATAAAAAATAAAGGAAAGATAAACTTATACTGTTGGGGGTGTTTTGTGTTTTTATTTTATAATTTTTTTAAATGTTTTCGAAGCAGTGAGGTGTTTTGTTACTACTTGTTTTTGAATGATGGCTTTTTCCACTTACAAAAAGAAAAAAAATATTTCACATGGAACATGTTTTTAAATAAACAAGAAATTAGTTAGAAGACAGTTACACTTGCTGTTCTGTAACATGACAACTGCCTGTTGTTATAGTGACACCTGGCAAATAAGGTGTTCAGAAAGGTAATGGAGTAACACAGAGCCAGCAACTTCGGCAGGATTGATCTTTCAACAAATTCTCTTTGAAGAATATGTTTTTTATATTGTGAATCTGTAAAGTCTGATTACATATATAAAAAACTCACAATACCAAATATTTTCTGTTTCCACATCATGACAGGTAAAAACATTGTAATTGTACAGAAGTCCTGGACTGGAAAGGATCCACTGGCTTGGCAGAATACCCCTGGAAAGGTAATAGTCCCACTAACCTTAGCAGTATTTTGCTGTGTTGTGTCTATTATCACCATCAAACTGTAAATTAGTATAAAGAACTAAGAGAAAAAATGAGATAAAAAATCTGAAATTATATTATTATAATATCATAATATTATAATTATAATATTATGATATTATAATAAAATTAAAATTTAGGTGGGATAAAGATTATATGGAATGAGACTTGAAAAATTCATGGCAAATGATCCCTGTTTTTATGAAGGGATAGGTTTAATCAGATGCATCCTGTAGTGAATTCTCATCTTAGCACTGTAATGCAAGGTGGAAAAAAAATTGCAATAAGAACCTAAAGCTTTCTAGATCTGAATATTTAAAAATATTCAGAAGGAGAAGCAATGCATTTAACAAGAAATGTTCACTTTCCTTTTAAGACTTTCTGATTAAATGTGATTATTGCATGTTCCAAAATAGTAAGAATAAAATTGTTGATTTCACATATTTTTCTTAGGTTCAACTAAAAAGTTAAGAGAATAAAGGGGGAATATAGCTGAACCAAACTCCTTCTGCCTGGAATAATTTATTAAAAGAGATTTATCACAAACTTTCCCCCAATGTATGCTATTAGAGACTAATATTTGAACTAATCTAATTAAAGTCAATTTGGGGACAGTGGTACTTCTCTAATTGTTTTTGAGACATATGCATTAGCAACAGAGAGTGTATTGTTGTCACGACAACAGGACTGTGATAATGTCTTCAGACACAGAATAGAATTATGTCACAAGGGTGCTTTGGGAGCAGCTGCTTCTGTGCAAGTTTGGTTAGAAGGAGCAGAGAAGTCTTTTTCCTGCAAAGTAACATGCATTTATATGCACTGTAGGTGCATATAAAGACCCCACCCCGCTCTGTAGGTGTTTTGATGCTTGGATACAGGAGAAGTAATTTTATTATGGATATCTTATTCTTATTATTTTGCAATTTGTGTAAATCCTTTCCCACACACTAAGCTTGGTACTTCACTCAGTGTTGTAAGTGTGAGGACCTCTGTCTGCTCTCTTTTTCCTTTGCATGACCCATAAATAAAGGTAGATGAATAAAGTCCACTGTGATCCTTTCATAGTCTTCAAGTACTGAAGCATAAACAAGAGACTTAAAAGCAGACTTGTCATATTAAACTTCAGGATAATGTTATACTTCATCAGATGGGGTGGCCTGTTGAGTAGATTGCCTCAGGATGTTCTGTATGAAGATGTGCTCCATCTGCACTGTGCAAAATGCCTGACCTTAATTTTCTTTGTTCCCTTTTGGGTATTTTTCCCAGAGTTTTGTTGGTTCTCCATTATGAATTCATGGTCTAGAAAAAAGTGAACTCAGCGCAAATAGAAGGATTTCCTGTTCATTAATTACATGCTATTAACTCGAAAACTTTGGCTGTGGCTTAGAAGGCAAATAGCTGTCCAGATTGCAACACTTAGGTTCACAGCATGGCACAGATCTCATAAAGGTGATTCAGGATAGTTTATAGAAAGCAGGACATCAGATGGTAAAGTTAATCTCCAAAACAGCTCCCTTAGTGCTAATGTAGGAAAGGAAAGAGAATGTAAGGGCTCAGATACTTCAGAAGACAAAAAATGCAAAGAAAACCTCCTTCTGACTTCTACAGCTCCATATCCAGATGTTGAGTATGAAATTAATATTTCTAAGTTTCTTGAGAAAAGGAAAAAGAAAACAATGAGAATTAAAAAGCGAAATGCAGTGTTGGTTATTTTAAAAAATGCAGTACAGTGAAATGTACAACTGAAATGTTTTTAAAGAAACATTTTTAGATTTTAAAACAATATTTCCTTGAAGAACAAGTTAAACCATATATTTTCATTTCCTATGGAGTTGTTTCCAGTGTTATCTAGGAAGATATGATTTGAACATAAAGTTTATCTGATGGTTGAAGTTTTAAATGCAGTTCTTCTATGTGTATTCCCTGCTGTTTGACAAGGGCTGAGGTCATGCTGCAGACAGCTGTATGTTCTCTCTCAAGTACTTAGATGTCTGTTTTCACAATATGTCTAGAAACAGAGCATCTTTGAAATTACTGTGTCTATGTCAAAGTTCACTGAACTTGATGGACAGGTTAAAAAATTATGGACAAGCAGAAGGAAGGGAGAGACAGACATACAACATGATCACTTAAATTTTATTTCTCTAAGAAATCTCACTGGTAAGGTCAAAACAAGGCAAACAAAAAGGCATTAGCTTGCTGAAGATATCTGAGAAACAATTAAAACTTTAACAAATCAAAGAATAACACAGGATTAACACTTTGAGGTTAATTTTAAGTGAATGGCATAAATTCAAGCCTGTTCATTTTTGTAATAGAAAGAAATAACATGTTTTAGCAACACACCACTTTTGATGACTTTATAGCACAGATGGCAGGACTGCACTTGGGAACACCTACCATCACTGAGAGTTTGGCTTGAAGAGGTGAGACAATAATTTTTTCTGGGTTGATAGATTTCTGCTCTAAAGTCTGTTTTCTGACACACTTTCAGATGCTTCAGTGTTCATCTGTCTGTACTGATGTGTGTTTTAGAGAGAGGGATCTCCTAATCATAACTTGACCTTGTGTATGGCATCCTTCCTGCTAAAGCACTGGTTGTGGTGGGGAAGCAGTGGTTCTGATAAGGGCATTAAAGCAGTTGTAGATGATGCAGTTGTTTTGGAAGTGCTTTGGCAAATTTACAGTAGTGGTACTCCCTAATTGTGACACAGGCCAGACTGTGGATGAAATCAAGTAGAGAATATCTCTATGTCCCAGTAATTTAAAGTAATTTATATATAATAATAATTCCTTTTTTGAAGCAAATATGAATTATTAAAGCAGCTGAAGGTAGAATTTTATAGGAATTCTCATGGTCATGCACCATAATCTGGATTTGAACTTTTCTTGGGCTATAGGAGATCCAGGCTCAAATTTATGTTTCCCATTATGAGGTACCCCAGCTTTTTGAAATTGATAGCAGATTTCCATATAATTCTTTCTATCATTATTTGTATCCAAAACACCACATTATAGTTTATATCTGATCACAAAACCTTCACAGAACAAAACAGAACTGAGATGAAAGAGGAAATGGGGAATGATGATGAATATTTTAAATTACTGCATATAGGTTTTGTGAAAGCATCAGGCACAGTTTTGTAGTGTGGAGAGTTTAGTTTGAAACACTTGAAAAATGCATCAAGTACAATCCATTTTTCTCTGTTAAAACAATCAAACTGTTTAGACCACTGATAATGTATTTGTCTGTCGGCAGCTGCCAACATGTACAGCCAGTCAAATAAGCCCTGACAAAATAAAGTTACACAGAAACATGCAATTCATTGAGCTCAACTGTCTCATTTCAAATATCTTGGGCTTAACTGACTGCAGAGATGGGTTTCCAGGGAATCATTTTAATTCCTGGTAGATGTTCCATAGGGACGGAGATCTCATAAACTGTGAAAAACTCAAATTGGATTCATACAGCTGCTCAAGAGCCAAGTCCCCTGCAACCAACCACTGGACATGACAGTCTCATCATTTTAATGGCAGGGATTATTTGGAAAATTGACAGGAACACGAATTGCCCTAAGAAGCTACAGTATCTAAGAGCTAACTCTAGACATATAGAGCAAAGATATACTTTTGATTTAATGTGAATAGCAAACAAACTATAACACTCACTTAAAATTTCCCGTACCTAAAAATTTCTGCTTCTGAGCAAGCTCTACACTTAGATTTGACCTTGCTCCTTTCCCAGCCCTCCCTAACACATACTGTGCCTGAGAGGAGCCATCCACACAGGGTATTCATGCAGGGATGTCCAAATGAGCCGAAGTTATCACTGCTGTTTCTCTAATAATCAGTGCTTAAACCAGATTTCATTTCCTTAGAGTTACACTCATTACTTCCTTGTCTTTCCTCACCTTGATCAGAACCATGACAAGGATCACAAAGTCCATTCTAATGGCAATTCCAAGGTGTGATCTGTACTGAATTCAGAAGAGCAATGTTTGTGAATTTGTCATTGGTGTGGGGACCTTCCCCGTGGGCTGTGGGTGGATCTCTGCATCCCCCATGGATCCCTATGGGCTGCAGGGGTACAGCTGCTTCACCCTGATCTCACCATGGTCGCAGAGGAATCTTGGTTCTGGTGCCTGGAGCACCTCCTGCCCTTCTTCTCCCCCGACCTCGACCTTAGTGTCTCCATGTTGTTTCCTTCACATGTTCGCACCTCCTTCTCTTCTCTGGATAGAGAAAACTGTGCACACCCAACTTTGTTTGGATTTTCTTATTAAATATATTATCACAGGGATGCTACCAGCCTCTCTCATTGGCCCAGGCTTGGCCAGCAGTGGTCCATCCTCATAGCCATCAGGGATTGGCTCTGCTGGACATGGTGGAAGCTTCCAGCAGCTGCTCACAGGAGCCATCTCTGTGGGCTCCCACTACCAAAGACCAGGAGATGCAAAACCAACATCACAGATCTGAGCAAAATCTTACAGTTAAGTAAAGGAACAGTCCCAGAATTGTTGTTGCTGATCTGCTTTTTCCTCCCTCCATCAAAGAGTGGCCATTGGGCTAAACTGTCCAAAACTGTGCTACTACTGTACTACTGTGCTACTACTGTACTACTACTGATGGCTCAGCTGCACTATCAAAGGAAGTCAGAACACAAAAAGTCACCATCTATCTGAACCAGTTGTTGCCAAAACTTAGTGGGAAAATCCAGCCTTTAACCATATTGGGCCCAAGAAAACAAATCTAAAAGCATACACAATACTGGGAGTAGTGGTCTAGAAGTAAGAATTATAGTATACTTTCAAATTCAGAAAATATTAAGATAAGACAGGTTTAAGGTACCTCCAACAAAAAATAATACTGTGAAATACAATAACATCAAAAGACCCTGAAAAATATGTCAGTTTTCCCAAAGTAGCTCAAGAATAGACCAAAATTTGGTTTATTCTTGTCCCTTTAATAGAATGGCATAGACCAAAAAGTCATTAGCTGGAGACACACAAACAAAATGCAGCCAATACCATGCCAATTATGACAATGGACAACGTTCTCTTAATAAAAATGTTTATCTTATGGTGTATCAGAGTTCATAGCTGTAGATTTAAAAGCATAAACCACAACTAGTCATATTTTTTTAAACATAAAACCAATGCAGTTTAAAAAAAAAATCTCTATTTCTCAGACATGAGTCAATTCAAATTAAAACACACATTCTCAAAATAAAAATTGTAAAGTCAGGTAATACTCATAAAATAGGGGAAATTGGTCTCCTTTTGTGTTTTTTATCCCCTCTGTTTGTGTCAATATGCTGTCTTTCATCTTATTTCTGTACTTTTCATAGTAGAGATAGGTTTGTTTCCTTATTGATCCATATGCATTCAGCGATGTGCACAATGGAATTTCAGTCAACAATCAAAATTTTAAAGCACTATGGTTAGAAAATTACATCTAGAATAATACATGAGGAGGCATCATTTATGAAAATGAAGAGAGATTGAATAAGATAATAACATAATTGAAAAGCATCACTGAAGGATTGATTTTACAACTAATTATTAATAATCTTAACAAATTCCCTTGGATTCCATCCACATAACACACTAACTAATGGTACAGCTAGAAGAATGGTTAAAGTAAAGACCACGTTCTCTGACTTTATTTTCATTTACACTGTAGATAAAATACATAAATATGATCATGTGTATCAGAACTTAGAGGAGAATAAATAGATATTTTAAAAACTAAGCTGCTTACTTTTACATTGCAAGAATGTTGAAAATAATTTGAATAATTCAAGAACAAAGAAGGTGGGAGTAAAATTAACATACAGCAGTGCAGATCTTCAGTAGGTTGTGCAAAGACTATTTCACAGTGTATCATACAAGTAAATTAGAAGAATATTTGGACTGACGTCTTGGTAAAATTGACTGCAAAGTTGCGTGGAGATATATCTACTGTATCTGAGATATGAAATAAAATGCTGGATGAGCTAGCTATTGAGCTTATCAACAGCAAATCCTCAACAACACTTTGTCATACTTCCTCTTTCCTAAATGCCCATTTCCCCTGACAGAAAAGCACAGATGCAGAAAGGAGATTTAATGACTAGAGAAAGGAGAATTACTCCTTTTTTAAAAAAACATGTGACAACTTTATTAGTCTGTTAAATTATGTTTAATCCATATTTAATTTCATATAGTATTGAAAACAATTGCACAAATATTGCAGAGATGATAGCAGATAGCTGAGTCCTTCCTGCACTAGGGTCAAAAAACTCCCTGCAGTACTACAGGTTTCAGGTAGAGTGGAGAAGAGTAGAAGAAACAAGGAAAGAATTGGAGAAGCATGATGACAGCAAATTTGCAGTAGACATCAAGCTGAGATGTGCAGTTGTCACAACAGAAGGAAGCAATGCCATCCAGGGGACTTGGACAAGCTTGATAAGCAGGACCCACATGCACATAAGGAGATTCAACAAGTCCAAGCCCAGGCTGCTGCACTGGAGTTGGAGCAGTCCCAAACATGAGTAGAGATTGAGTAATGAACTCATTGAAATCAGCCCTGTGGAGAAGGATTTGAGAGATTCTGGTAGAGGAAAATTTGAGTATGATCTAGTAGCAATGTGCAGTTGAAGACCAGAAGGCCAACTGCATCAATAGCAATGTGGCCAGCACATCAAGGGAGAGGATTCTGACCCTCTGCTCTGCCCTGATGAGGCCCCACCTGGGGTGTTACATCCAGCTCCACAGCCCTTGAAAATAGGACAGACATGGATCTCTTAGAGCAGGGGCAGAGGAAGTCACAGAGGTGATCAGAGGGCTGTAGCCCCTCTCCTGTGAAGACGGACTGAGAAAGTTCATCCTGGAGAAGAGAAAATTGAGGACATCTCATCACTCAAAGGGAGTTTATGTAAAAGATGGAGAGCAACCTTTTGCACAGGCAGATAGTGACAGGACAAGAGGGGCAAGTTTTAAACTAAAAGAAGAGAGATTTAACCTACAGGTTAGACAGAAATTCTTTACTGTGAGGGTGATGAGTCACTGGAGGAGGTAGTAGAGAAGTCATGGCTGAGACATCCCTGGAAATTTTCAAGGCCAGGTTAGATGTGGCCCTGAGCAAACTGATCTAGTGGGTGGCATACTTGCCCATGGTAAGGGATTGGAAGTAGATGATCTTTAAGGTCCCTTCCCAAGTCATTCCATTATGTGCTTCTGTGAATGTTAGCATTGTGCCAGGTAATAACGAGTTCATATGTGAAAGGCTTCAGGTTGAAAAGAAAAGCGAAATAAAAGGTCGAAGAGCTCTCTAGGTGTTCTGGAAGAGAAACATACAATAGAAGTAAATTACATGAGAAGACAAGAGAACTGAGAAGACCTTGAGTACTATTCCAAAGAGTAAATCTTAGCAAGGGTACGTTATTAGACCAGGAGCTAAAGAAAATTCAAGGAAGAAGATGTAGAAAATAGGTTTAAGATTAAAAAAAAAAAAAAAAAAAAAAAAAAGACAAGCTATAGCTTAGAGAACTGAGGTTTTGTTGGGGTTTTCTTGTTGTTGCTGTTTTGTCTTGTTTTTACACAGACTTCTATTTGCTCATGAGACATTGAAGCAGCACAGAGGATAGGCAAAGTGCAAGTCCAAAAGATGAAGTATGTAGACAGTCATATTGAAGTACTTGTAAATAACCTGTCTGGGGAACAGTCTGAATACAATTCTACAAATTTATCAGTGCAGTGTAAGATATAAAAACTACAGAAAGGGGAAAAATGTAATTTTTGACAAGATGAGGTCTTCTAAGAGTACTAGACCATTAAAAGATTATGCTCTTTTTCAATCAGTTTTTTGAAATATCTAAATAGGTTCATTTTTTAAAAAGAAGGTGAAAGTACTTTATCTTAATTTTATTTTTTTTTACATGACGCTATTGACTTTAAAATAGAAGACTAATAAATACAGCCAGTTATGTCAGGAACTTTAAAAAGTCCTTTGGAATTGAAAGTGCATAATCATAATACCAATTCTTTGTGATGCTTTGGCACTATGCAGGAATCACAGCTTGATTAGAGACATGGAAAGCTGGAATTATCATAAGCCAGTGTCTTTCACTCAATCAGCATTGCCAGACACTTGAAAATACTGGAAAATTAATTAATTAATTATTCAAATTAATCAATGCTTTGGTCTAATTTAGATTCATATTAGGATTATTTTTCTTTTGAAAATCTGTGTGGATTATAACTGTACTCCTACTTCTTCCAAATGCAGTAGTAATTAGGAAAAAATCATGACCAGATGAAACTGTGAACATAAGGACTTAATATAGATAACATAGATAACATTGATAACAAGAGTAGCTAGTACATTCATATTTTTGAATAGGAAATATACAGCTGCAATTTTCATATCTGCTAACCATGAGAATGTCACATCATGCTTTCTGTGAGCTCTGCTCACACACAGTACCCTGCTAAGTATTGTACCCACTCTGTATCTCCAGCGCTGCTCAGAAGTGGACTGATTTTCTCCAGTGTGGTGGAAGACTGATTAAAATCACAGCCCTTATCAAAGCAGTAAAACATATCTCCAGATCTTTCTATTCCCTGTAGCTTCTGGCTTCCACTCCTATCTTCCACAGGGAAGCTGTCTCACTCTAATTGTAGACTAATAGTTAAAATTTGGAAACCTATCCCTGAATACCAATTGAATTCTTAGCTGCCCAAGCCACAGATTAGCTGCTACAGTCAGAGCCTGACTTTTTCATAAAAATCGGGGCAGAAAATTGGCAGAATAGGAGATAGGAAGAACATTTCCAGTCATAATTTAGTTCAAATAAAAACAAATACAGCAAAATTTTGTAAACAGTAAAAAATCTCAAAAACTTCTTAGGTGATTAGGAATGAAGCAAGACATTCTGACCTCAAGAGCAGTTTCCCCAAGCAAGCTGAGAATCAGCAGAATGTTTCTACCCAGTTATAAAATATTTTTATTCTATTTATCCTTAAAATGTCATAATGCAGATTCTTTGAAGGATGGAACATGAAGAAAATAAGTAATGTGTAAGAAGCGCAAACTATTTCCCAATCTTTTCCTATAAACTATTTCTGAAAATGTCACTACCATGCTGAGTCTACTAATAGGATCATTAGCTCATCAAATCAGGCTTAGAGTCTAAAACTGAGAAGTGAGACACACTCACAAAATATCTCTGAAGAAATAGCTAATTAGGTGGAAGATGACATGGTGTGGACTGTGAAAAAGGTCAGACTAAAAGTAAGGCTTATAGAGTTGAATCTTAACAAGCAAAATACATTTTTGAAATATGAGGAAACAGGAATGCAATGGGCATTCACAGCCCATAGCCTCTCACATGTAAAGTGGTACCTGAAAAACCAGATATGAGACAACTTGGGAATTCTCACCCTTGCCCAGTCTATCATACATCTCTCCAGGGGTGCTCTTTTCCATGTTGGAGTTACCTGCCTGGCATACAACCAGCATCAAGCACTGTCTCTGTGGCCCTTCCCAAACGTTATGATTTTGTGATAACTCTAGTTGCTGTCAAGTGGAATTAAGAATAAAATCTTGAATTTCCTCATTGGAAGTAAGAGAAAAAAGCAAACAAACCAAAAAAGAAGAGGAAGGAAATTTGGGGTAGTTAACAAAAAATGGACATTATACAATGGGACTGGGAAAGTATATACTGTCCTCAGGGTTATTAATCTGAGCTAGAGTTAATCTTACACCATCTACCTTACCCTGTTTCCAATGGCAAATCATTCCAAATTTATGCTGTATCTGTACACATGTATTTGCATAATACATTCAAGATGATAACACAGTCATTCACAGAATTGTGAAAATATTTGTTAATGAGGAATTAAATAAAATATTCTAAATATAGGAATTATTTCAGTGCAGATGAGATGGCAATTTCAATACAGATGAGATGTCATAGGAGATTCAAGGAGGCCTATTTTTACTCACCATAAAATGGGTAGATGGGGATAGGAAACTAGCAGGAGGAAGGACTCATTTTCTTTTTAAAGCAAAGATGCAGAGGGTGTACAGGAAGCACAGGATTTTAATTGACTCCTCAAGGCTAAGATAAGGGAATACCTATTCCCTTAGGTATGGTGGAATAATGGTTCCGGATCTTACCCATTTGTGAGAAAGTCAAATGGGGTAAAAAAAGTAAGACAAAAAGACAGGGATGTCAGTAATACTAGTTTCCATGTCATTGAAATAAAGGATAGAGACCTATGAGAGGCTGAGACCAAAATGTGGACAGAAAGGTTCTTATGGAACATTTCCAAACTTCCAGAATTTAAGGAAAAAATCTTTAAAATAAATATTATCTCATTTTATTTTCAGGTTTTTCAGACTTTAGAGTCGTATGGGTTAAACAGGAGTCCTAGAAGATAAAAGTTAAATTTTCACAGTGAAAAATGTGGACAATAAATTCTAGGAATTGCTAACTGAAGAGGGTAAAACTCACGAGTCAAAGCCTTATATGTTTGATATCCACCTACCCATATGATAGCAGAAGATCCGATGCCTAATTTAAACTAAATAAAATCAAAAACAGCTGTAGAGAGCCTAACACATTTCCTCACTTACATGAAGAAATGAGAAGAGACAGGAACATTGTGTATAAAAGAGCCAGAAACTGCCAAAAAACTTCCAATTCAATCTCATGCTGACATTAGCAAACTCAAGGAGACAGTATAACAACCAGTTCATGATTGCACCTCTGTTGGAGCAGCTGGCAACAGAGCCACTGCAGTTAGTAGAGAAGCTGGAAAACATCTAAGGATTGAAAAAGGCACAAGCACAATACTCACATGCTGTCACACAAGTGGAAAACTGTGGGTAAATACAAAAAAAATAATCTGCAAGGAGGTGGCAGGGATTGCCAGCAGCGATTGACCTTGTCATCAAAAGTAGTCATGGGTACCTGTAGCAGGTCAGCTGAACTCCCAAGGCAAGCAGGAGATCTACATACATATAAATAACATCTGGCTGCATCAATATGATTGCAGGTAGACTGGAAAAACAAGTAGCTTAGTAATGCTGTCTGTACTCCTGGAAAGAGAAGTCATTATACTGATATGCAATTAGTGGACTAATAACTGAATATCTGCAGAATAGGCACCTATTTCTGAATTAATTGCATAGAATATATTTGCTGGACAGGAAGAGTACTTGTAAGATTCATGCCATGTCATGGCAAAGCAGACTACTCAAAATGGCCTTCATACTAACCCACAAATATATATTCCTTTCCTGAAAAGGCAACCTTAAATTTAGTCCTTTTTAAACTGTCCTGAACTCTACAAAAGCCTAATAAAAAATACTTTAGCTCCTAGAACACATTTAATTGGCCAAACACAGTAGTCTGATGCTATCTGAGACTCTTGCAACAATACAATTAATGGAACATAGGCAGCTGTTCAGCTCACCCTGAAGAGAGGTAGGTCTTGATTCAGTTTGCCTCACATAAATATTTAACATCATCTGAGGTACACTAGATTAAATGGAACATCTCCTGGCTGGTCACAGATGCAGCAGAGAATCCAGGGGAGTTCCATGTCCTTTTAGAGCTTTGAGGGCTGGACAGGGCCTGGTAGAACATTTCAGGTATCAGCCAATATAAGTCTGTGGGTAACCAGAGCAAACTTACTGAGCACAAGAAACTTACAAATTAGAACGGAACTCTGAAAACCTGGAGTTCAACCAGTGTGGTATTGTTGGAGAAGGGAGAACGCGACACCATATGGTCATCAGCAGAACTCAGTTTATTTAAGTACAATCTTGAGTTATATACTTTGCTTAATTAACTCATACATATTGCAAAAGCTAAGCTCCTAATTGGTAGTGACTATACAATAGTTTACTTCATGTTATATCAGCATATTGCAACAGTTTGTATCACCTTGTAGCATTTAACTCCTCTTTCTCATGATCTCAGTTCCTCTCTCTCATCCTCATGCTGGCCTTGTCCTAGCTTCTAGTTCTGAGAGCCATTGTGTCTTTTCTGAAAGTTATTGTGTCTTTTATCTTTTTCCCATTTCTCAGCCAGCTTCTCAACCTCTCCACAATTCCCCCTTTTTCTTTTAAGGATTACCAGCATTAAAGACTGACTACGCATAGAATGACAATTAAAATCATAAACAAAAATCATAGCTCATCATTGGCTGCTGCAAGCAACAGACAAACTCGGTGCTGGCTGCAGGCCAGCGGGTGAGGTGTTTCTTTTCTCCCTCCCCGCTACACTGCTGCTACGGAAAAGGTTTTTTCCAAAGGTTTTTTCCCTTAGAGTTCCCTCCTCCCGTGTTCTAAACTCAGCTGTCTTACCAAAATCGAAGAATGCAGTGCAGGTGTTCTCAAATTCAGCTCAGAGGTTTCCTGATCACCGACCTGCAGATTTCAGGAGACGAGTCCTGGGCCCTTGGAACTCGTCCGTCCGAGGTGAATTTGCAAACAGCTGCTGTCTCAGCATCTTGTTCTTAGGCTTGCCTTAAACTTACATCGTTATTAAATCTATTCGACTGTGGCCTTTTCCTTCCAACCACTCCTCAATCAAATCTTCCATATTTTTCCCGTTTTCTTTTTGTGCCAACAGCGTGTTATGCCACATTTTAATCATTGTCTGCTTCATCACTTGTTGCATACATGAACAAAAGCATGGAATACAAACAACTAGCATCATAAGCACAGCTAAACACAACAGTTCAAACATGAGTAATGAACGCAACCATCCTGACAATCCTAAGCCTTTTACCCAATCTAAAATATCTCATTCATTGCTAACTTGTAGGTGTTGCGTCAATTCCTGAAGCTTTTGAATTTGTTTGTGAATCGATTGTGAGTGATCAGACAAATTCATACAACACATACCTTCACAATTCAAATCATAAGCAAAAATCGTAGCCCTTCTTTCAAAGGCTGAGTTAGCCATGGTGTTAGACCAAAAGTCTGGGTTAGCCAATTATCTAGGGGATTTTGTGAAAGCTTAACCTCTGTCGTGTGCCTTTTTAGCCAGTTCAGTTGTGCATGTATTGATTGGCTATGATCGGATAAATTAAAGCAACACATCTCTTTGAACTCAGAGCACTTGTGTCCTTGAGCAAGAAGAAGGAAGTCAATAGTGGCTTTGTTTTCAAGAACCGCGTGTCTCAGGCTGTTTACGTCTTGAGTGAGTGCTGATATGACCTCCGTAGTAACATTTTCCTGCTTTATGGCCCAACATGCAAGTTTACTGTATTTGCTAAACAATCCTCTGTCCTTTGGATTAGTAAGATTAAGGGGTAACTCTATCAGGCAGGTTTTGAAAGGCTGTGAGACACTGGCTAATGACAGACAAAAAACATTAGTCTTGGTTGCATTTGCCCAAGTAACCCACACATTAGCATTTTCTCATATTGGAGGCATTGCGTTTGCCTCTCTTTTTAGATTTATGCCCCATCTTAGCAAAACGAGCACAAAGATCATCCCAGTCATTTTCTGGAATTGCCCACCTTCTGGGGACACTTACTGTTTTACCACAGCATGTAGCACAAATATTTGAGCGTGCAGCAGCAAGCAAACGTGCAGCGTGATGCTTTATCTCCCAGCGTACTCCGGCTATTATTCTTTGTTTCGGAGACTCAAACAGCTGGCTTGCCAAGTGGGTGGGAGGCCCTGTATCTTTTTCTAGTGCAGTAACGGGTGTCTCCCTGCGGTACCGATCAAAGCACAAGTAACAAATTCGAAAAAGTTTGTAAAGAATCCCCCTCTTCAGCAGGCAATATTACTTCTTGCCATTCATTTCCCTGCTGCCATGTAATAGCAGCTTTTTGTGACCTTTTCCCAGCATCTGTAAAACTGTGATTGCTTCTGGGATGGGCTGTTCACTTCGCAGAGGTTTGCTCAGCCACTGTTGTTCTCCCACCCATCGCAAGGGTGGGGGCCACTTTACCGTTGTCACAACCGTGGCCCCTCCTCCCAGCAGAGCAAGGCCCACCTTCTCATGATTTTCAATGTACCATTGCAGTATATCTCGAGCTATTGGCAACAGAATAGTGCCTGGTTCATTCTCTGTAATCTGTCGTGCACGCTGTCTACCTTTATGGATAAGGACTGCCAACATTTCTGATTTTTGAAAAACAGTTTTACATTGTTGTAGGGGTGGCTGTAACCATTCTAATACCCGAATGTCTTTCTCCTCTCCCTTATTCTCACCCTTTTTCTTTAATTGCTGAACAAGGGCTCCAAGAAGATGGCATTAACCGAGCCATATAGCCAAATCAATAGGCAGGAGAGGGTCACGGCGAGAAGTACTGCCTTGCTGAATGATTTCAGCAAACCAAGAGCAATATTCCCGTTGTGCTGTTGTCTTGTTTTGCCAATGAGAAATGTAACTTTTCCACGCTTCTCTCGCACATTCTTGTTTTAGACAAGTGCGAAATGGATTGGAAGGCGTGGCAGGTGATAAACACAAATTATCCTGACCAGATTGATTAACCCAAGTGACCCACATGTTTTGCCTTTTGTCTGTTTTTGGTAGCTCTGTGAGCCCAGCGGCGACAACACATATCCCAGTCAGCAGGATCTACCTGATGCATATGAGGTATTCCTACCTCATATTTGCAGGTTGTCTGCAATATGAGAGTAGCCTTTTGTGCCAACAGGCGACACACCTCTTTTTCTATTAAAAATACCAATTTCAGCTTATCTCTTTGACTTAAATTTTGAACAAGGTTTACTGCTTCTGGCACAGTACTGCACCCTGTATAATTTTATATGGCTGTTTGCCAATTATAACGATGCCAATAAAAGGAGCAGCGTGGGCACCATGGCTGTGCAAGCTGCTGTTGAAAGACCCACCACTGTCTGCAACAAGCCCCACAATACATTTTTACCCAAGCACCACAGTTAGGCTTGTTGCAGTGCAGACAGTTAGAACTCTTAATTAATCGTAGTCGGGTGCTTTGTAGTTCATGTAACAATGTTAGTACATCAGTTCTATTTTCTACTACTAGAGGATTAGGCCACACTGGCTGGAGCTGAGCTATCACAGGCTGAAGGATCAGGAGCAGGCGATGCCGCTCTCGTTCTGCTGGACTGCTGGGTGCTGTCATTCACTGCTTGCATCCAGCGGCTGGGAATCCACACAGGACCTGTGGGTGTAAGCACACGCATGTGACCTCAACCAATATATTGTACTTCAGCAGGTCCAGTGTTAAGAATGCTGATCCTCCTGTAGAGTCAAAACCATAGTCCTTTTTGTGTTTCCGAGCGATGTTCCGGAGCCAAGGTCGAAAATGGTAACAATTGAGCTATCTGGGTGCCAGCTGGAGTGAGCACTGGAGGATACAGTGTCTGTGCTAAAATACAAATCTCGCCTGTGAAATCAGCATCAATAAGTCCCACAGTAATGTCCAATCCTTTTAAAAAAGTAGAAGATCGTCCCAAAAGTAAAGCAGGAACCGACTGTCCTTGATAGGTTACTGGTCCTTTTACTCCAGTGGGAATTGGCACAGTGCAATTGTCCTTAATAGATATGTCCACTGTGGCTGCCAAGTTCAGGCTGAGGCTTCTGGAGGTGGCGGGGTGCAGGTCTTTGGCTGCTGTACAGCTGCTATTTGTGTCCTGGCGCGGCGGCTGGATGGCATGCTGGTCTTGCCGTTTCCCGATTTCCTCTACAACAGTAGCACCTTTCTCGGTCTCTTTCGCCTCGCTTCGGCTGACTTGCGGTGACAGCAGCTTGGAGTGGAGCAAGAGCAGCAAAAACTTGAGCCTGACTACTCTCTGCCTGTTTCTGAAGTGTTTCACTTAGCCCTTTAATAGCCTCGACAATAAATGCCTGAGGCCCAGAGGGCACAGATGCTGCTTTTTCTAGAGCCTCTTCTACAGACCAATTAGCTCCCAATGGAGTATACACTGTTTTAACATAGCTCCTTGCATATAGAGTGGCACTCTAGCTTTTTCTATTTCCTCTACTAGTCGATCTACAAATTTGCCTAATGGTTTTTCTTTACCTTGTTTTATTCTCATATATATCCTGACAATCTGCTGGCAACAGCAAATATGTACCTCAGATACAATTCAGCATTTGCCAAGCAGGCTCACTGTTTACTCCATGTTGGTTAACAGTGGAGCGCAATTGGGAAAGTAATTTCCAATCAAGGGAAGTCAACTGGGCAGTGACACCTCCTCCCGGTGCAGGATTATTTATTACCGGGCATGCCATCGAGCTCCCTGCTTCTATCATCTGTGCATCCCCTCGTTCTACTTCTTTTTTAGCTAAGGCACTCCATGCCTCCCTCCGATTCCTGGCCATTACCTCTGTCAAATCTGATTCAACTTTCGGAATAGTTTCATCGCTCTCCCCAGTCCATGGTAATGAACATGAATCTGTCAGCTGACCCGCAGCGACTGGAGGCATTGGGGGAGCTGATGGTACAGAGTCTGCAGCTACCGTATCCCCTCTGGTGGCACCCATTTGCTCTGGAGGCACATGTACTGTTGTACATCCAGGAGGCAAGGGAAAGTCTGACTCTGATGAATACATCAGATTCATTCCCTGGGCTGCTACTGCCTGCTGAGCTGCTTGTTTTTCTACTTGGTGTTGCAGCAGAGCATTATGTACTGCTTGCCACTGTTTCTGTAACTTCTTAGCTGTTTTATCATCATCTAAAACTAGAGTAAACAACTCATCACCTAATTTTTTCCACTCTGTAAGCTCATGCACCGTATGTGGGTTAGCAAAATAACCTCTAGCATTTCCCCATGCTAGCAACCCCGGGAGGTCTTTCCTTACATCCTTAACCCCCCGTTTCTCTAACCCTGTCATAAATAAATCATATGCTGCTTGCCTGTCCATTATATCGTCAGCGCTGTTGCAACTCTCCGGCTTCGGCAGCACGTATGGCTCAGGACCACCTATATGGCTCCTGAGGGCGTTATCCCTTCCTCGTTTAACGCCGACCCGGTTGCATCAGGCCCCAACCCTACTTCTCCAACCGTGGCAGACGTGCACCAGGGCGCGGAAGCTCTTCTTTCGCCGTTTCTCTATCAGGGCGCGGAAGCTCTTCTTTCGCCAGTCACGTCCCTTTTTCTTTTAGTCGAGACGTCTTTTAGTCGAGACGAGAGGTAGTTTTAGATTCAGGTCCTATGTTCGGGCGCCATTTGTCGGAGAAGGGAGAACGCGACACCATATGGTCATCAGCAGAACTCAGTTTATTTAAGTACAATCTTGAGTTATATACTTTGCTTAATTAACTCATACATATTGCAAAAGCTAAGCTCCTAATTGGTAGTGACTATACAATAGTTTACTTCATGTTATATCAGCATATTGCAACAGTTTGTATCACCTTGTAGCATTTAACTCCTCTTTCTCATGATCTCAGTTCCTCTCTCTCATCCTCATGCTGGCCTTGTCCTAGCTTCTAGTTCTGAGAGCCATTGTGTCTTTTCTGAAAGTTATTGTGTCTTTTATCTTTTTCCCATTTCTCAGCCAGCTTCTCAACCTCTCCACATGGTATAATTATGTGTCCAACACAGGTTGGAACCATCCAAATTATCTTTTGAAAATAATGTCTAATCTATGCTATGTTGCAAAGTATGCCTGGGAATTATTCAGGTGAGGACTCTTGGAAATAATCTAAAACTAGATGAAGAAAAATTCAATACTGTGAATGATGAACATCCAATACCTGAGCCACCACTTCTCCCTGTTTAATTTGCTCATATAGATGTATCTAGAGGCAGTCAGATTTTTATATTCCAAGGGCTACATCAACTATTTCGCTGTTGACTGTAACAGGAGATTAAATATTAGTTCACATGAAGACAGGCATATGTATAAGTATATGTATATGTATATGTATATGTATATGTATATGTACACACTTTGGGAAAAGATAGATTTAAATATCTTAATTAAAGTCTAATTTCATTGCATAAATCATATTAGCCCGTCCTATGACAGTTTCTAGATGAATTATTGAAAGAAGAAAAAAGAAAAAGAAGCAGAAAGCAAAATGCATAATACATATCCTCAGTTTTGATAAGGAGATAGAACATTGATGGTCATGATTGCATGTCTTCATCATGCAAAAATCCTTCTGAACAACCAAAGAAATGAAGTGGCTTTTTAGTTTGTTTGGCTTGGGGGTTCTTTTCTGTTTTGTTGTCGTTGGTTTGTTTTGCTTTGTTTTGATTTTTTTATTATTATTATTTTTATTTTTATTTTTATTAAAATGATAAACTATTATCAGGTAGAATTTGACAATTTGGCAGAGCATGTGACTTTGGGTGTCTCTCATCACTTAATACACAATTTATCAGAAAAGGAACATCAATCAGTTATCCTTACACGTGAAATGCTAGAAGTGGAGCTGCTACTTGAGTGTAATTGAAAAGAAAGCTTTTCCAGTAATGTGGAAAAATTAATCTTTTCTTTGTTCAGCAGAGTTCAACACACAAACAAAAAAGCAGACACTTTTGAAGGGAAAACTGATTGCACTTAAATCCAGAGTACAAACCTTCCATCCAACATATACCAATAAAAACAGATTATATGAGTCAAAAAGATGCTTACAATGGCAATTTCCTTTTCTAAGTTTTCACTTAAGAAACTAACATCAAAGGAGTATTTGGAGCTCAAAAAACAACTTCAGCTGCCCATTGACTCTGACAGAGATTACAACATCATCCACTTCTCAATCACAGCAAGTGCTGACGATCTGAAAAGCACACAGCATTCCTTTGTGATGTGAAGCCTATAAAAGAGTTTGATGATATTGAAGACAAATTGTTCTTGGAGATGATTCTTTATTCTTATCACATAACTGTTTAAAAATGCTGATGAGGCAACCTTGAAATTAAAATCACAGGTTTTGTAAAGCTTAAAAATCTGGAGTCTTTACTTAATTCAGTGAATTCATAACCAGATTACAATTAAAACTTATTGGAGGATTAGTATATGATAAAACCCACAAAAGTAACAGAGAGAAATGAGATTTGAACAGACTCATTTGTTCTAGAGACAGAACACAAACCTATTCTTGGCAATTATATACATATTCAGTAAGCCACAATGAAGACAACAAATCATTCTTATTCAGGAAATCCAATTTTCATTGATAACCAATTAAAATGAAAAATATTGAATACATGGCAGTAGCCTCATGACTCTGCTGTAGCCTCCAAAGACCACACAATTCTGCAGCTTTAGACCATGCATTTACAACATCCTGACATCTCAAGAAAGAGAGAAACTTAGGGGAAAAAAAGCTTATGCAAACCATTTAAAAGATTTCATTTTATATCATCCCAGCCTAATAGTACCCCAAAGTACATATTTATGTTATTAAGTCAATCTCTGTAAAAGTGAGACTCATCTTTATAAAGTTTAGGTGTTTGGAGGCTGATTTTAAAATTAAATTTAAGTGTCTAAGCTCTGTCTTGGAGAGATAAAAATTTATAGTAGATAATTTGTTCCATCTATTTTATGATGTGATGGGCTGACTTTTGATGGCATTAATTCTTATTTTTCACCGTGAAAAGAAGCCCGACCAGCTTAGACTAGATGTCTTGCATATAAATATGGCCAGAAGATTAATTGTATTCTTATGTGTTTATAAAAGAAGATTAAAAACCTTAAGTTTTATGATGCATTTTCTTGTCTTTATCATGCAGAAAGAGCAAGAGTACTGTTTTCTTGAAAGCTGCTGCTCTTGGTGGTGGTGCCATATGCTCTCCAAGCGTTACACGGGTGGCTGCAACACTTGCTCAGGAACTGGGAAACCTGAGCTTAGTCAGACATATCAGGATAATGTGGAAAACAACAGTTGTTCTAGATCTTTGAACCTTTCCACTCAGACTTTAAACATAGTCTAAACCTCCAGAATCCATGGGCCCAGATGAACAAGCCATTTCCATTCTTTTCCTTGGAAAAGTTTTCTAAAGAAAAAATGTATAACCTAGGCTTGGACATGGGTACCAGAATCTTCTTTCTTTATCTGATTTAATTAGCTGATCGATCACAAACAGTAGAATTCTGAATTTGTTTTCTCCTTTTGAAAGGAAACAAAGTCTTTAAAGATGGCTATAGAAAACTTCAACATTTAGATGAGCAGTGTTAATGTTTCAGGGAATGTGCATGTGTCTGTGACAATAAAAAAGAGCTTTTTCAAGTGGTGAATCTCTGTTCATCTCTGTTCAGGCAGGTGGAGTGCACTGGGGTTGTTGGGAAGCTTTCTGTTTGGTGAAATGACATACAGTTATAACAAAGAGAAAAGTAATCTTATTTCTCCACTCTGAAGGTGTGAAAAGAAGGTGAAGAGCAAAATGTACATACTGCAGAAAGAAACAGAAGAAACCTATCACTTGAAGTGTACAGCACACTCAGCTTAACTTCATATAAGTGAAATACACCGGATAAACTCAAACTACTTGGCTAAAATGAAAAAGCTTCAGTTAATTTTGTAAGGAAAACAAAAAAACCCAAACCAACAAAAACAATGAAAGAAACAATCAAGCAGCCAACCAAAATCAACCGAAAAACCCAACAACCAGAAATCACTCAGACATTTACTGGAGAAATGTTGCATGCATCAAGAGAGATGTATCAACCTGAAATGCATTTTCAAAGGGCAAAAAAAGGGTTTCTTCCTGTTTTGGTGGCAGAGGACAGTGCCAGTTCCACTGACCTGAACTACTTAAACCATGTTTAACATTCATTTGTGACTCCTCCATTCTTTCAAAATATTCGCCATTGGTTGAATCCATCTGTAAGTCTGGATTTTCATTGAAAAGAAGTACAAAGAAATAAGTTTAATGTAGATAGGACAGCAAGGAATAATGGCACAATTTTTGTTATCATTGTTCTTACTGAATGTCACAATAAATCTCAGCAGACAGAGAGAGATGACCTTTCAACAGTAGCTATGAGATTAATTCCATATGAGAAAAGAAGAGAGAAGGAGAAGGAGAAGGAGAAGGAGAAGGAGAAGGAGAAGGAGAAGGAGAAGGAGAAGGAGAAGGGAAAAAGAAAAAAGAAGAGAAAAGAGAAAAGAGAAAGGAGAAAAAAGAAAAGAGAAAGGAGAAAAGAGAAAAGGGAAAAGAAAAAAAGAGAAAAGAGAAAAGCTCTCTGCTTCTTCATCTTCTCAGGATTAGAAGAAGTATCTTCAATCTTGAAGGGAAAAAAAAAGTTTAGAAAGTATGGCAAGTACAAGTTTAACTGTATAGCTATAGAATTTGTTACAGAAACAGAATGCAAAACCTGGCTTGCCTTTCAGCAACAAAAGTTCCTGGAGGAATGTTTCAATTAAATATCAATAAAAAGATTTTCTTAGTGTTTTGCCCTTTGCCGAAAGCATATTAGCTGTGTCAAAATATCATTGAAGGTAAAAGATGATAACTTTAAAAATAACTTTTGAATCTATATTTGAGAAAATTCTTAAGTCTTCAGTCCAGTGTCAGCAAATAGAAGCAATACAAAATCTAGAGTAACATTTGTGAATCCAGTGTGATTTGGAAAGAGAGATAGAACACAATAACACTGAATGTCTCAAATTACTGAAGGGTTATGTTCAGGCTGAGTACCATATTTTAATTTGTTTAGTTAATTGTAATTACTATATTAAGGTTCTTACCAAAATTTAGGAATCTTAACAGTAGAAATCCACAATTACAGTAATACAAAGGAAGAACCATATTATGCTTTTCATATCCACAAAGTCCTTGGCCTGGCAGAGCAAATGAGCAGCAGATGCTAAAGATAAATCTTGGGCAAAGTGACAAGGAGTGAGTGTTCAAAATGTCTTTCTATAATTCAATTCACAAGCTGCAATTTGCATATTCATTTAAATCTATGGTCATACCATGCACAGAATGTTGGGATAGCTAATTCTATTTAAGGGATCTTATAGTATCTTAACAAAATCTGTGGTGTGAAAACAGCCTAGCCTGCACATGTCATTTCAAGATAAACACATTCCAAACCAGGAAATCAACATGTCAGATGAATTTAACTAAACAATTTAACAAAACCAAAGTATCTTTTTCAGTGTCAAAGGCAAATTATTTCTGGTTCCATATCCAGCCAGATAACCAAATTTCCATCCATCTCAGTTTCTCGGAAGAGCAAATTAGTGTGAGAGGACAAGCCCTTGCACTGGAACTCGGTCATCAGTATAGAGGATAAATACTGAAATTATTTTAACTCAGGCCAGCCAGCTCTTTCAAACAACAGGTGTATTTGAGAAGGCAGCCTGGGCCAGGAATCATTCTCATTAGGCACACACTGCATGTGGCCACCCTATTTCAGAGGCTAAGAGAGATTAGTAAAATGAATGTTCTGTAATTTTGCCATTTGGCTTTAAGGCCAGAAATAAAACCTTGGCACTGCTTCGTAATTAAAATAAACATAGCCACAAACCATAGCATTTTCTATTTATATTCCCCCTGTTTGCACCACTGCAAAAGTACCAGCCTTGATGACTTTCTAGCAAAAGACTGTTCACCTCATTATGTCTAGACTATAGAATAGATCCATGTTAGAGAAGTGAGGTTTGAAAGCTTTCAAGGAACCCTGATGAGTGAAAAGATATGGCATGTGTCATATCTTCTTGGCATCAATATCAAATTATTTCGGAAAGGAAAGAAAGCCGTTATGAAAGTTATTTATGCATTATAAATGGTGGGCTTCAATCTGATCTAACCCAGAGAAGGCTTTCATAGTAGCCTCTCTTAAGAGGCATAGTCAAGTCATTGGAGGGAAAAAGCACAAAAAGGTTGAATATATATATATATGGAAAACTCAAAGCCAGTCTTAAAGTTATAACATGGCTCCTCAGAGAGTAAACGACTCCATCTGTTCTGCCTTACAAAGATTTGAAGACTTAAGAGGGGATAGAAGAGTGTACCTCATTATATGGCCTGGGAATACACAATAAATGTCCTTAGGTATTTTTTACTTAAATGGTAAAAAGCCATTAAATTGCCTTGATTTCCTCAGACCCAAAAGAACGATACACTGGTATTTGTACATCATGGAAAAATAGTCTTGTGAGTATGCAAGCAGATTTTCCTCAAGACATGAATTTAAAGTTCAAAGCTAAAGCAGTTTGCAAGTTTTAATTAGTCTTTTCTGAGACAAATCAATGCATGAACTTCTGCTGGTAAGAGGAAATCCTTTTTTGATAGCACACATTTCTCACCCTTACTTATTAACATCAAGAGAGCAAAAGAGAGAACAAGACTCTAAGAACCAAGTTCATGTGAGTCCTAACTCTGAGACAAAAAACTATGGCTAAAAATAGTGCTGGGCCACTGCAGACAAAATAGGGGAGAGAAAAAAACTACCGAAAAACCAACAAACCAATCCCCTCCCACAAATAAAACAATCTAAAACCTAATTAAAACAAACAAAAAACAACACACAGAAAACCAAACCAATCCAAAATAAACCAAATCAAAACAAAAAAACGCCGCCCAAAAAAAAGAAACAAAAAACCCAAACCAAACCAAACCAAACAAAAAACCTTTAAAATAATCACCTTGCCATAAGAAAAATAATAGCAGTACATAGAAAAGGTGGTAACTGAAATAAAGTCATGAAAGTTTTTACAACAGAATAGTAACTAAAACCACAGAAGCACAATGCCACTCAGACAACCTGATGAAATTCTCGCCTCTGCCAGGAAAAGTGAAAAGATTTATTCAGGAGTTCTGTAGATGCTACTTATGTTTCTATATCCTCAGGAAGAAATTTGATTTCTTTCTAAATTTTAAATAAAATTCTGGTGTTTTATCCCCTATAGTCCCCAAATCCATTTTTGTAGCGTTTTTTCGGTCAGTTTTCTCCCATCCCCTATTCATATGCTAGATCATTCTCATTTGAGAATAGCATCTTGCACTTGTTCCTACCAAATGGTGCATTCTTTTTCTGAGAGAGTTCTCTCTCTCTCTCCTGTATTAAGATAATTTTGGGCTTTATTTGCATATCCCAATATAGTGACAGTCCCTTTGACCTCAGTTACTGACAGATTTAATACATCTACTCTTTATTCTAATGTTTATTCATAAAAATACTGATGTGTTCCACTCAAAATGTATCTTGGCAGGGACTATTTTGGTGCAACCTAATGTTCTGCATATGAACTATTGAAAACTGTTCTTTATATTCAGCTTTCAAACATCTTTGCACCTATGCTGCACTAATATTATGCAAATGGTGTTTCCATATCAAACTTTTAAGAATGCTGCATGAGAGAAAGCAAACCAAGAGCAGTTTAAAACATGAATATATATGGCAATGGAATCATATGAAAATATTAGTAGGACTGCCTCTCCTCTTCCCATAAAATCTGTTACCCTGCTATGAAAAATTAAAACTAGATTGCTTTGATACAAATTACACTGGCTGTTAGTCACTATTTTGTTATTATCCAAGTAACTACAAATTGTTTGATTATCCTTGTGCAGCATTTCTCTAGGAAACTAATAAACTGATTGACTGATCTGCATTTCTACAGTTTGTCTTTATCTCCTTTTTAAACATGGATATTCTATTTTCTTTTTCTCCAAGCCCTACAGGATCTAACTGAATTCTGTGGGCTTCCACAACTAACTGCTCAGAGGTCTGAAATTCCATCTCCTTCTGTCATGCACTTATTGTCTCAGAAATGTAAACAAACAGTAAGGCCATGTTAGGTAAACCAAACTTTAGACAGACACTATGAACTTATAGCATTATCTTCATGTAGAGAAAGGAAAGAGAAAAAAGAAAAGCTTTTAATCAGATTCAGGCATTTATGTTATGCTTTGAAAGAAATGTCAAGTGCATCCTTCAGACAATTTACATGGAATCTTTTTTGCAATTTGTAAATTACAAAGACAATCAGAAGACTGACTGTTCCCACTATTTGGCATGGTAGTGTAGGAAGATCCAGGAAAGAGTAACACTGGATGTTTTATTAAGTGGATTGAAGGAACTGTTAAACTAACTCAACAAGAAGAAAAGAGAAAGCCGGGAATGTTGGACCTAACACCAACAACAAAAATCTGCAAACTGGAACAGAATTCCAATTTGTTTGACATACATTTGCTGTGGAGCTGCAAGCAAAAGTTTCCAAAGTGAATTTTTATAAATATACACATATATATAGTTACATACACATTTTACATGTTTTTATATCATATTACTGTTCTTCTAAATAATACAAGAAAATATGTTCAAGATCATGAAGAAGAGAGATTAGAAAAACAGGCAAAGTCTTTAATGTAGACTCATTTTTGTTTAGTGTTTTGAAAAGAGTGGAAACCTTGCAAATACTTGGAGTCCTGTTATTATTGTAATCTTATCCAGTCGATTGTTTACAACATTAGAGGAATTTGAACCAAATTACCTGAATCCTAATGAGATTTATTTTTCCATTGTATGACACTGAATAGTTCCCAGTATGTACAAAAAGCTCAAAGTATGGTCTATGTGAATCTTTATGCAGATTATATTTAATGTCAATTTTTATTTGATTTCCAGAGGGATTTTAGCATTAATTTTATTTTAAAATTAGAAATAAACATCACAACTGCCAGAAGAAGACAGTTCAAATTAAACAAAACAAAGAATGCAATTAAAACACAGTTCAAATTTTATGATATATAATTGCCATATTCTTGCTAAAATGCCTTGGGATAACTTAAGAGACATCCTTAAGAATAAGGGTCATTAAGCAAGCTAATATATTTTTGAGTGTGCTGCATAAGGTGACACACTAACAGGAACTCACAGAACAAAACCTTATGATAAAGAACCAGAAAAACTTTTATCCTTGAAAATGTCTTCATTGCACATTATAAGGAAAATTTCAGTGCATGATTTTTTAATATTCAAGCTAAGCAAAAAGATCATTAAAAATGTATTGAAGATCTTAAGTCACACCTGGCTGCAAAGTGAATGCTTAGGCAACTTATGAGCCTTGTAATGGAATGAGCAGAGGAGAGAAAGCTGGTTATAATTTGGATTTGTTTTTCTGTTTCTCTATATTAGTGCTGTGAATTAAATGAATAAAGTTCCTAATATCCAAACTTGTCAACAACTCCACAGCCCTCTGTGTATTCTGAGGTGAAATGGGCCATAAGAACAGTATTTTCTATGCAATCAGATCTTTCCTTTGAAAAGAGATATGTTATAAATTCTTGTGTGACTGTTGTGTTCTTTGGGAGGTGATAATCCAGTAACTTCTGATTTCTTTTCAGGGTGATGTGGTTGAGAATGTGACAGTAAAACGGGGTCTGTAATATTACGGCAAGAATGTCTACAATAGAGGCATTTAATGATTATTACAATCTCCTTTACTCTTTTCTTTTGTGTTATCCCTCCTCTTTTGCTGCTTTCACTCATCTCTCCTATCTTTCTTATCTTGTTCAGAAAATAAGGAGCTCCTCAGCTTGTTGAGACCAAGAGAAGCTCTCAAAAGGAAACTGCTTTGATGAGGTGCAGCTTTTGACAGAACAAAAGATAAATTGGTGTCCTTCAAGAAATTTCTGAAATGTAGACAATCTTGGTAAGGAAATTTCTGGGAAAAGAATGAGTAAGAGTCAGTCCTGGAGTCACCAAGATTTTTTTTTTTTTTTTTTACAGGAAGTTAGAAAAGTTGGCTGCTTAACAGAACCAGATGTCTTGAGCATAATTGCCATTAATGCAATTCTTGCCTTGATGTGCTTGCTAATTGCCCTTGTACTCTCTCACTGCACTGCCAACTCCAAAAGCTCCAAAGTAACTAGCTTTTTCCAGTTTGCTTTTCCTTGGGGGAAGACTTTGGGTTTGGGGAAACTGTAAAGTTTTATCTTCCCCTCATTATGAACTGTCTCTGATGACCCTGTGTGTAGGAGCTTGATTGGGTGAATGAAAGTTTTACTAATAATCTCAAAGGCAGGAAGGTATTTATTCCCATTCACTGTGAAATTTCCCTCTTCTCAAGTTTTAGTGAACTCACCAATATGTGACCCCTACTCTCAGCCTGCCAATGACACATTCCCTGTACTCGCGTAAGGAGCTCCCACCTGTACATAACATTTCCCTCCTATCAGCGCCAAGTGATGACTAGTTCTCACAATTTCCCCCTTTTCTCATTTCTAAGTCCTGGGAAAAAATACCAAGAGGGACAAATGCTTTTGCTTCCCCAGACTGAAGTACCAGGGGTTGAAATTAAAGGGGTCTAGAAGAGAACAGAACCTCTGTGGAAACAATCGTATCTGCCCAAGATCACAGCAGGAAAAAACTGATCTGAAAGCAGCTGGTTCATAACTTGAGAAAATCTGAGAAAGGATTGGTACATTAGCTAAACTTTCAACAAGGAATCTAGCAAGGCAGGAGAACTCTGCTCTAAAGACACTTCATGCAGGAAATGATAAAATTTTACTTAATAAGACATTAAATAGTTTTAGTTTAATAAGTGCAGTGTTGAAGGAGGACAAAACTGAATTGAGTTTGAGCACATAGAAGTACACACACATATATGTGCATACATATGCTTATCTGATGAATGTGCCTCTGATGTTCCTTCTCTAAATTATTCCTAGTCTCAGTCTTATTGCTGAATTAGAAGAAAAATAAACTTTATGACACAGGGTCCCCAGGTGAATTAGCTATGAAGTTGGTCAGGCAGTCTTTAATGCAAAATGTCTCTGCTTCTGAGAAACTGAGAATGAAATGAATGAAAAATTCTTTAAATAATATCAAAATGACATTAAAAACTTGGAAAGACCTTGAGCAACTAAAATACTTAAATATTATCTGATCACAGGGAAAGGAAGAACATGCTGAATTCTATTTAAACATTTATGTGGGTGGTAGAAGTTTTAGTCTGCTCCTATTTGTTGAAACAACATATTTACATCGCTATGTAATTAGTGTTCTCTCTTGGGATATTTTGAATAGGTTATTTAGATCAAACATCCCCTTTACAGAATGTAAGTGACTTTTTTGCCACTTAATCTAATGGGGAAATCCCTCTGTTAGGAAGAAACTTTTGATCTTTAACTCTGTAAGCTTTTGTGCCAATCTAGAACAAGTCACTCTTCTAAGTAGCCTCCAATATGTACTAACTTGTGGAAAGATTTATTTTTATTCTCTTGTTAGAATTTCCCTGGAAAAAAAATCCATGATTTGGATGGGGAAAAGAATCTACAGTAAATCCATTCTTATTATAATTTAACTCTAGCAAAGTGAAATTTATGGCTTTGAATTTAAGTTTTGAGAACTTTTAAATTCTTTCTTTTGACATTACATGATAAAAATTTCTCAAATGAATCTCTTTAGGAATCAATGTGCTATTTAAATTTTTGCTTTGCTTTAAGCCTCAGATGACTAATATAGCTGGCTGTCTAACTACAAAGAATTATCATGGCTTACATATTTTAGAACATATTTTTGGGCCAAGCTGTAGAAGAACTGAAAAAAGCCCCTTCATATTCAGCCATTAAAATTCAATGTCTTTCTGGATGTGATAAAGATTGATGTCTAGTGAAATAATTATCCTGTACTGAAAGTCAGATTACAGTATGAAAGCAAAGAATGCAAGGCTCTGGCTAAAATCCAGTCTCATCTTCAGGTTTCCACTGAATTAAAGGTTTAGATTATTTTTTCATTCTCCTCTCTGAATATACAACTAGACAGTGTTTTATTTCCAGTTTGTGGAAAAATATAGCAATTTTTATTAGCTATAAAAATAGAAATGCCAAATAGAGTCTCATCTGAGGCTCCCAACCAGATCAGGAAAGAATAGATGTGATAAATGTGACACACTTGGGCAGCACCTTTTCTGTGACAGCAGCATCTGTACTGGTTCTTTGGGTCAAGTTAAAGGAGTTCCTTTTGTTCTGGAATGTGAAGGTGGCTGGTTCAGTGCCTCTTGTGTGTGCATGAGTGGCTGGAGGGGAAGATCTTCAGCCCACACTGAGGCTGTACTCACAGGATATTCTAGGAAAGGGAGCAAGAAGCCAAGCTGCACTGCAATTTCTTTGGTAACCATATATATATATTTATATATACACACCCCCAATATCTGTCTGTCTTTTGTTGTCTAGAATATTAAAGAGGTATCTTTTGTTCATTAATATTAATCTTCTGACTGTTCCTAAAGTGTGGACTATGCCTTGACACCATAATAGTGTATGAGCACTCTTCAGCACATCCTTGCTATTGTTACAGTATTTTAAAAATAATTGTGCATATAATTACCCAGTTTTGCTCTTTTCTTCCTATATGATTATGCTATTATAAAAACCAATAAAAAGTGGGTGAACTGAAAAGGAAAGAGAAACCAATTTAAATTAAATTTCTAAATCTTATATCTAATACTGATAGATTACCTTTTCTTAAAATATAGCACTCAACAAAAGAAACAGTAAAAATGCAAATATTGTTTCTCTTTATAATGAGATTTCTTTGCACACAAGTTCTTTACCTAACTCTGGAGTTGCCGTAGGCATTGCAGTAGCTTACTTGCACTCCTTCTTTCTTTCTTCTTGCTTTCTTTATTAAACAATACTAAATACTTTTGAATATTTAATGTTAAAATATTTATATTATTTACCTCATTGTATTTCAAGAGAATAAGGCATTTATTTCATGCAGTAATGACTTGCCATTTTACAAGACTAATTTCCAAGGTTCTCAAAGCACTTTGTATCAGTAAATTCAATATCTTTTCTATCTTTCCATCTTCTCTAAGCAGTATTAATTTAATGTATGCATTAGGTAAACAACAGCAATGAAGCCACCTGAAGCCATACTGGACACAGAAAGGATATGCTTCTGTTAGGAAGTAATTTGGAGTGATTCAAGGGTGTGATTCAGATAAATTTACTCTGGCCCCTTGATCCAAGCATACCCTCTGGATATTTCAAAGCTGTCTCAGTGACTGGACATTATTTCTATTCCCTCTGTTCTCCATTAGGGGAGAGCAAACTTCATGCACCCATTTGGACAGAAATTTCTCATTTATTGCCTTCTGGCAGAAGTCTGCTTCTTATGTATGAGAATTATTTTGCAAACCAAATCAAAGCAAAGAAAATGGAAAAAGTTGAAATACCTTAAAATCGTACATCCACTCTGCATCAGATCTTTAATGTTGGTTTGGAAGCAACTAGAAGACATGTCCAAACCAGAACAGAATTAAAATACACCTGTCTAAAACTCAGACAGAAGCCAGTGCTTCCCAGTTTGCAATTAATTAGTGAATAGCAATGCAACAATTGGGAATAGGATGTGATTACAGGTTAAAATTACAATGAATCAGCCAATGAAGTAAATTTTTAATGCAACTGGAGTGTTGTGAAATTACCAGTAAGCACCTCTCTCCTCTCCTCTCCACATTTAAACTTCTGAAAAAAAAAAGCCCAACACTTTTCCAGCAAAGTGCCCAAATGGTATTTGTATGAACCGTGTAGTGTTGCCTCTTTTCTCCTTAATCTTTTTATTACTGGCCTGTCCTCAACTTGAACTCCTTTAAATAGGATCTTCGTCTGTCCTTCCTGAAAGCAAAGCACTTAACACATACAGTGTGCTACCATAAAGAAAATAACAAAATAGATGACATTTTGGATCTAGAGCCAGATACGGCTGTTGCCATTCATTCCACAGGCTGATTTATCGCTGCAATCTTTGTATTGCACAGTGCCATCAACATTTTTTTTATATACAGAGGTGGCGGAGAATTTTCAGAAAGGACTTTCATTAATAATTGAATCAAGATTGGTTTGGTGAATTGTGTAAGGTCAGATGATTGATTAACATATGGACAGCAGCCGAAGAGGGGAAACATTTTTCAAAACTTCCAAACGTTTTCTCTGTAAATAACTATAACTCTCTTGTTGCTTTCCAATTATGGAAGTTTCTGTCACCCACTTAGTAAACAGAAGCAGTGTCATGGTATTAAGATGACCTGGCTACACCATAAATGCCAGTTAGAAGAAGCAATCAATTTCCAGTTAGTCCAGTGTCTGAAAATGATTTATCCAACTTTCTGATGAACATAAGGAAGTTTCAAGCAACAATTGCTTGACAGAAGAAAAAGGAGATTTAACTCAACTGAATGGGTAGGAAGAATTCATTCAGCTCTTAACATATTATTTGCAATCTAATTTGTTTTTCAAAGAAGTAATGTTTATTTAACACAGTAGCATTTTACTACATGCAGTGCTAATGGAGGTTAAATAAAAGACACAAGGGCAACAAAATCCCTCACTTACTTTTCACACAAGGACAAAACTGCTATGTGAAAGAAATGCAAATTAATTTCCCAATCCTCATAGCACTTTTTGACACCGCTGGCTATGGGTTACCTCTTAAGGATTTGAAGATTTTACTAGGGCTGACTGATTTAGATTTGGATAGGTTTAAATCACACTTGTCAGTGTGCTATTAATTTTTAACCACAGTCATTTTTTCCCTAGACCTGTTAATATGCTAGGCAGTCCCAGGAAGCATAAAACTTTGACCCGTGCTCTTCAGTATTTGCATATAACACTTTCTGGAGGTGCTTTATCCTGTAATCAAAATTCTGACTATCTCCTCAACAGCATACAGATATGGGAATCCACAGACCCAGATAGAAGGCCCCTCAGACCGGCCATTTGATTATCAGACATATATTCCTTTATGCCAGCTTGTCCTTTCCTCCACAATTTAGATGAAACACAACTTGATGTCACTACTAAACTTTGCAGATGACACTCTTTTTCTGGACATGCAGTGTGGTGGAATATGGTTTTCCCTTACAACCCACCAATTATTTTCATGTCTTTTCTGGACCTTGAGATCTCTTTGGGAGCCAGGTTAGTCAGAAATACAGTAAGGCTAAGATTACTGTTGCCTCAGCACAACAAAAATCTTTGTTTGAAGTTTTTCTGACAACCTGTTTGAGAATGAATGCAGCCCATCTATTCAGAATTCCAAAACAGATCACTACACAACCCCAAACTGTCTCAAGTTTTCAAGCTGAAGCAACTTTTTAGAAACAATAGAAGCATTTCATTACCATTGGTCTGACATTGAATTTAATACACTTGCAGGCTTCAAAACTGGCAGACTTTCATTTGAAAAATCCTGCATCTGTATCATCTTCTCCAGAAACGCTAAATCTTATTCCCTGCAGCAATGACTCATGTTAACTAATCAGTGATACAAGGTCTGTTGAAGACACCTGTTCTGAGTTCTGCAAAGAGTTGGTTAGTTTTAGAGCTCAGCTGTAACATCTCTATTGGAAGGAGAATTCTTTACTACTTCAGGGGCTTCAGTGAATTTTTGATGGACTGAGCTTGGCTGGACACCAAGTGCCCACCTAGACACTTGTCTCTGGATTAGGAGGAGAAAAATACAATGAAAATCTTGTGGGTCAAGAATAACAAGGCGATTATTCATCAATTATTGTCAAAGGCAAAACAGTGTAAACCCAAGGAAAGTAATTTTTTGTCACGCACAGTAGGATTATGAGAAACGAACACAACCCCTTTTCTTCAGCTTCAGTTCCAACTTCTCTGTCGACTCCCTTTGAGGAGAAAGGAGGTGACCTTTGGAGATAGTGTTTGTCTTCCCAAATCACCATGTGTTGGAGCCCGGCTTTCCTGGAATTGGTTGAGCACCTGCCCGACTATAAGAAGGGGTGAGTGAATTCCTTGTTTTGCTTTGCTTGTACACATGACTTTTGCTTTAACAATTAAACTGCCTTTGTCTCAATGCACAAGTTCTCACATTTATCATCTTCTCCCCTGTCCCACAAGGAGTGAGTGAGGCTCTGTGGAGCTGTGTTTCTGACCAAGGTAAAAGATTGAAAATCTACTTCACTGTTAACCTCCCCAGAGAGCAAGGGAGTCTCAGCTCTGGTGCCTGGAGCACCTTCTCCCAGTTCTGAACTTGGTTTCTGGAGGGCTGTCCCACATACCCTCATGTTGCAGTGTGCATTTTGGGTTTTCTAAAGTTCTGTATGATTTTTATTATTGAATTTCTGTAATGGTTCATTCCTACTCACACCCCTTTCC